>NC_091394.1:63179489-63482614 GCF_032191515.1 Phaenicophaeus curvirostris
TGTGCCCCGGGGTGGGCGTTGTGTCCTGTGCCCAAGTGAGGCACCGTGTCCTCTGTCCCGGGCGGCATCGTGTCCTGTGCCTCGTGTGGGCGTCGTGTCCTTTATCCTGAGTGGGCGTTGCGTCCTGTACCCCGGGTGGCCATCATGTCGTGTACCCAGGTGGGCATCGTGTCACGATGTGTGCCCAGGGTGGCATCATAGCGTGTGCTCAAAGGTGGCTATTGTGTGCCCCGGGGCGAGTATCGTGTCCTGTGTCTGGGTGGCATTGTGTGTCCTGTGCCCTGGGGTGGGCATTGAGTTGTGAATCCTGGGTGGCATCATGTCCCATGCCTAGATGGGCGCTGTGTCCTGTGCCAGGGGTGGGAATGGCGTAGTGTGTCCCAGGTGGGCATCATGTCATATGCTCCAGGGTGGTCATCCTATTCTGCACCTGGGGTAGGCATCGTATCCTGTGCCCGAGGTGAGCATCATGTTGTGATGTGTGCCCAGGGTGAGTATCATATCATGCGCTCAAGGGCAGCTATTGTTTGCCCCAGAGGGAGTATCGTGTCCTGTGCCCTGCATGGGCATTGTGTCATGTGCTGCAGGTAAGCATCATGTCCTGTTCCCTGGGTGGGCATCGTGTCGTGATACGTGCCTCAGAGTGAGTATCGTGTCATGTGCCCAGGGCTCTATCGTGTGCCCCGGCATGGGCATCATCATCCCATGTGCCATGGGGTGGGCATGGTATCATGATGCATGTCCCAGGGTGGGTATCATATCGCGTTGTGCCGTGGGGCCAGTATCGTCCCATGTGCCCCAGGCTGGGCATCGTGTCATGATGTGTCCCCTAGGGCTGGCATCATCCTGTGTGCCCCAGATGGGTATCGTATCGTGTTGTGCCCTGGGGTGGGCATCGTGTTGTGATGTGTGCCCCGGGGCTGGCATCGTCCCGTGAGCCCTGGGGCTGGTGTTGTCCTGTATGCCCCGGGGCAGCTATCCTGTGCACGATGCCTGCTCTGCTCTCTCCAAGCAGTCTGCAGCCAGTTCATAGCCGTTTTGGAAGAAGGCAGAGAACCTAAGGGATTGTCCTGGAAAGCTACAGCTTTTCGGGCAACGCTGTCTTGCAGGGATTCCCCTGCCCTTGAGGAATTTAATTCTGACGAGAGTAATTAAAAGGTGGTTTTGAAGTATTAAGGCTAAAGCTGTTTAGACAGCTCATCTTTTTTTCTTTTTTTAATTTATATGTGAATTTTCCTTCTCTAGGAACTCTTAAATGTGTAACTTCTGCTTTTAGATGTGCAGTAGCTTTGCAGTATGGAATGTTCATTTCTTATTCCCCTTTAACCTTCAGATATGTTTTCATGCTGGTGCTGCGTTCTGTTTTGAGACAGTAATGTCACTTGAATGCCCTTATGGTTCTTCCAGTTATTTGGCACTGAAGATTCTGTGAATATCGCTTGCTGTAGTGTTCTTGTAGCTAAGGTTTTTTTAATAACTTCTTTCAGATGTATATGAAGTGTGTGTTTGAACTCATGCAGAATGAATCTGTATTATTAAAAGCTGCTGTTACTCCATTTTGGGTTCTTTTAACATTAGTGGTGTTTCATTGTGAGTGTCTAAATATAGTTTTGACTTTTATTTGTTGTATACATTTTTAGTCTTCACCTTTTATCTTCATCAGCTCTTCAATGACTGTGCTATGAACTAATGATAAAAAAAGGAAGGTGTGTATGGAGGAATGTTTTTCCTGAGGGCTTTAAGATACTTCAGATTTCAGGAAAAAGATGTTATTAGCTTTTTGGAAAGCATTTTGGAAAGTTCACTGTTAATATTGTCAAGGTAGTTTTCATGTATGGTATTTCTAATAACTGAAAGCTTAGAAAACCAACCTATTTCTTAAAAGATATTTTGAGGTACTTGTTTGGAAATAAGCACATTTAACTTGCACATGTTGGTGAGAAGTACTGCTTGTTTAACCACCTGGACAATTTTAAAGCTGAAGAAGTAGTCACTAGTGGTTACATGATGATGATGGATTGTGTTAAAATTGCTTTCCAGCCTCAATTCCCACCTTTGATTGTAAATTAGAGCCTCACCACATCTGATACGATTGCACCAGATTCTGTTATGCATGCATAAACAACTGCTCTCTGATTCCTTGCAGAATTGAAACACCTTATTCTCTGCAGCACTAAACTGTGTTAGAGGTCAATGTATTCTCTTACCTGCAGGAATTTGTAGACCATTCTTGGAGAATGAACATAAAGCTGTAGTTGCACTGATGTAACAGGAGGAATCGAGTGTTGGTGAACTGGGCATGTGACTGGGATGTTGCTGAAGGCTCTTTCTATTATTTGCCTTTTATATTTGGATATTTTAAGTTGTTGCCTTTTCATTATCCAACACCTTTATTGCCTTAGGCAGCTATGAATTCTATAGAGCACAGACTTCAAAACGTGTTTTCTGGTTTGTGAACTGTAGCTCGGATTTACATAATTTAAAGCCCAGATATATTCTGCTGTATGGGTTTCACCCTTTCGCCAATTACAGTAAATAAAATTCAGTAACTTTCTCCACAGTTCAATCCATTAACAATAACATCAGTCCTAAATATATCAGAATTCTGCAGTGTTTATGTAGTGAAACAGAAGGAGAACAGTTGGTGACTTTTGTTGAAGGTCACGTAAAAAAATGGGCAGTATTTCTGGAACAGAAATTGGGGTTCTCTTGCTTAATCTTCTTCAAGAGGGGCAAAATGAGGCTGAGATTAAATGCTTTGTGTTCACTGAAGCCAGACTGCCCTCTTATGTAGAACCGCCTATGTTGCAAGTGGCTGGTATCATCTGTCTGCTGGACCTCTGGCAAGTAGCTCAGGTGCTGCTACTGCAGCTTTTGATCTGTGCCTTCCTTGGGCAGTCTGTTTAACTTTAATTGGAACTAGTGTGTAGGAAGACTGAGGAAGCATGCCAGAAATGTGCAGGTAGCAAGTATAGTGCAAATTAGAGGTTTTTTCTACTGTTTGTGTTGGTCATACCAGCTGACGCGCACAGTGACCTTTCCAGATACTACAGACACAGGCTAAAGATGAAATTACTGTGGACCTGTGTTCGAGATTAAAAGACAGCTGCTTTTTATTGACCCTATTTGTTCTTTAGGTGCATTTTGTTAGTCAGGGTTTCCTTACCACACCAAAGAACCTGTATTCTGTCATATAATAAACATGAATGCAAATGGATCCAGTCCAAGCCACGAATCTTGTTATATGCCAGCTAGAGTGATTTAATGGAGCTTATTTTGGGAGGTGAGACAGAAGAGATGTTCTTGGGTGCAGTAGAATTGTGGGAAGTAAATGTTTACCTCACTTGTCCAATCTCGATAGAAGCAAAAAAAAAAAAAAGAGGGGTTGCTTAGTTGTTCCTCTTGACTGAATTTTTCACGTTACCTGCTATCCTTTTCTACAAGTAGAGAGAATCATTAGAATTGGACTTTGCCCACATCACTGCAGAGTGGTGGTTTGCTTTCTGTAGTGGTGCTACTAGAGATTTAAAAAAATGCAAAGTAGTGGGTGGACGTGTAAGCAGGGAGCAGGCTTTTTCCTTTATACCAGTTGCGGAGTTCTAAATTTTCCTCTCAAACTGTAGTTAGATAGGAGTGTGGGTTTAAGCCAAGGGCTGGTCATAGTGTTTTGGTTAGCGCACTCCTTTTTCTTCAGCTGGAATATTGCTAGAGGTTGTCATGGTTTAGCCCCACCCAGCCAAATTTCTGCAGCTAAACCCATGCAGTTGAACTTACAGAATCCCTTCCCCCACCCCACCCTGTAGGGAGAGGAGAGGCAGAAGTGAGAGTGACTTGGAAATTTGGTTCAACACTAAAACTACAGCTTTAATGAGATGATAATGATAATAATGAAAATAATTAGAAAGTAATAAAATACATACAAATATATGAGATTGCACCCTTACCCCACCCCTTGATGACTATACATCACCACACATACTGCAAAGCAGACACAAGGGAATGGACCCACAGCTAGGAGGGAGCTGGACTCAGGAACTGGATTCACGAACATAAGATCTGGGATCAGGAACAAACAAACAGTTGAGGTCCTTGCTGGACATTGGCCATCACAGAAGAGAGCGAGACCCTTGTGATCTCTCAGATTTATACTGAATAGGACCTATAAGGGATCGAATACACTGTTAGTCAGGTTAGGGTCACCTGCCCTGTTCGCCCCTCCTTGCAGGTGCAGCCCCCTTCCTCCAGCTTGAGGATGGCCTTGGTTAAGTATAAGCACTGGCCTTTTTGCACACCAGTGCCCTGTGTTATCGCTTTTAGAGGAACACTGTCTCAAAAACATGCAGTTAACTTTCAGAAAAATGAAATTACTTACAGCAACTGAATTAGTCACAAAACTGACTCTAATTTAACTCAAACCACAACAGAGGTCTGCACTGGTGTTTAGTGCTTTCATATTTAAAAGGATGGCCAGTACAAAACTGTTTTCTTCAGAACCTAGCTATTAAACAGCTTCTGGCCATCTACCTGACTTTGCAGATTAGTGGTCTGTGTTCTGGTTTTGACTCTTTCTGTAGCATGTAACTTCTCCTGCAGTTCCTGGTTCTCCTCAGCCTGTATTTCTGTTGCATTGGATTGTGAATATCTTGTCTCCCACTTCCCCTGTCAGCTGCTTGTCTTGTCATGAGAGTGGGTCTTTCTGTTTCATCATACAGTGGTTGAGAAAAAGTTGACTTTCTGGGCTTTCTCAAAGATTGTGCAATGTCCAGTGATATGTTGAGTCATTATCAGGATCTATGTGGAGAAGACTGAGGAAGTGATGAAGAGTGTGCCAAAGATTATACTTTCTCTACAGTAGAAGGAAATAGAGTAATGTTTGTAGTGAATAATAGGACTGTCTCCTGTATCTCGCTCTCTGTTTCTGTATATGCAGGTTCCTTATGTAATTGGAATCACACTCGGGTGGGATTTTCAGCAGCTGTTTTTACTGATGCCTAGAGTAAGTCTTCCTAGGCAGATGATAAGTGCATGGGGAAATGTGTATTCTATTCCAGTAGGTGAGTATGAATCCTGGTGATTCTTTAAAGCGTTCTTGGGGATAGGCTTTCTTTTGGGGGTTTTTGACTGTTCTTGTCTTTGCTTCCATTGTATTACTTGGATGTGATGGCTGGTTTGTGCTGGCCTTAGAGGCCTCTAAGGCAATTTGGATACAGCTGGAGAGGTAGCATGGGAGTGCACAGCTTCCTCACCTAGTTTTGAACAGTTGTAACGGAGATTAAGTCGTAAACACCCAGAAAAAGTGGCTTTGGTTATGCAGTGCTATCACCTTCAGGCCATTATTATTTAAAAAAGAGAAGAAAACGTTTCAGTTTTCAGATTAAACTTCAAAAACCTTTTCTAATACCTTTCTTATGTAGAAAGGAGGGAAAAGAAGGTTGCCATGTGTCGCTAAACTACGTTTGCCTGTTGCATGTAGCTATTTTGAGGTTGCACAAAATACTTTTCTTGTAAGGCATTCAGAAAATTTCCTTGTCTGTGGGTTTATGTGCTCATGGTGTCAGGGTGTTGTTATTGCCATGCTCTTACTTCACCAGAGGCAAGGGTCAGCCTGAAATTTGACATTGTTGTGGCTTCCTGCAGGAAATGGTGAGACTACTGCTTGCTTTTTGACAGCCAGCACAGAGAGAATGGACAGTGGAGCTGTTGACAGACTTGAAGCTTTGCCAGGAGGATGCCTAGCTTCTGTTCTCATTTGTGTGTTCCTTCCCCTGTTCCAGGCCTAGATACTGTTGCAGCTTAAAAGTTTTAGCTGTTTATGGATAGCACTGGTCCCAGTGGTATCCTGTCTTGTGTCATCTACATGCTCTTTAGCTACTGCCCAAGTATGATTTAAGGGATGTTTATTTTGCTACCCGGTTTCTAAAGTTCCTTCTGCTTTCTACCAGTTATCAAAGTTGAGGCAAGGGAATGCTTGTTCTTACTTATGGGACAAGCTATAACCGGAGGCAGAGACTTCTTAACTGACAGTGCCTGTTAAATTCACTCTTATCTGGCAACCCTCAAGACGCTACGGTTTGCACTTCTGAAACTGTGGATGACAATAACATACCTACTGATTGCTCTCTGTTATTACTTCATGTAGTTACCACAGCATCAGTGGTTTTATCTGCTACTAAAACTACAGCTGTGCTCCTAAACTACAGCATGGCAAAGAGGTAAGCTAAATATGACCTGGCAATGTATGCTACAAGCCCAGAAGGCCAACCGTATCCTGGGCCACATTAAAAGAAGCATGGCCAGCAGATCAAGGGAGGCGGTTCTGCCCCTCTGCTCCACTCTGATGAGACCTCACGTGAAGTACTGTGTCCAGCTCTGGAGCCCTCAGCACAGGAAAGACATGGATCTGTTGGAGCAGGTCCAAAGGAGGGCCATAAAAATGCTCAGAGGGCTGGAGCACCTCTCCTGTGAGGACAGGTTGAGAAAGTTGGGGTTGTTCAGCCTAGAGAAGAGAAGGCTCCAGGGAGACCTCACAGCAGCCTTCTAGTACCTAAAGGGGGCCTTCTAGAAAGGGGCTTTTAACAAGGCCATGTAGTGATAGGAGAAGGGCTGATAGTTTTAAACTGAGAGGGTGGATTTGGATGAGGTGCAAGGAAAGAATTCTCCACTATGAGGATGTTGAAGCAATGGACTGGGTTGTCCAGAGATATTGTGGATGCACCATCCCTGGGAGTGGTCACAGCCAGCCTGGATGGGAGTTTGAGCAATGTGGTCTAATGGAAGGTGTCCCTGCCCATGGCAGGGGGGTTGGAACTAGATGATCTTGAAGGTCCCTTCCAACCCTAACCGTTCCATGATTAAGACAAATCTATCCCTGTTTCTGTAGTCAGACCTACAGTTCAGATATAGGAAGCTCCCAAGAGCTGATACGCTTGTGGTAAATAGACATTGAAAGAGAGCTGTGATCCTGTGGAGCTTAGTGGCAAACTGATAATGCATTTCTTCCAAGTTTGTCAGTTCAGCTTAGTGTTCTTGACCCAGACACAACTCAGAGGAGATGCCTCAGGGAAAGAAAATCATCAGAGCCAGTGTGATCTTCCGGGCAGCTTAGAGAAAGAAATACGAACATTGCAGTTTCAGCTTCTCAGATGGTTTATTCTTTTTCTCCCCTGTAAAATGAATAAACTTTTCCTGAATTAATCTGAGTGATACTTCCTCCTTTTGTTTTCCGTAGATCTTAAAACTTCAGATCTGGAATAAAGCTCAGTTTTCCAAGTGATATTCTTTGGACTACAGCTTTTAATCCATGGTGCTCTGGTACTGGCATTTAAACTGTGACATCAAGAATAAAAAATTAAAAGGATGAGTACAGCTTATGTTGTGAGTGCAAGCATGTTAGGAACCTTTGTAATGAATGTCGCTTTACAAGAGGAGAAGGATGATGAGTGATATGAGGCAAGGAACACCTAATCCACTTTAAAGCTTTACTTGTTTTTCTGTGATGAGCAGGAAGACTGATAAACACAATGACTTGTTTTCCGTTCCTGGTGCTAGACCTGAAGTGGCTAAGTATTGACATAAGTGCTTTGTAAAGTCTAAGCTTAGTGAAACACTTACTGAAAGTGGTGCCTATTGACTATTTTAGTGGACCTCTTCTAATGGCGAAGAGCACTGTTAACCTTTTATATCTTAATTTTAGTGTGTGGCAGTGGGTGAAGAACAACCTTAATCCCACACTAGTATAAAATTGTGGAAAATGGGAACTGTGCCTTCTTGTAATAAATCTTTTAACAGTGGCTTGCCAAAGGAAAAGAGAAACCAATTTGTAACTCGGTCTGTGTAACTGCCTTCAATGAGCTGTGTTACAGTCAAATAAAGGTGTGTGTGGGGAAGCTTAACCCTGCTCAACCCTGTAATTTCCTAATCAGTGATGTAGAGAACAACCAAATTAAGGTAAATATATGTGTAACTAAAAATAGTTCTCTGAATATGTTGCAGTATGGATGATCTGTCACTTAGCTGTGATTACAGTGGTTTCAAACACTTCTTTTTTTTTTAATTAAAGTCACCAGATAGATCTTTGAAAGTTACTTAATTTTAAATGGCTACAGGAGAAATAATAACATGAAGTTTGAACCAGGGAAGTGATCTGGCTTTTGAGAACAAGAAAAATAGTCAACTGCCTGAGATTAGTTGGGTGTCAAGAACAAATCTTTTCACTGTATTCCAGGGGCTTTGGCCTTTGTGCCAACATAAATATGGGTGTCTCTCTAATAGCAGAATTGCACTGGATTAGTTTGTGCTTTCTGGAAATTTATGATATGAAATATACAGTTCAATTTTCTATTTCCCTGTTTTAAGAAAATAGGGAGTTAGATGTTGAACTGGGCGTTCCTTTTTCCTCTGGGTGTTTAGAAGAGAACCAAGGTCTCTGCTTTCTAAAACATTTTTCTTATGTTTGTTCAGTTGGTCAGATACATACTGTTCTAAAAGCTGAGCTGCGTTCACTAAAACGCTTCTGGTGGCCATGCAGGCCTGGGCAGAGGGTTGTAGATATGTAGCATTATTTTGGTTGAATTCCTGTTGTTTACAGTGGGGTCCAGCAAACATTTGGCTTGTGCTCAGGGCAGATGTGGAAGATACTGTCCAGCAGCAAGTGAAGAAGCAGCTAATCAATACTAAGCATTCTGCCTTTTGATGGTGTTAGCCTCTCTTTTCTTGTGTCCTTCCCAAGTTCTGCCTGGAACCTAGCTGTTCTACTGAAAGGAATGGACAAACTTTCTGTTCTGCTAAACACGAAGTATGCCAAGTTTGGGGTAAGAAGGGGAGAGGGAAGATACATATTCAGACAGATGCATGATGCTACCTGTGTCCCTCTCTAAAATTTACATGAGAAAGTACTTTTTCTCATGTCGTCTTTTAGCTCTGATGAGATAATTAAATACGCTCAGCCTGTTCTGACAAATGTGAGATGCCCTCTGGCACAGACTCATGCAGTTGAAAACCTTTGTTTTTAAATGAGCTCTTGTGAATATACATGTTAGTGGCTTTTCTCAGGTGTTTGATACCAGGTTGTCATCTTTGATTATTTCTCCGTGCTCTGTCATTGTTCCTTCAAAGTATTGGCTGCCGTGGACTCAGAACTCTTTTCAGCATATCTGCACAACTCAGGGAATTTTTTTTTATTTTTTGGTACACGTTTCCTTCGAGAACGTGAGTGATTTCAGTGAAAAAACAAAGGACAGCAAGCATGAAACAGTTTGCAAAACCATAATGTTTATGGCTGTATATGTGCATAGTAAAATGCATTTCCTGCCAGGAAAAGTTCTTGTCACACAGGTTTAGCACTGTGAGTTCAGTGTTCTTGTATTTAATTTTCCTTTTATGTTCCCTTTAAGATTACATGATGGAATTCACACTTTCTCAAGAAAAGTGGTGTGTCTTGGATCAATATCGTTGAAAATATCTTCTGGTTGCAACACCCAAAGCAGGGGCCTGTGAGAAGTTTGTCAAAGGAATACATACAATGGATCTCAAAGAAAGCTGTCCAAGCGTTAGCATTCCCAGCTCTGATGAACACAGAGAGAAGAAAAAAAGATTTACTGTAAGTATGTAGAAGAGTAAGCGCTGTAGGCAAATGCATGGGGTTTTGGTACTTAGAAGTGCTACTTTGTTTGGGTTTTTTACTAGTAAGCTTAGTATTACTTTCAACAGGTTTATGAAAGTCTGTTCACTTGCTCTTGTGAATACTGGCCGTAGTCCAGTGTGAGAAGTTGTGAATGTTTTACAGTGTTTAACTGTGTCGTTTTGTGCAAAAAGCATTTGATTCTACAAGTTTCTGGTATTTTTGCCATCAAGTATCAGCCTTTTATAATATAAAATACGTAAGTGTCCAAATGGAGGAATAACATTTTGATGCCAAATCAAATTAAGATTTGACATCCTATGTGAGTTTACATGAAAACATTTATTTTGTGAAGGAGGAAAGTATAGGTTTTGTTTCTGGTTGTTTTTTAGTTTTGATTTGTTTGTTGGTTTGTGGGTTTTTCTTAAATGCCCAGTTTTTTTTCATAGATATCCTATTATAATTTTATAATTTTTTGTGTAAAAGAAAAAAAATCCAAGTTTTGAAAGACCTTTTTCTCTCTTCCTTCCTGTTTTCGGATTCTAATGACTATGAGTTTTTTTCCTGGCCTATTCTCACTTCCACTCCTTGTCATTCCCCTCCTCCTTTCTTTTTAGGCCTCCCAATTTGACTTGCTTTCAGAAAAGCGTTCCCGTTCTGTGAGGAAACCTTTCGCATTGCATTCTGAAAAATCAAGTAGTGTGACGTGGATTTTTGTTTTGCTTATATGTACGCTAGAATATAAAGGCAGCATCGTAATAATTCCTTTTAAAAGCTCAGACTGTTTCATTGCTCTTGTGCAACTTCCTCTAAGCTTTTTTGTTTTTTTCTGAGTGAATTAGTCACTCTTCAAATGTGCAGTGCAAACAGCTTTAGACTGAATTGCTGTCTGAAGAATACAGTTAAACAAAGATTTGCTTTGAGTTATGTATCAGTCTTTCCTCTTCACCTCCCTTCCTCAGAGAAGAATGATGCTGTTTGATTCCCCAAGTGTATCAAGATATAATTTGGGGAAGGAATATGCTGGTAAAGGAAACAAGCAAAACAGATCTTTACTAATACTCTGAACTGCTGCATGCATGGGAAACTCAAATGAGCAGGAAAAACTTCATTGAAGTCTGAACTTGAGCAAACGAGGTTTGTTTTATTGCCTCAGTGTCTGGCCGACCTGCTGTTAAAATGTGCCAGCGTGGTACATTTGTGGTATGTGCTAGTGTTGTGATTTCCGGGTCATTTTACCTCAATGTGTGTGACTACCTTTTAAATTTAAAGGCAGTTTCTTTGGGTGTGCCATATAGAAATCTGTATGAGCGAGAGTAGAAGGAACACTTCAGAAACCGAGGGTTGGAAGAGAGTAAAAGGGAATCCAAGCCAGCTTGCACTAAATGGAGGCACAATTTGTATTGGTGACTTCCGCTTTCTGTATCAAGGAATAATTAGCAGCTTGACAAGAACTGCTTCTCACAAACAAGCTTTTGAGTATTATCGCATATATTTTAGGATTTGATAGCAGATGTGAGGGTCATACTAAACTTCATGGTAGGAACTGTGAATTCCAGCATGTGCTTGTCAGTGCTTTTGCTTTGTCTCCTCTTTTGTAGCTGCATTGTAATGCCTGGAGACTGTCAGTGCTGCTTTCGGAGGGGATGGAGGGAGAGGTGTGGGGCAAAACACATAGTTCTTAACAATTTTGTGGTAGGTATAGCTGTCTGTTTCTGATGGCAATGTTAGTGCCATTTCCATGAAAATCAGTAAGAACCCCAGGGTGAAAGGAAAGGTTAAAATGATAAAGGCTGGGAAGGATTTCAGGTGACTTTTGTATCATCTATACCTTGCTGTCATTCACGGTATATATCTCTATTGCTTCTGAGACTGTTCTAGAATCTTAATGGTCTGAGTAGAAACTGTGAATTCCAGCTCAAAGCTTATAGCAGTTCATCTAATGCTGGCATGGAAACAAGACAAGTATATGTAACTTTGCTTTTACTAGCTATTCTTTTTCCTTTCATGCTTGCCCTGATGGAGCATTTCTAAAGACAGTCATGTCTCTGTGCAGTCCTTATTCTGACAAATAAGTGAAGCTTTTCAGTTTTATAGATTTTTGTCTTTGGAAATGAGCTCATCATTTCTCCTGAGCATTTTTGTTACCTTTTGTTGAATATCTTATTTGTTCTTTTCTAAATACTGCATACACAGGGTGTATTTACTACCAATACTTTTTTCTTGAGACTAATAATTTAATGTTTGAATTTTTCGGGCATCCTGGCAGGGAAGCTTTTTTGCTTCCACTTAATTCATGGAAACATCCTCTATGTATATCCACTCTAGTTCACTGTCCTGCCTTTTCCCAAAGATTCAGAATTCACTTTCTTTATCAAAAGAGCGAAGTGCTTGCTTTATGCCATATCTAGGCTATATTAATTGCTATCCTGTCCTTGCTGCATAGCAGGGCCACTTTTGCTTGTTTTGCTGGCTAGCATTGTTTTGGATTTCTTGCTTTTATCCCTATGCTGTTTGATGTCTGAAGCTTAATTTTCTCTTCTGACCTGTTCTTGTCTCCCCTTGCATCCCCATCTTATTAAGAAATCTCTTTCAAGGGTGGTGTTTGATTAAATCTGGAAAGTTTGTCTCAGACCTGTGATGAATAATACTCATTGCCAGCCCTGTGGAAGCTGTGGAGTTTTTTTTATTTTGTTGACACTGAATAAATAGTTTCCTTACTTTCTCAATAATTGCTCCTTTGAAATTGGAAAACAGCCTCCCTTTTTTACTTACCTTTGTTTAATACAAGTTGAATATTTAATCCAGCTACTAAAACAGAGTTGAGGGCTTTTAATTTCAGTGACTTCTTTGATGAAGAAATCTATCACATACAGAAATAGTTGGACCCTACAGTGTCTGTACCTGGGAAGATAGTTTAGGGGTAGTTCAGGAATCTATTTTTCTTCCTTTTTCCTTTGTCAAAGCTTTGCATTACTTATCCACATATACAAGGTTTGGATGCATCTTACCTATTTCTTAGGAATAAATAGATTTGAAAAGGTTATTATCTAAGTAAGGCTAAATCTTCCTCCTCCCCTCCACGCCCTTCTAGAAAGAGGCATCGCACATCTTTGTGATAGTAGTAGTATAGCCCAAAGGCACGTGATGTTTTGGGGCTTTACCAGAATCTTTGTAGCTATCCTGTGTGTTCTTACTGTTCAATGTTCCTGTAACTGTTGAACTTGCCATTTCTCCTTTGCTGGGTTTGCAGAAGCTTCGTTGATGATATGAACCAAATGACCTCGTATGTTTGGGGGTTTTCTTATGCTCTCATGTAAAAAATATTGACTGTGTCGTTGTTCTACAGCTAGCTACTCTGAGAATGAAAGTGTTTTAGTTCTGAGGTTGCCAAGGAGGTAAATACCATCTGTATCCTAAGTTATGCTCACCTGTGCACTTTGAAGTCTCTGCATTTTGCCCAGCTGATTCAAGGAGTTCTCCATGGCCTGCTTCTGAACCTTGTTGGCATTGATCTGCCGTGCAGTCACAGGGGTGAAGATGTTGAGTGTTTGAGCATTATCTGCAGGACTTGATTGTTGTATAAAATGCTTAGTTCAGTAGGACAGTCCTTAAGTCTTTGCAGCTGAAGCTTTTGCCATTTACAGCCTAGGAATGCTCTAGATGGCGTGTAGGTAGGTTTTATGCCATTGCTTGTATAGCAGTATAAGGGAAAGCTAGTTTTCTGAGTAGAGCCTTATCAGCATCTTATTGGGTGCTTCTGTCCAGCCTCGTGTGTTCCCCGGGGAAGACTGAGAGCAGTTTATTTGAGCAATTAACATAGCATGAATGCAAATCTCAGGGTAAGGCTGCCACTTCCGCTAAGGTAGTTAAATAGAGAGAGGTGAACTGTTGCTGCAGGACAGAAGGGAGAGTGGGGAATTGGTCCAGTTTACTACCTCAGGAGTTACCAGCCTTCTGCACTCATTTCCTTGCTGTGCCTATCCTCTCCCCTGAAGTAATAGACAGGCTCCTTTTGGAAGCACAAGAATGTGGAGGAGGGAAGTCAAACAGTTGCATAAGAGACAGGAGAAGCCTGCTGGACACTCAGCTGTCAACCAGATTTATGGAGCCAGGGACTGACAATCTGTCTAGTTACTAGAGTCCTCTGCTGCAGTGGGATGGGATTTGAATGTCCAGAACTGTGTGGCTACACCTCCCTTGGTCTCAGTGCTGTGTGTTATGTAACCTGTACTGTATTTCAGCCATAGCAGCATTTTTCCAGCCCTGAACAATTGTGTCTACGCCCCCAGCCATCTGCCAGGGTTCTGACTATAATATGTATTCAAGATGTTACAAGGAACAGTTGTCTTGATAACTGCCTTCCATATGTACTTCAGGTTTTGGTGAAGACAATATTCAGTATTTAAATGCTTTACTTTCTCAATATGAGTCTGTATTATGGATTACCAAGTTGTTAACAAATTTCATAGTAGTTTTTTATAGATTATTAGCTGATGGTCAGGTGATTTTGTTGGATATGAACTAATTTATGAAACTGTATTAAATCAGCTTTGGTGTTTGTTTTTTTATTTAAACATCAGGTAAGCAAAAATGTATTTCTGTAAAATACCAGACTCTTCTAATTGTTCTTTCAATCATTTTGCTGACTACTTAGCTGCAAGAAATACAGAGCTCAGCCAGCACATTTACACAGTACATTTATAACCTGCCCGTATTTCCACCACATGTTTAAACCTGGGAGGTTTTATTAAACTTTGCTGTTGGCAATAACTTTATCTTTGTTACTACAGGTTTACAAGGTGTTGGTCTCTGTTGGCAGAAGTGAATGGTTTGTCCTCAGACGGTATGCAGAGTTTGATAAACTCTACAATACGGTAAGCAAAAGGCAAGTTATGAAATCACGCCAGAATAGCACAAAGTAACGCTTAACTTGCAGTGTTATAGTTTGAGTTAATTCCCTCATTGAGGAATTTGAGTCAACATTTGATAACCATAGGGGCCTGTTTAAAGAAAATGACAGGGTGGGTTTTTTAAACTTTGGTTTGTTTGGATTTCAAACTCAAAATCAACATGTCACTTCTTTTTATTTTTTCTTGGGATGATAGTGTACTGAGAGAAACTTCCAGTTTACTGGTTGTTATAACATCTGAAATGTGCATTTGTTCATGGTAGTAAAAATCAACGCAAAAAATTAAAACATCTAAATTGATAAATTTCTCTTCAAGTGTTTTGAAGTACTGAAAGCAATGAACAAATCTTTGTTTCTTAATATAAACTTTCCAATAAGTCAGTCATGGCAATTGCTACCTTCAGTTTGACAGCCAAATGTTGTGCTAGGGGACACTTCCATGACTAAGTACAGATTTCTTGAGTTTGTTGCTAGAAGTGGATTTTCCCCCTCTTACATAGTGGGCAAGCGGGGCAAGTACTTGCTCAGATGTGTAGTCTGTTAGATGTCCTGTCCTGCATCCCTACTTTTCTCCAGCTCTAAATGCTTAGAGCCCACAGTTTTTGTTCTAACAAAGGAAGAAATAATTCCTCTGTGATCCATATAAGAAAAGATCGCCAGCACTTTTATCTGTGCCTCCAGGTCCCTTCCAGCATCATAAAACAGGCTGTTTATCTGTTTATAATTTTGAATTAGGGGTAGACTAGCTGTGGTTTCTAAAACTTTCAGAATGTTGTTTGGGCAAACCTTGAGGCCTGTATCCCCAACCCATCGTATACCTCGTTCATACACCTCTATGTGAGCAAGCAAGAAAAAACCCCAAACCTAAGAGAGGTAGAGAAGTGGTGGAGGCAGGAAGCAAGGAGAAGAATAAAACCAGTATTGAAACTGCAGCCTACTTTTTTAATCTGGGGAAGTGGCACATCATTTTGGCAGTATTTGCACAAGACAGCTGCAATAGTCCCTAGCTTTCTGAAGTGAGATGGCCTTTGAAT
Source organism: Phaenicophaeus curvirostris (assembly GCF_032191515.1). NCBI lineage: Eukaryota > Metazoa > Chordata > Aves > Cuculiformes > Cuculidae > Phaenicophaeus > Phaenicophaeus curvirostris. The sequence goes on from NC_091394.1 coordinate 63,195,055, forward strand.
TTTAAAGGGTATGACTGGAGCAAACAAGCTGAGTACAGATTGTTTTGGTTTGTTTTTTTTTCCTCTCAAGTGTACAAGTAGAGAAAGTGCCAGAGAGAAGCCAAATTACTAATAATCAGATGTTCAAACTGTTTGTCAGAAAACAAAAAAAGCATTTTTTTCTAAGTACTTTGACATCTAAGCACAGTCCAATTATGTGTTTTGTGTTCAGCTAAAGAAGCAATTTCCCACCATGAACCTGAAGATTCCAGCTAAAAGAATATTTGGAGATAATTTTGATCCCGGTAAGTCATCTTGTTACTCATTTTGTCAGCTTCTTTATATGAAAATTGATCAATTCCAGCCTACAGAAGCTATCTTAGATGAGTTTTACACTAGTCCTCAAAACAGTGACTAAACCGAAGTTTAGTCACGCTTCAGTCAAGGACAGAAACCAGCACAGGTATGTATTCTGCCTTGTGGTCTTGGACAAAGTATTGCTTAGTGGCCCATTGCCTCTCTTGCGCTGAAGGCCATAGCTCCTCCTGTATTCAGGATTGAGAGAGATTTTGAATTGCCATGTCTGATCTCTTCTGTAGAAGTGTTTGAGCTTTTGATTTAAACGTATTCCTAGTAAACTTCCTTTGTGGGGCCTTCCTCACCCCTTCCCCCCGAGAAATGAAATAACTAAAGGGTTCATCTTTGCAGGATTTTGAACTCTCTGTATCTAAATGTGCTTCCTCGTATGGTTTAGATGAAAATGAAGCTCTTCCTGTTGTTGTTCCACTTACAGAAGCCTGCCTGATACAAATATGATGTGATCCAGTTAGCTGTGATAGTTCTTAATTAAGCCTGTTCTGCCCACATCAAAATACTAATGGAAAATCACTTGTAAAGTGCATTGGATTAACCGAGGTGGCACCACTGATGAATAAATAAAAAAAACAAATAGGAGGCCTGGCCTTTGCTCTGGGTGTTTATACCTTTCACTCAGCCCATTTTTACTTGAGGATTTTCGTGATGGTCACTGGCAAACCTCCCACCCTCCCTTATCTTGCTGATGTGATCATAGTGTGTTTGTAGTTTCATCCTCTCCTGCACCTGTTCCAAGCATTTCATTTTCCCTTTTGCTGATCCAAAGGTGTTGAATTTCTTGGAGTGTGTTGTTCTGGCTCCTTTAGAATTCTTTCACACATAATAGTTTTCAGTAGTTACAGTTAGGCATCTGGATCCTGACATGAAACTCACTTTTTAATTGAAATAATTAAATGCAAGTATTCAAGCTCTGATGTGCTCTTCTGATGAAGATGTAAATGATTGTCCGAAGTTCTAAATGTATTGTGTGTACAGGAACTTCTTGGTTTGGGTTGGGATTTTTTCCTTTTCTCTAGCCTTTTCAGAGCTGGCTTGAAGACCTTATAATGTCATGCAGTCTGGTCTGTTGTGTAGCCAAATTTGCAGGTGGGTTTCTTGGAGTCAGATTTGGGAAACTTGAGTTTAAATGGGGGAAAAAAACAAAACCCCAAAGCTTCATTGAAATTATATATGTAAAACACAAGTCTTCAGAATTGTTTTAAATTTCCGTGAACTATGCTTGAAATCCTTAAGAGCATGAGAAACTAAATAGTTCTCAAGGTGTTTCTTGCTGGGGGGCAGGGTGGAGATGGAGCCATGATGCTCATTGGAATAACTCTGTATCTTAACACTGATTTATTGTAGCTTTGATGTAATGTTTCTCCTGGCTTCTGAAATAAATCACATATTTTACAAATGGTGAAAAGCTGTTTTACTTATGTTAGGTCATGCTTTAAAGTATGCAGCATTGTACTATTGCTTGGGAGTTCATAAGTGCAGTAGAGCGAAACTTAGATATCCCTTTTTCCAAAGTCTACCAAAAGTACCATGATGATACATACTGTCATCTGAACACTCGATATTTAGTCACTTAGGTTATTTCAAAATTCATCTTGTTTGAATTTAAAAAATGGGGCAGAGGGAGATCATAGAGACTAGTCTGAACACAGAGCTAGAAAATTACAGAAGACCTATGAGATGACGTGATGTGGTTGTTTTATCTTCATCAGCACGGCTGTATACTTAGCATGGCTGGTTGTGTTGTACTTCCACCATCCTGAAACTGCTGATGCTGGTGACTCCCATATCCTCTTTATGCAAATTTACCTTCCTGTTTGATATCAGTTTGATGTCCAGGATTACTAAATAACCTAATAGGAGCTTAGGGCTTATATCCACGAAACAATATGAACATTTTTTTTTAATATCCGAAATGCAGCTTTTAATAATTGTCAGTGATTTATATGTGACAGTCATTGGAATACCTTAAAAATTAATACATAAGTTCAGTATTCTTTTTCCACATGAATCATTGTTGACAGAAGTAATGAAAGACAAGATTATTCTGTTTTACACTTTTTCATGTTAGAGCCATTTTCCTATTTCAAGTCCCTTGCGTATCTTTCTATGTGACTGAAGAAAAGCTTTGGATGAGAGTGGAGATTCTGCAGTTTTGGGGGTTATTTTTACATTATAGATGATATCCAAAAGAGAGGGAAAAAGCATTTTACTTAGTTGTCTTCATTAGTTACATCCAAGGACCTGATGCTTGGATGAATTGTGTAACTTCCCCGCTGCCATACATACATTATGGAAATATGCTGCTTGGTGGACTCATGTAAAAACTTGACTTGTGCAACTGATGTCAAGTTTTGCCTATGGCGTTTTTCTGAGTGGGATCAAGTCCTGAAGGGCTCCCTCGTGCAATGAAGGCTTCATGGCTTAGCCCACTGGGGTTACATATTGTTCTTGGCACTCTTAATTCACCTGGCTTTCTACATTTCCAGGTAGTTTCACAAAGAAACTGACATTTTTTTTTCTCACCTCTCTTGAATGTTTTTTCCATATATTTTTATATATTGAATTAATCCTGTTCTTGAACCGTTCATGAACCAGTCTCTTTTTAACCCTAAATTTGAAAATAAGTCTGTTTCACAAGCTGACTGATAATTTTATTAAATCTATCTTTTTCTATTCCTTTCCAGATTTCATTAAGCAGAGAAGGGCAGGACTAAATGAATTCATTCAAAATTTAGTTAGACAGCCAGAGCTATGCAACCAGTAAGTAGTTTCGTTTCTATTTTATAAGAGCTATTTAAAAGATATGAAAAGTCAAATATAAAACCGCAAATTATGTACTTTTAACCAGGAAATGTATTCTATCTGTTCAGTGCTCTTAAATATAATAAATTTTAATTTGGTTGTTCGTTCCTGTAGCAAAAATATGCAGACTGATGAACAGTATAAAGATGTGTATTTTCTGAAACTGGTCTACAAATAAACTTGCAGGCAATTAACTGATTTTAGTTCAAGGGCCATGGGTTCCAGCCTGAGCTCTGTTGCTGTAGGGCAGGTGTTGGTTTTGCAGGTAGCTTTACTGTTTGAAAACTCTGCTGTCACTTGCTACTATGTTGTCCTTCTGGGAGTAAGTCACTGGCTGCATCCTTTTGTTAAAGCAGTGCACTCCAGAGCTTGTTTTAAGCATGCTAACCAAGTAGCTTAATCACCATGCTTAGGTAGTTTGGGATAACCAAGCTGACCTGCCTGAAGCTAATGAATAAGCTTGCACATAAACTGTTCCGTGAGAAGAACTGCAAGTGTGTTAACCTCTCTCTGTGAGACAGTGATGGATAAGAGATGGTGATATGCTAGAGTCTGCTTCAGTTAAATCTGGAGGACAGTGCTTCAGCGTGTGAACTGATTTGGGGGTTAAACTGCATTATTCTTTCAGTTTAAATCTATACCGAATCAGTTTCAACTAAACATGTGCAGCTTTCTATGTTCCTTGGGATAGTAAAATGATAAAGCTCTATGTTTGGCTGTACTGTTAAGTAAATGTCTTTAATACGTATCAGTATTATCAGCCTGTCAGTACAACCTGTGAAACTGCCTGTTTCCCACAGGGAAAAGAAAAATCTCTGAACAGAATATTGGTGCTGTTTGCTCTGTGCAGTCAGATCATTATTATTTTTTTCCGACTAATGAACTATTTAATATCCCATTAACCTGAAATATGTACTTCCTTTCTTTTTTGGAAAGAATTACCATTTTATATATAGTTCCTTGTGATAAGTGGAAAAAATTTTGAAATAATCTTTACAGTGAAATAATTTTCCACTAGAACAAATAGTGTGAGGTTTGTGGTCTTAGTTCTGTTCTCCTCTGGGAAAAGTAGAAAGTGTTTTACAATAACTTATTATTGAAATCTAATCTGGTTTGTTACATTAGGGAAGGACACTGTTGTTTTTTTACCACAATCCCCTCCCTTGTTTGGTTGTCAGTATGTCCAATTGCCAAATATTTTATCTCAAAACAGACTGTGTTTGTTTTCCAAAGGTAAAATGGTGCTTTTTAAAATGCATATCACATGATTATGTGCTTAAAAAAAAACCAAGCCAAACCTCAAATCCACTTGCCTTCTTAAATTTTTATGACCTTTTAAAACTGTTTTTGCCTCAGATGCATCTGTAGAGAAATCTTATGTTTCTTGACATGGCACTGAGCCTGTCTGATCCATTAAAATGACTTAAACCACTATCAAGAAATAGGTCTTACAAAGTCAGCTTTTGGTGCTGTTGAAAGTGTTAAATAAAAATCTTATTAGGCATAGTTCTAAAATAAAATAGAAACAGAATTTTGTCTTTTGCTGTTCTTCTTCTCCCCACCTTTAAAGTAAGTGATTTTCTGTGGAAGAAGCAGCCTTTAGTTGACAGTTCATTTAATTTTATTGTAAATCCTCTATTGTTTGTCTTTTAATAACTGCAAGGTACGTTGTTTTTCTGGAGTGAACTTTGTTACATTTTGCAGTGCTCTTGCAACAAATCCTGTTAATAATTATATAATCTGTCACTTCTCTATGTGCCAGTGAATGTAATTAGTGAAGAAATACCAAAATTCTGTAACCTTGGTTGGTAGTGGGTTGATTTTGTTTTAAAATCTTCTAAAAAGTACTTAAGGAATATGTAGTGACTGAGTCTTCATAGGTAGCCCACATCATTGCTTTCTGAGACTGTTTTGCCTTAATGTGGTAATTAAATTTGATATTAGGTAAAATAACTTAGGTAAAGTTACTAATGCGCAGAGAAATCTTAGGGGCCTATGTATTTTCACAGCACTTTAAGTAAGTCCACCTTCAACTAAACCTTTTAAGCATTCAGACCACTATTGGGATGTCATATTTTTAAGTTCTGCGCAGGAAAAGTGTTTCACTAAAAGCTTAAGGATGGTTCATGATGATGTTTCTGGAAAGGAAGGAACCTGAACATCTGAATTGGAAAGCATAAATGTCAGGGTCAGTGTGTTCAAGATGGTAATGTTCACATTATTCTCTGAAATGTGCAGTACTGTGTTCTTTTGTTTGTTTGTTTTGTTTTGTTTTGTTTTGTTTTCCCCTTTCTCCTCCAGTGGCCTTTTTTCTTGGGTCTGACATGTTTGTTGGGTATTGCATCAACCCCAAACCTTTCTGCTCAGTAATAAATCCAACAAAACCCTGAAGTGCTTGAGTGATTAGAAAAAACCTGTAATGGTTGATAAGGATTTTCCTGCAGTCGCTGTCAGGTGGAATACGGGGGACACAGAAGAAATGTCAGAGGGGATTGATATCTGGTGTTGCATTCCCCTTGCTGACTGAATAGGAGCTGGAAGTTTGTTACTTGTAAGCGCTGTGGGGCCCCCTAAATCACGGAGCAACTGTTCAAATCAGGCTGTTCTCCCCCTCAAATGTAGGACTTCATTGAAAAAGTAATGCGTTTAATTGTCTGTCAGAACATGTCCAAAGAAAATCTGTTTGAATCTTAATGTATAATAGAGGGTGCATTGAAGATGTAATGTAGTTATTTTTAAATAGTGCAAAGTAGCTCCTTAATGAAAATGAGGACATTTGCATAACACTTGAAGAACACAAGGATAACAATACCCTGCAACCTCTGTGGGGATACGAGTTATCAGCTCTTTAAGTGAGAAGAAGGGTTCTGCATTTCTTCCCTCGAAGTGACTAGATTTTTCTGGTTTCAAAGCCTGATGAATATGAAGCCCCTGGATTGTAAGATCCATGTAATGCAAGCCTTGCATTATATCAGTTGTGCTCTTTTAAAATCCTACTGTGCGTTATGGTTTTTTAAGATTTTCCTTTCTGTTAGAAAGCTGGTAGTGTTTTACTCTTCTGTTTGTTTTATTTTTTTAGAGGTGTGTGGAGAAGAAGAGAGGACCATTATTTAAATCAAATGTGTTCTAAACTTTAAGGTTCTGTCACTGGCAATTTTACCATTTTGCTTCAAAATTTCTATAACTTTTTGGACTTTTTCCTATTTGTGGGTATAACCAGAAGGTTTTTTTTGTGTGGCTTCATATGTTCCTACAGGAAGGCTAATGCAGAATGAGTATCACAGAAGGAACTGGAGGTAATCCATAAAAAACATTTATCCAGTCAGTTATAAAAATACAGACAAAACCAATTTTCGCTGATAGTATATGTATAGTATATATCAAGCATCTCTTTTTAAACTGTTTTCCTGATCCTTAATTTTTGTATGTGACTCTATTTTAGGAACAGCTTCAGTGTATTTTAAAATACATGGAGTTAGTATATGTAATCTAATGTAGCATAGAAGTCCTACCAATCTATGTAGCATTTTAAATAATGTGCTGCAGTTTTGGCTAAGAAATTGGTATATTAAACTTTTTGTTTTCGATCACTACTTCTTTGCAGTGCTTTTCAAAACTAGAAATGTGAACAGTGTCACATTGATGAGTTAGGCTTCTGGGTGCCACGTATTGCAGAGATTGTGGAATACAGTAGCCTTTTACCAGGAACGGATTTCTCTTTCTTTTTTGATTTTTTTTCTGCTGTGGATTCAGTCATGGACAAAGTAACTATAGTAACTATTTGAGATGTATTACAACATGCTCTATTTAATCAGCCAGTTGCCCAGATTAATTAATGCTGAAAGGTAACTAAGGTCTAATTCTGTTGTTTTGTGTAGTGGAAAGCATTATCTATAACTTTTTATTCTTGATTTTACTATATCCAAAGATTTTTAAACTTAAATTGTTGCATCATAAGCCAATATTACTACAATACTCAAACCACAGTGATTTTTGTTTTCCTGAGATGCAGGATACAAGACAGACCCTGAAATAGATCAGGATTAGGAGTTCGTATAAGATGGGAGGAATTAAACTGAAATCGCAGAATTGTGGAAAGGTGAGGGTTGGAAGGGACCTTAAAGATCATCCAGTTCCAACTCCCCTGCTGTGGGCAGGGAATCGTCCCACTAGACCAGGCTGCTCAAGGTCCCATCCAACCTGGCCTTGGACACCTCCAGGGATGGGACATCCACAGCTTCCCTGGGCAACCTGCGCCAGAGCCTCACTGCCCTCATCGTGAAGAAGTTCTTCCTTATGTCTAGTCTAAATCTTCCCCCTTCCAGTTTAAAACCATTCCTCCTAGTCCTGTCTCTACATGCCCTTATAAACACTCCCTCCCCAGCTTTCTAGTAGCCCCTAGAGGTACTGGAAGGTTGCTATAAGGTCTCCCTTCTCCAGGCTGAACTCCAACTTTCTCAGCCTGTCCTCACATGGAAGTTGCTCCAGCCCTCTGGCCACCTTTGTAGCCCTCCTCTGGAGCTGTTCCAGCAGATCCATATCCTTCTTAGGATAAGGAGTCAAGAACTGGACACAATACTCCGAATGAGGTCTCACAAGAGAGGAATAGAGGGGCAGAATCACCTCCCTCGACCTGCTGTCCATGCTTCTTTTGATGCAGCCCAGGATACAGTTGGCCTTCTGGGCTGTAAGTGCACACTGCCACGGCATGTTGAGCTTCTCATCGACCAGCACCCCCAAGTCCTTTTCTGCAGTGCTGCTCTCGATCACATCATCCCCCATCCTAGCACAGAGGTGAGGCTGACAGGTCGGTAGTTTCCAGGGTTGTCTTTTCTACCCTTTTTAAAAGTGGGCACAATATTGCCCTTTTTCCAGTCACCAAGGACCTCTCCCTATTGCTGTGACTTTTCAGATATCATGGAGATTGACTTGGCAACCACATCTGCCAACTCCCTCAGGACTCTGGGATGCATCTCATCAGGTCTCATGGACTTATATATGTTCAGGTTCCTCAGGTGGTCACGAACATGACCTCCCGTACAGTGGGAAAGGCATTACCTCCCTGGTCCTCTTCTTGTTGTCCATTGACCCAGGAGGGGTGAGGAGAGTGGTTGTCGATGAAGTCTGAGGCAAAAAAAGTTGTTGAGTACCGCAGCCTTCTCTTCACTTGTTGGTACAAGGTCACCATTTTCATTCATCAGTTGGGGTATGCTTTTTTAACCTTCCTTTTCTGAATGACATGCCTGTAGAAGCTAAAATGATGGTGAAGAATTGTGTCTTGTTGCTGTACTTTAGACTTGAAAGGCTGAAGGTAACTAAAACAGATTTCAAATAGGGTTTAGGAATACTGAATGTAAGCAGCGGAGACTGAGAACCTCAGATAGCCTAGGGCATGAATTAGGTTCCATAATGCTAGTATAAAATACAGCAGCTGGAGTAGTGTCAGAAGCAGTTCATCTCTTGCTTGTGATATTCTGTTTACAGAAGTGTGGAGGGTGAAGTGGATTGAAAATAGAAAAGCAAGTATATCTCCCGTCCTTGGAGGTGTTCAAGGCCAGGTTGGATGGGGCCTTGGGCAGCCTGATCCAGTGGGATGTCCCTGCCCATGGCAGAGGGGTTGGAATTAGATGATCTTTAAGGTCCCTTCCAACCCTAACTATTCTATGATTCTATGACGATTCTATGATTCTGTGATCTACTTCTTATATAAAACTGCCCTGTTTTATATGTATTAGGGATAAGGTTAAAGAGCAGCTCCACAATAAGTTAGTGCTTTCCTTGTACTGAACAACTCATGCAGTGTTTCCAGTCAGTGACTGCCCTGAGACCTTCTCAAAGGACTTTATCACTGAAATTTAGGTAAGATAAGCAGACTGCCTTTTAGTGAACTGAAGGAATTTGAAAGATTCACTTCATCTCTTTCAAGGGATGTACAGACTGTATGTGATACCCATTTGTTTAGCAATTAATTTTGTGTCGCTTACATTACATTATTCTTTACTGATTTACTGTGCTGTGGTTTAGAGGGACATTACATTCCTTTGAACTTATACTGGGTAAGCCTTGCTTCCTGGGAGCGGGTACTTAGAATCCTCTTACTTTCCCTCCTTTCTCCCAGTCTTCTTTTGTCGCGGTCGGGGCAATCCACAACACGTGGAAGTTGTGGGCCAAAAGACCATCTTTATTGATTTTACAAGACTTTTTATATCCCTTCCCGAGCTGCATGTCCATGCACGATTGGTTTAGCTGAAGACTGACAGTTCATAATTGGACAACTCCTTCTCAGTTGTAACTTCATAATTGGGCACCACCTGCGGCCTGGCAACTTCCTAATCTTGTTTACTCGGCTCTTCTTGGCACCTTCCAGCTTCTCCAAGGATACATGGGTATCTATTCAAGGCCAATGTTTAAGTTCACACACTCTAAGTCCTTGGACCAGCTGAGGTTTCCCACATTCTTTCCGCAGTCCTTACCAAGACAGAACCTTGAAACCAATGCTGAAGTTAAAATGCTTCTTCTTAGGTACTGTGGTAGCCTCTCTTGCTGGTTCCTGAAGGATAGTGTTTGTGTCCCACAGGTGACTGGAATGATTTCTTAACATTGTCTTGTCAGTGCCCACCTAGAATGCATTCTGAATACAAAATCACCGTCTTCCTCTTTAAAGTAAAAGAGGACAGGAAAGTTACTACCACGTACCTCCTGGGACGTGGATCTCTCTTTGGGATACAGACTATGTGTTTAATTCTCTATTGTTTTGGACTACTTCATTAATTTTGGAAAACTAGAAATAGTTATAAACTCTTCAGGTTTTTGAAAGAAAGTTGGTTTCCTGGTGGTTGTTAGCAAGTTAGAACTCATGCTTTGGATAGCGTTTGTTCTCCTAATAATTACCTTTTGATGCAGTTCTACAGAGCATTTCCTTATGTCTTTACATGTTTATGCTTTAATACGTCAGGATTTTACAAGTGGAAAATTTTATGTACTGTATGTAACACATTCAGCAGTTGAATTATGTTGCAGTAAAAGCATTTCTTGTACACGGAATTGAAACATAAAACTTTGTGATGAGTAACTCTTCTGCACGCTGCTGTTCAATCCTATGCTTCTTATAATTATGGCTGAAAATTGTGCAGATTATCAGTGTGTTAATGAAGTTAACTCTTCTTGTAGCCCAGATGTCAGAGCATTTCTTCAGATGGATAACCCAAAACACCAGTCGGACCCATCTGAAGATGAAGATGAAAGGAGCAGTCGGAAGGTAATAGAAGAAGTAGAACAATCTTCTAAATTTTGGCTACCTGAGGTCAATCTGAAGTATATTCATTACTGAAGATGACTGGTTGATTTCACAATAAATCCCCTCCATGCTCTTTTAAATAAATGTGTTCCACTGTGGGCTGCAAGGTATTTTCTGTCAGATGTGAACTGCAGAGAAGGGTAAAAGTGGTTGCTAGCTTTGTCTTGCTTCTTCCCCACTTGCTATGGGAGTTGAAGAAAGAGCTTTAGTCACAGCTGTCACAGTTTTAGCAACCGCTTCAAAGATTCTTACTAAGAACATCTGGCAACAAGCAGGGGAGATTGAAAGTTTAATTGTCTTCTTGTTTGCTTATGTGTTTTTTTTTAAAGAGGGAGAGAAATATAATTCTCTCAGAGGGGGGAAATTCCAGTCTTTCTAAAAGTCACTCAGGAACAAGGATGGATTTGATTTCATTTCGCATATAACACTGTGTGAGGTCTGAAGCCTCTTTTGTCACAAAAGTCATGGCTATATGAATTCCCTGAAAATGACTTTACAGTCTCCAGAAACAGTGTTGTTTGGGGGAGTGGGAGGGGTGGAGAGTGTTTCTAGGAATGCAGAAGTGCCATGTTTAAGTTTATTTTCTCTATTGCTTGCTTCTTGGCATACAGGTGTGAGCTTAGTAGTTCTTTTCTTATTCAGCCTCTGTTAAAGATGTAAGAGTTATCATTTTGGTTTGTATGTGATCTACATTTACTGTTTTCTGAAAGTTTGACTTCCAAAGATAGCAGTCTTTTCTGGTTTGGGTTTTTTTGTTTGTTTTTTTTTTTAGAGGGCTTGTCAGCGCTGTGAGCGTGCAGTGAAAGCCTAATTTAAAATACCAGTTTCCCCCTCCCTTTGAAATATACATTAAGTAATATGGAATGATCTAAACCTTCTGTAGAAAATAAGTGATCTGTCATGCCACAGCAAGTTCCAGAATAGTAAGAGAGCTAATTCATAATGGCCTGGACCACTGTTTTTGATAAAATATTCACTTTCCCATAGTTACTCCAAATGATGAAGCTGAATAAGAAGCAAAACCAAATCCTCAGGAAAAAAAAAACTCAAAACTTGCATAGTAACATTACAGAACTATGCAGTACCATAGTGTGATTGGCTTTTGTTAGTGAATAGTAGCATCCAGAGCTGCTGTACGAGTATTCTCTGCCTCCATAGGAGTACTGGTTTTGTGATGCCTGCTAGGCTGTTCCCTGGTAACCTGTATTTGAAGGCAGTTTGTCCTTCTTTGATAAAGTCTGAAACCACAATGAGGTACTGCTTTTTACATCAAAAACATAGTGGAGAAAATTACCTAAATGGCAGTGCCGCCTTCTTCTCCCTGTCCTTTACAAGTTCTGTATGGGTGTCTGCTGGTAAGAGTCATGCCCTCCCTGGAACTGAGTTAGTTAACCTTTAATGTCAGGATAGAAAAGGTTGGTAATGCTTTTTGTGGGCAGGGAGAATGTTCACTTCTGGTTGATTGGTTATATTTTTTTTTAAAGCACTGTCTTTCATTAGAATTATTTTATTGGTAAGGGCTCTGAAAACTTAGAATAAAAGGTAGAAAATATATTCCTAGGGCAAATACAGAAAGACTTAAGTTCTGAGTAAGGAACAAGTTGCTTGCTGAAATGCTCTTAAAGTTTTTGTTCCTAATCTTGTCCTCTGTGTCTGGACGCAATTATTTTATTACCTTCATCCTTGAATATGAAGTGTGTAGAAGTAATTTGGCAAGGTGATGATCACCAGATATTTCAATTTAGGAAGTTTCCAATCTGGATGTTAGATTTCTTTAAACATCTACTGTAATAAGTGTAAAGGTATGGATTGAGCAGATTGAGCAAATTAATAGAGTATTTTGAAATTAATATTGGTTGAACTACAAGAGTAAAAAATTTAAAAAAATAAATTTAAAAATAAACCTCTTTGTCTCTCCCAACAGTTAAACTCTACCTCACAGAATATCAACTTGGGACCATCTGGAAATCCTCAGTAGGTTTCAATTAAATTTAATAAAAACATAGTTCAATTTAATGTAAATTTTTTATTTTCATGAAATTGTCTCGAAATTAATTCTAATACCTGAAAAATTAGACTAAGTGTAATTGTTAATAGTGTGAAAAGTTCTTTGGCCTTTATTTATTAATTTCACTGCTGGGGAGGAAGCAAAACATTTAATCCTGTGCTAAATAAACAACCACTTTTGACACTTTTTTTTTCCTTTTCACCTTCAGATTTTATTAATCCGCTCTCCTATTACTTAAGGATGCTATAGCAAAGATGGCCTTGGGACCCAGAACTGTTAAGAATGTAAACAGTTTCTGAAAACAAGTTTGTTTTAATACAGGGCAAAGGATTAGCTTGCCTTGTCGATACTACAGACCTAGTTACTGCAGTTGTAACTTACTTCTCTGTTTGGTGTCTTGTGTAGAGTTTCTTTTCTCGGTTCTGAGTGAATCTGTGCTTTTCTCATCTAGATAATTGCTATTTTGGTTTTGCTTTCCTCGCAGATTTGTTCTGGGCTAACAGGAGGAAATGCTTAGTAGATTGCAGGAAGAAATGAAATTTAAGAGTACTTCCCTTCAGGGGCAGTAAATGGATAGGTGTGTGGTGATGTAACTATTGTTTCAGGATTTGAAAACAGGGATAATTGTTTTGCTGGCAAAAATATCTCTGCATTGTATTTAGGAAAAAGTGAGGGAATCCTGGGAAATAACTGAAAGGTGTGGTCATGTGGAAAGTAGAAAAACTGAGAGTGATCTCACACGTACACGCACAAATGAGGAGGGTGTTAGGGCCTCCCTCCTCTCACTATAATTCAAAATGACGGAAGAATGGATGGATGGAAGGATGGGATAAGCAAGAAGAGATAACAAACTTGATCCTTCCTTGCCTCGTGTAAGTTTGAGAATCCATTTGGCCCTCTGGAAATGAGAAATAAACTCCAGGAAAAGTCATGGGAAAATGGAGACTTAAAAATTACAAGAAATTAGACTATAGAGAATAAAAGAACAGCGTTGCTCGCCATTTACATCTTAAACTTAACTAAAGAAAAAACCCTCAAAGGATGCAACTTGGAGCACTCTTACTGGAGGAAAATGGAATTGCAAAATGAGGAGTCATCATCGCCGAGGGAAGGTCTGCAGAAGTCTAGGTGTTGGGTTCTTCATTCTAGAATGAAGAATAAAGAGGGGGTGCTAGCGGGGTGCTTCTCACCTTACATCTCAAGTGCTACACTAGACTGCTGTACAGCTATAAAGCCTGTCATTTCTGCCCAGGTGACCTGTCTCCTTCCTAAATATCTTTCAGCGCTAAACCAACAGACTTCGATTTCCTGAAAGTTATTGGGAAAGGCAGCTTTGGCAAGGTGAGCTTTCATATTACTGTGTCTTATCCTGGTGCAAAGATGCCAGCTGGTGTCTTGTGTATTACTACTGTTCACTAGACTTGGCCAGAGGTTTTGGAAGTGGTATCAGTCTAAGGTGGCAAATAAACTGTGACATTGGATCCCTGTTAATGCTTCTTTATAGCCCTGCCATTTTTAACCCAGTGTAGCAGTTGGTTTCCTCAGATCCCTTGTTGGGAGTAACAAAAGGGAGCATTTCCCTTTCTCATTAACAGCAACAGGGATCCTCTGTTTCCCCCAGAGGGGAAGGGAGGTACCCCTGTGCTTATGCAGTGGCTAGAGTGTGCATCCTACATTTCCCTTTGTTGGAATGGACTGTTTTGTGAAACCCCATATGCTATGGAGCAGCGTGAGCAACAGCCCATTGGAAGTGACTTAAATATAATATTGCTCTTCTACAGAGATGCAACAAAGAATCCTTCTTGAAATCTTTGATTTTGGGTTGTTTTTCAAGTTGTTTTTCATCATTAAATTATCTTTAAAACTTAGAAAACCAACTATAATTGATCTTGAGATTCAGCAAGTCCTGGAAAACAAATGTAATAATTCAATCTTTCCTGATACCACTGTCATGATAGATTTTACTGGCCTGTGAGCTCATTCTATTGGTGATTATGTTGCTGATTCACTGTATTAAGAGCAAAGAAACTTCATTGTGAGGAAAAGTAGCTCAAATACTTTCTAGTTATGTTGAATTTATGAAAATGTTACTAATAGAACATGAACTGCAACAATCACATTTCCTCATTTGTTTTGAATTTCACAGGTTCTTCTTGCAAAACGAAAACTGGATGGGAAATACTATGCTGTCAAAGTGCTGCAGAAAAAAATTGTTCTTAATAGGAAAGAGGTGAAGAGAAATACTCTTTTTCTACCCACTTCCCTTTCTTTTCCCCTTAATTACAAAATCATTCTGGTTTACTTATTGATCTTTTACTTCCTTACAGCAAAAACATATTATGGCTGAACGTAATGTGCTTTTGAAAAATGTGAAACATCCATTTTTGGTTGGATTACATTACTCGTTCCAAACAACAGAAAAGCTTTATTTTGTCCTGGATTTTGTTAATGGAGGAGAGGTATGTGGTGGTTGTGTTTGGATTTGAGGCTCTCTGTTTTCCTAATTCTAGGTAGAAGGGGCGAAATAATCCTTGACAATGGACTGCAATTAGTATTGTCCCAATTTTGAAAATCCTGTTACTTTGTGCTGTTAGTGTAGACTTCTATAGCTCTTCAGACCCTGATCCTCTTCTTATCAACAGCTTTAATCCCAAACTTGCTCACGGTTGTCAGATACTAATACTGTATTTTACAGCTATGTGAAGTTAACTTTATTATGAATTATTCTTATGTTGGCGTTTTTCACCATGTAAGTCTCCCTTTTCCTCTTGTATCTGTATTAGCTGAGATGCCAGTATTTCAAAAGTATAAGGAAGGAAACTGGCAACTGAATTTACTTCATTGATATTATTGGGAGCCTTGGGATCTGTGGCCTTGCATGGTCTAATTACTTATTGCCAAATAGCCCTCAGGATTCTTTTCCTTGAAATGATGCTGTTGAATCCTAAAGGCCGTTAAGTAACTTGGGGGAAAACTTGTGAAGAAAATGGAGAAAGCCTGTATACATTTAAATAAGATGTTCTGAAACAGTTTGTCTTCTGTAGGGAGCTGTTGCTTTTCAAAGTGCCCTGTACTTCTGGGAGTGCTCAAGAAACTCGTGTATAAACTGTTTGAATAGTCAGCACAGTTGAAAAGGATATAAAATGCTGCTTCTCTTCCTTCCAAAGATTTTGTGAAAAACCAGTAGTATTTGGACCTATCTAGGAAATTGTGATTGAAGAAAAGTTGTGATTGAAGAAATCAGTGTAGTGGAAAAAATATTGTATAAAAGGGACTATCCAACATACATGCTTCAAAGAAGAGCTGTGTGCCTTGTTGCTTGTTGAGTTTTCAAATTGGTACCTTATTGGTGTAAAATGTACATATTTGGAAGGTCGTACAGGTGAACAGGAAAGAAGGATGAGACAGGATACCATTGTGGACAATAAAATGCTGGTAGCTGAAAGAACACAGGAGAAGAGGTAGAATTTAAATAGTTTGTTTTGGCATATCTCAGGGTTTCCTATTATGTCACTGCAGCTGGATGTACGCAGACGAGTATTAAGTATATTAGATAAACTAGGATGGGATATGAACTGGAGTATACTTGTACATTAGTTCAAATTCATATGGCCTTCTGTCAGTATTTATAATGCACCTACAGCTGGTGTTCTGACCCCTTCAAGTGTCACAGCTGGGACAAGGTGGGCCTTTCTCTTGTCTGATGTACTATCATCTTATTTAAAAGATATTAGCAGACTCCTGGTTTGCTGTGCTCTGAATTCATGGCCACAACTTAGTTTGACATTTTTACAGGCAAACTAAAATACAGTTCAGAACAACTTTTGAGTTTGAATGAAGTGCTTGCAAAGTTCTCATGGCTTTTTTTTTGTTTTCCCCTGAAGTCTGTAGGTGGAAAACAGAAAATTCCTGCTTAATTAAAGCTTTTAGAAATTGAATGGGTAGTGCAGTTTCATCTGTATGGCTACGATTTAGTCTTTGGCTAGACTTCTGTGTCTGCTCACACTGTTCAAAACCAGACAGCTCTGAGTGGTTGAGAGAATTTTTGGATCAGCTTGGAATATACATCTCCCAAAATGAACTCAGGTGAAAGTAGGTGGTTTCAGAATAAAGTTATATAAATACATACATACAAAATGTTGAGTACAAGCATATACAGAATGGAAGATTACTTGGCATCAGGTTATATTCTGTTAGGAGGCTTTCTTGAGTGATTTAATCTTGCCAACCTCTGTTCATAGCTTAGTAGTTTATTCTAGTTCCTTTTTGACTAGTCTTGGTTTTAGTGGAATGTCCTTACATGTTTGAGGTACCTGTCTATTTCTGAGCTACAAAAGGAGGAGAGTAAAGGAATAACAAAGTCATGCCAAAAAACATTTTATTTCATGTTTTTTTGTTTTGTTTTTAATGGACTGCTAAATGAAATTATGTTTTGCTATTAAAAATACATGTTACTAACCTGATTTTTGTGTGTGTGTTATGTTCTTTCTTACTATTTTCATATTTACAGCTGTTCTTTCACTTACAAAGAGAACGTTCATTTCCTGAGCACAGAGCCAGATTTTATGCTGCTGAAATAGCCAGTGCACTGGGCTACTTACACTCCATAAATATAGTGTACAGGTAAGTTTATTAAATGTATTCTTGTCCTGCAGAAGTTAAAAATGGGACAAGTTGCTGATTAAAACCACTGCATGAAATCACCTAATGCAAAATTTGACTGTAACAGTTTCACCAAAACTTTAGAGCTTTCAGCTGAAGAATAGCAGTCCTTGCCTATGAAGCTCTTGTGCTAGTGACTGCTGTTTTGAATTAATACAATTTTCTTTTTTAAATGCAGGGATTTAAAGCCAGAGAACATTCTCCTAGATTCACTAGTAAGTGTACAGCATCATTATTTGGTTTCTATATTCTCTTACAAAATTGGCATTTGGGTGTATCCTCATGTTGAGCATGTTCTCTTTTTAAAATCCCACTCTTTTTTAAACAGGGTCACATTGTGCTAACAGACTTTGGACTTTGTAAAGAAGGGATTGCAAGTTCTGATACCACTGCAACTTTCTGTGGGACGCCGGAAGTATGTTGACAACTTTCTCGGTTTTTGGCTAGTAATTAATGACTGTTGACTATTATTAATATTTCTGTAACTGGAACATCAAGTACTCCATTTTGTATAGTTGGAGCCTTGAATTCTTTTTAACAAGCTCTTTCATGAAACCAAACCAAAGACAAGCTTCTTGCAGATCTCTTCTTTGTCATTTTTACTAATACCCAATGTCTCCTACTTACTACCCACATCACCATAACTAATTTCTTCCTTCCTTCCTTTGCCCCATCCCTTTTCAAACATCATTTCCTCCCACATCCCCTAACTGCTAGCTCAACACAGAGCAGTTGGCTTGTGTAACAGCTGCAACAGATTTGCCAAAAAGAACCTACTTATCATATCCTGTTGCTGATTTTTTTAGTAAGTTTATAAGGACGTAGTATCTATGAGTCTTGAGCAAGTTTTGCGTGTGCATGAAACGTTGAACTTGCAGACCAAGTTTATTGGACTGTGTTTTCTCTTTTTACTGAGAAACTACGCTGGAAACACAGAATCTGGAAGTCTTGAACATGTATGAGGGTTTCACTGAAATGCCACAATTAGCGGCTTTGATAATTTGATAAACATACTTTAAAATACAGAAAAGGCGTTTGATGGCAGTGGAGGATGAGTGAGGAGTAGGATTTAGTTGAAACATTTGGAGTCAAAAACAAAACCAAAAACCAGCAGGCGGCAACACGTGACAGCTTACGCTAGTTCTGATAAGAGCCGGAATCCATAAAGCTGAGTGGTAAATGTAAACTGAAACAATTTGTTGAGTATTTGAACTTTCATAGAATCATAGAATGGTTTGGATTGGAAGGGACCTTAGAGATCATCCAGTTCCAGCCCCCCTGCCCACCAGACAAGGCTGCCCAAGGCCTCATCCAACCTGGCCTTGGACACCTCCAGGG
Source organism: Phaenicophaeus curvirostris (assembly GCF_032191515.1). Classification (NCBI taxonomy): domain Eukaryota; kingdom Metazoa; phylum Chordata; class Aves; order Cuculiformes; family Cuculidae; genus Phaenicophaeus; species Phaenicophaeus curvirostris. The sequence continues at coordinate 63,213,516 of NC_091394.1, forward strand.
ATTGGGCAGCCACAACTTCCCTGGGCAACCTGTTTCAGTGCCTCACCGCTCTAATCATGAAGAATTTCTTCCTAATGTCTAATCTAAATCTTCCTCCTTCCAACGTAAAGCCATTTCCCCTCATACTATCACTGCATGCCCTTGTAAAAAGTCCCTCCCCAGCTCTCTTGTGGACCCCTAGAGGTACTGGAAGGCTGCTGTAAGATCTCCCCGGAGCCTTCTCTTCTCCAGGCTGAGCAACCCCAACTCTCTCAGACTGTCCTTATAGCAGAGGTGCTACATATTCTCCTTTCCAAAAGGACAATGTGTAGAACACTGGTAACTGTGAAAATCTGTGGGGTTATTTTTCTTATGTTCAGAGGCTTGGTCTACACACTTACCTTGGGCTTGCATGAATTGCAGCATAAGAAGGTGCTCATGTTGTTGCTTCATATGAGTTCTTAAAATATCACAACTATACATAGCAGTTGTGTATTAGCCTTTCTTATCCAAGATTTAGAGTAAAACCTTTCATAATCCTGCTAAAACTGTAATGATGTTCTCAGAGTTGAGTGACTTGGTGAATTCCAGCACCTAAAAAGCTCAAAGGAGGTTGTGAAAGGTTAAAAAAGCTCCTTGAGCATCTCCTTGCTTTGAGAAGTTAGAAACATTGTGTGCTGTAGATGAGGATTGACATGACGATGATCCAGCCATATTAATATGATATTACACACTCACAAAGAATGGTCTCATATTAGGAAATGGCTGTCCTTGTGCTGTAGTGTTAGTAAGCTCTGTGATGATGAGTAGATTTCTTTCAAGGCAGGTGGAGATTACTTACTGTTGTCATTCAATGTTTGATGGTATCGTGTGTTTATTCCAAATCAGTCAAGTGAATGCCTATTTGACAAGAATGTCTAATTTAGCACCTCACAACTCATGCCCTCACAAAGATTTACAATGAAACTTAATATAGGTCATACATTTTCTTAATAACGATAGATCTGAAGCAGAATTAAGATCTTCTTTAATTTTTATGTACCAGATGGGGAGGATGCAGGCTGAGGATGGCAGAATAGATATGGCTAGAGTAGCCAGCTCGCTGAGAGATGTTGCCTCTGCAACGGTGCGGCAACCTATCTGAAATGTAAAACAAGTTTCATAACAGAGGTAGCAAAGTAGTTTGGCACAACAGTATTGTGGAGGAAGGATTGTTTCAGTTGGGAATACAACTCTCCTTCTTGGTAAATGACCAGATGGTGGTGAAGTATTTACCAGGTTTGTTCAAGGACAAGATAAATACTTAGCAATTACTTAGTAATACTTAAAATTGCTATGAAGCAACTTTTCCTGAAGGTTTGTACTGTGATGCAACTAAAAATCAGGTTTTATTCTTGCCAGTCTGATGCTCTAAAATACTTTTTTATTGACATTTTTTGTTTTTATTTTAGTATCTTGCACCAGAAGTCATTAAAAAGCAGCCCTATGACAACACAGTAGACTGGTGGTGCCTTGGTGCAGTTCTTTATGAAATGCTTTATGGGCTGGTATGTATTCATATGTGAAAGTAACTGTGAAGTGTTGTTAAAGGTGCTAGCTTTTGCAAAATATTGAAATACTCCACTTAAATGGATGCACAATTTGTTTTATATTTAACATCGCACCTGGTTTTCTCTTTTGGATTTTGCATTGCCTATAGATGTCAAAGATTTACTTTCCAATGAACTGTTGGACATCAACTCTAATGAAGACAAGTGTCAACACTTTGAGGGAATGAGAGAGTAAACGGAATTAACAGGGATAATACCCAATAAAAAAAGCCCACTTATATATGAAATTTTGCCAAGTACTAGAATAAATAAAATTCAAATACTTTTTTTTATTTATGTGTCCCAGACTTCCTCCTAGCTTTTCTACTTATTGATGCAGCATTAAAACAGAATATCTTACTGTGCTGCTTCTAGTCATATGTAGTCACTCTGGTAACAATCTTTGTTGTCTGTTATCAGTTCGCTTGAGTTTCTACCTTCCCCCATAGGACCTTCAATAGGGAGATAGATTGGATTTTCAAATCTCATGTTCTTTTCAGGCAAGTTCAGTGGGAGATTTGAAGCTAGGTGGCATCTGTGGCTATTTACAAGTGTAAGAACATGTTAGAAGAAGAGGAGGTGGGTGGGGAAGGAATGTAAAGATCTGACAATATTGATGACTGAATCAGAAGTTAGCAGTGCATAGGAAGAGGTAGATTTCTTCTTCACTGCTAGCAGTTTGTCATCCATGTAGAATCATTTACTGTTCAATATGCATGAAACAATGTCACATGTGGTATCAAATTAATGTATAAATTTTATTTTTTAGCCTCCTTTTTACTGCCGTGATGTTGCTGAGATGTATGAGAATATTCTTCATAAACCCCTGGTTTTGCGCCCAGGAATCAGTCTTACAGCCTGGTCTATTCTGGAAGAACTTTTGGAGAAAGATCGGCAAAGCAGACTTGGAGCAAGGGAAGATTTTGTAAGTAGTGTCCTAATTTATCAATCCTTACTTCATTTAAAGGGACATCAGCAAATTTACATGCACAGCACAGGTTTAATAGTTGGAGATAGATTTCTCTGTTACATCTGTCTTTGTTTTCCTCGTTTGCAAGAAGGTGATTCAAGAAAGCATGGATTTCTTCAGAACTGTCATGAGGAATGATCTAGAAGGACTTCTTCCATTCATAAATTTTGAGATCTTCGAAGTCTTCCTTTTGCAGTCTTAACATTACATAGTCTGTTGAACTTGTGACAGAGCATTTGGACTACAACGTAGTACGTTCTCAGTATGGAGCAAGATGAAAGGATGGTAGCATTTAGCACAGATATTTGCTGCTTCATATCCAGTAAGCATATTGCTGAGTTGTTGAAGCAGTCACTTCTCAATGATCTGCTTTACAAAACTTAAGGCAGGAGCAGGGTTGCTAACAAAAAACATTCTTGCTCTGTGGTAGACTTCAGGGTGGTTGATTTTAAGGCTTAAAAGCAGAAAATATGATCCTAAAAGGAAGCAAGTTTGTAAGGGCAGGCTACCAAATTTTAATTGCTGTTTTTACCAACTACAGTTTTTATTGCAAAGTAAATTGTGAATAAATAAACAGATTAATAACTTTACTTCCTTACATGCACGCAGTCTGAAGTAGTATTTACTATGGTGCACAGGGTGTTTTTTGTGAAATATCTAAAATCCTTATTCTTTTCTGCAGCTTGAAATTCAGAAGCACCCGTTCTTTGAATCTCTCAGCTGGACTGATCTTCTTCAGAAGAAGATTCCGCCACCATTTAATCCTAATGTGGTAGGTGCCCAGTGCTGCTCTAGTTCATACTTGCTGAATTTGTGCCTTTGAGGGCTCATCCCTTTGCAAAGTGTGTTTGTTTCAGAGCAGTGAAGAACAGGAACCCACCAGTGCCGACTGGACTTTTGAGTAGTCACACTTCAGCAGTGATACTGTCTTGTTCTTTGCTTAAAACTGAGTTTGACATATCACTGTTTCATCTGCTCATTCCTGTCAAAGTTCTGTCACTTTTTGTGGGATATGTAGACCAAAGAAGAAAATTACAGGTAACCTCTTTATTTGAAGAGTTTCCAAAAGACTGATTTCCTGCTTTTGGGGTTTTTTTTTCCAGTTATTGGCTCTTAGTCGCTGCTTTTCTTTATCCTCCTATCAGTTTAAACTGTATCAACCTGCGACTGGTTGTCCAATAACTCAGGGAGGAGCGAGGAAGTCATTCCTAAAGTCACATCAGAGCATCATCTTTTACTGAATCTGTATCTGTTTGGTGAAGAAGCCTTTGCGGTCTTGTCTCCCCTCTGTTACTAAACATTGCTGTGGTTTAGTTCTTAGGTGTGTTACTGGGAAGCTGATCTGTCATCGCCAACAAGGCCATTGCTAGAATTTAACACTCAGAGTTGTATTGATGGAAAAGGCAGAAAGATAATTTGGTGGAGTTTGATGGGTTTATTTTCTGGGTTTTGGCTTTTAAGGTGGTTTTTATTTGATTGAGTTAGATTTGGTTTGGCGGAGGAGATTGTGGTTTGTGGGCTTTTCTTGTTGTTTGGGGGTTTTCCCCTTTTTGCATCTCCCTAACAGTCATTTAAGAAAGAGACATTTCTTTGTGTTTCATAAAGATGCACAGGGTTGTCCTGAACTCCAGCTGAAAAGAAACAGGCAGGCTTTTAATAGCTTTTTTCAGGGATGCTGTGGTGTGCTTCCTTACTTTTCTTTTGCTTAAATAGGAAAGAACAGCATAAAGTACATAGCCTCAAGAGTTAAATTTGAAATCTAAAAGACAAGCACAAGTTTAAAACACAGTATTAATATGACAACTGATAGATATTTCTGTTTTCTAGGTTGGACCGGATGATATTGGGAATTTTGATGCAGTGTTTACAGAAGAAATGGTCCCATACTCAGTCTGCGTCTCTTCCGATTACAATATTGTTAATGCCAGTGTCCTAGAGGCGGACGATGCATTTGTTGGATTTTCTTATGCACCACCTTCTGACGATATGTTTTCCTAGGAAGTTAGAAGCCACCAGTGTTTTGAAAGTCCTGGGGTAAACAGAAATGTTAGGGTTATGGACACTTTCCAAAATAGTGTAACTAGTGCCTCGTTTTGTATGTAGGTTTGAAACCTATGAACAAACTTTCTCTGCTGTATAGGAGGAATTTGGGCATTTTGGATGGCTTTCCTTGGTGTTTGAACTGTTTATTCCTGCTGCAGAAAGTATTTTTTAAAACCTTTAAAAAGCATTCTCTACATACTATTTTTTAAGCAAAAACACTGACTGTTCTCCTCAGTCCCTTCAAGTTTACATTCATACCTATCTAAGATTTGGCTAGCACAAACAGCAGCAAATTTAGTAAGTTTATAAATGCTTTTGTACCTATTTACAGTGACTTTGTGCTTGAATTGTAACTATGCAAATTGTATTTTGTATATCCTGGTTTAAAAAGGTAATTGTTTTCCCTATTATATCACTTTGAAATATATGTTAATTTACCCGTCAGCACTTAAATGAGAGGTTAATCTAAGTTAAGACCAAGATTCTTAAAGAAATTCTACACAATGAGAAGTTGGTCATATAAAACTGGATCGTTGCTCTTGCTGAAGTACCCATTCACTCAACTGGATTATCAGAGGGATGGGGGATTACTCAAAGCAAGGATGGAACAAATTAACCGTATCGATTTGATAACATTACTGACCACATGTTCTAGTTTTCGTTCCTCCCTGAGATAAAGACATCTTTATTTCAACTATATTAAAAATATATTTTTGGTTAAAACTTTGCTTTTCCAAAGATATAATATGCAATAATCACTGTTACTTTGAGAGGCTATCTTGCTTCGACCTTTTAGGGGTGGGTGGTGAGGGGATCATGCCAGATGTTAGGGATTTTTCTCACGGATTTATAGTTTGAAACACTAATATGTTCCAAACCGATTGTATTTCAACATTCATAGCTACTTGTCTTTGCATTCCAGTTTGCACCATTTTGAAATCTTCACTTGATATTAGGGGGGAAAATATGTAAATAATGCTGATAATTTTTAAAATGTGAAAAGCTGTTGTATTTCTCATAACATACACATGTATGGATGAACTGATAATTCTGAACAATTTCTGTTTAAGGAAATTTTTTTTAACAATGCAAAAGTTGACTGCAGTTACATTGTATAAAGGCCTGCCACGGTATTAGTTTTATTATGTATATTACTTGTAAATAACAACTTATTTTTGCCTGTTACTTCAAAAATGTTCTGTGTTTTTTGTTCATAAATACGTTTAGTTAAATGCCTTGATCTGAGAGAGGTTGCTGTCTCAGATCAAGGCATTTCTAAGACACTGATAAGTAGCTAGAGTTGAATCTTAGATAAATTTCAATATTTAAATCCTCTCATTTTTGACAAAATAAGAACTATGTAAGAGAAATGCTATCTATATTGCATCAAGATCAGTTAAAAATTGAGAATATTTGGGAGCAGAGTACATCAAATCAAAATTCTGTTGACATTAATGTTGCATCAACAGTGAATCATTAGACAAGTAGAAACTAAAGCAGGATTAGGATTCCTTGCTTATCTTAAGGAGTATCTCCTATAGCAGAGTCTCCTGCACAGTGATCGAGCGATGCTGAGCAGCTACTAGTTAGTGAGGTGCTGGAAGGAGTGGCTTGGTAAAAGAAGGTAGGAATTGACATTGGCACGGAAGGGAGAAAGAAACTGTCTCGTTTTGGGGAGTGATTAATTTTCAATAGTGCAGCTCTGTGAAGTCTGGAGAGGTTTGGAAATGGCTGTGTCCTGTGTTCAGGACAACTAACAACCCCAGGAATCCTGTTCTTGCAGCTCTAATCATTTGGAAGCAACACCCTTACCCTTTTTTTTTTTTTTTAAAAACATGTATTTCTGATGGACTGGAAAACAGAAATTGATCGTAAGAAAGAGTATCCTTTCTCCTACTGAATTTTTGCTCTGCGTACTCTGAAATGATTGTGGGCTACAGCAACTGCCTTCTCCTTACAGCAAGGGACACATCCTGTAGCTGTTTTTGCTTCTTCCAGGAAGAAAGTACAGTACTGTGAGAGTTGCAAAGGGGAGAGGATATTTCAGAAGGTATTGCGATGGGAGGTAGCACCTCTTTTAGTTTAATACTTACTATGGTGTCAGTGCATGACTCTTTCTTAGTGGCGTGCCTAGGACTGTGGCCCCAGTAAAGCGAAGGCGGTGCCCCCACAGCAGCTCTGTGCCCAGTGGGGCAGAGACACCCAGAAGAGCTGGTGGCTGATGTGCTTGTGCAGCTGTGGGTCATAGGTGGGCTTGGGTTTTGCCTTCACTTAAGGTGCAGAGAGAGTTATTTCAAAATGTCTGCTATTAGCTTGGAGAGATGTACTCTGCCGGGTAAAAAACTGGAACTGTGGTGAGTGGAGTTAAATCCAGTTGGTCAGCAGTCACTAGTGGTGTTTCTCAGGGCTCAGCATTGGGGACAGTTCTTTTTAATACCTTTAGCAATACTCTGGACGAGGGGATCAAGTACTCCCTCAGTAAGTCTGCAGATGACAGTAAGTTATGTGGGAGTGTTGATCTGCTTGAGGGAAGGAAGGCACCTAAGAGCATTCTGGCTTGTATCAGAAACAGTGTGACCAATAGGACCAGGGAAGTGCTCCTCTCCCTGTGCTCAGAACTGGTGAGGCCGCACCTCAAATACTGTGTTCAGTTCGGGTCCCCTCGCCACAAGAGAGATGTTGAGGTGCATGAGTGTGTCCAGAGAAGAGCAACAAAGCTGGTGAGGGGGCTGGAGAACAAGTGAGGAGTGGCTGAGGGAGCTGGGGTTGTTTTACCTGGGGAAGAGGAGGCTGAGGGGAGACCTTGTCACTATCTACAACTGCTTGAAAGGAGATTGTAGAGAGGAGGGAGCTGGCCTCATCTCCCAAGTGACAGGTGATAGGACAAGAGGTAATGGCTTCAGGCTGCATCAGGGGAGGTTCAGACTGGACATCAGGAACAATTTCTTCACCCAAAGAACTGCCCAGCACTGGCAGAGGCTGCCCGGGGGTGGGGGCTGGGTCCCCCTCCCTGGAGGTGTTTACAAGACATGTGGATGCGGTGCCTGAGGACAGTGTTCATTGGCGGCCTGGCACTGTTTGGTGCAGTCGGACTTGATGATCTTAAAGGTCTGTCCCTGTCAGGCAGCTCTGTGTGAGACGCTGACCCTCGACCCTGCGCTGAGCCGGGCACTGGGCCGGGAAAGACCTTGGAGGTCATCAGGCCCAGCCGTACCAACCGCCATTAAAGCATATCCCTCAGCACTTCATCTGCTTGTCTTTTAAACACACATTTTAAAATGGTGGGTCGGCCACCCCCCTGCGCAGCCTCTGCCAGTGCCTGAGAACCCTTGTGGTGAAGAAGTTTTTCCTGCTATCCAGTCTGAACCTCCACTGGCGGAGCTTGAGGCCATTCCCCCTTGTCCAGTCACCTGGGAGAAGAGGCCAGCACCCTCCTATCCACAACCTCCTGTCAGGTAGTTCTTGAGAGGGTCGTTGTGCCCCAAGTGCAGGACCCGGCATTTGGCCTTGTTGAACTCCAGCCATTGGTCCAGCCTGTTCAGATCCCTTTGCAGAGCCTCCCTGCCCTCCAGCAGATCAACACTTCCACCCAGCTTAGTGTCATCTGCAAACTTGCCAAAGGCACACTCGATGCCTTCATCCAGGTCACCAATAAAGATATTGAACAGGGCTGGACCCAGCATTGAGCCCTGGGGCGATCACTGAAGTTAGGGGGAAGCGTGGGGTGGGTTCTTGGGAGAGCGCAGCAGCGGCGTTTGTGAGGAAAAGGGGCGCTGGGGGGAGGAGCTCGCCACCAGGGTGGTGGCTGTGGTGCGGTGCCACGAGTTGGAGTGGGGTTTGCTGGTGGTGGGGGCGTGGATGTGGTCACACCAGCAGTGGGACTGCTCAGATTCTGTTTTCTGAAGCTCAAGCAACAACAGTGTTTGGGGCCATCACTTGGTCTTTCGCGTTTAGTGTCCTTTCCTCCTAGTGCAGGGAACACAGTGTCCAGGGAGATACGGTGACCTGTGTCTGTCTGTGTTTCAACTGGATTTTAATCCCTTCTTGTTGAAGATTGTAAGGGAAGGAGCAGAAAATGTGTAGGAGTAATCCTAAAGAAACTAAAAATAAAATTCCTAGTAGGCCCCACGCCATACAAAGTATATAAAGGACATAAAGTTGTTGAAGGGTCTAGAGGGGAAGCTGTACGAGGAGTGGCTGAAACCACTTGGTCTGTGCAGCCTGGAGAAGAGGAGGCTGAGGGGGGACCTCTTCGCAGTTTACTGCCTCCTCCCAAGGGAGGCAGGAGGAGCTGATCTCTTCTCTCTGGTGACCAGTGATAGGACCGGAGGGAATGGCAGGAAGATGTGCCAGGGAGGTGCGGGTTGGATATTGGGAAAAGGTTCTTCACTCAGGGTGGTGGAGCACTGGAACAGGCTGCCCAGGGGAGCAGTCACGGCGCCAAGCCTGACAATGTTCAAGGAGTATTTGGACAACTACACATGGTGTCAGTGTTGGGGTTGTCCTATGCAGGGACAAAAGTTGGACTCGATGATCCTTGTGAGTCCCTCCCAATTCAGGACATGGTGATTCTATGACATTCTCTTTCAACTTTTGCTTAAAATGTGATGCTTTGGGCCTCTAAGCACTGCTACCAGCCCACAGCTCTCTCATGAGAGGCCTCACACTGCTGCCACACAAGTGTTGCACTGGAATCCAGTTGTTCTGTCTCGAATGTCAATCTATTTGTCCTCCTGAAACCAGTTCTGTGAACTCCTACAGGGGATCTTTCATAAGCTGTGAGCTTTGCTTCCTCATCAATCTAATAATCCTGTGTCTTGTCCTTTACCAGGTAGCTAAATCTATTTTTGAAGATTTAAGTGGAGTTTCATATCGGCCATCTACAGAGAGGACAAAGGACACTTTGTAGGAGAAAATTTGTAAGACAATAAAATAGAAATGTCTAGAAAAAATATTGTAGTTTGATTTTTGAAATTCTCCATCTAAATTCAGTGTAGTGGTGCTTCATGGTATGTAATTCTCCATCTAAATTCAGCATGGTGGTGCTTCATGGTGTGAAATTTTACTTTTTTAAAAAAAAAAAAAGAAATGCAGGGATGTGGATACCACTCAATAAAACCAGCACTGAAGAGCATGGTCAACCTCCAAACCAAAACTGTAGTTGTGACAGTTCTGTCTGTGTGAATCATAATCGATCTTCTCTGTTCACAGATGGACATGAGTGTTCGCTAGATCAACACCTTAAGTGGATGCTACAGGAGGTAACAGGGAAGTAGAAAAGTCAGATTTAATTAAAAGGGAAAAATGTTGCCCAGTTTCACACTTTTAAGAGCTATGACAGACCTCTCACATACGGGAGATATTTGTCTTCCTAATGACAGACTGATTATAGCTTTAAAATACACAGGGGAGGTTAAATTAACTACAAGCTTTACTTTCATGGGGGCAGTGCAACAATTAACTGAAAAAACACTAGAACATTCAGGAATTTGCTTTGGGAATGTAGTATGCTTCAGCCATTGGAAAGAACTTTCTATAGAACTATAGCAGTTTAAAAATCCTTTAAGAATTGCGTAGTTTGAAAAAGAGAGGATTTTAATTTCGTATGGCTTTGTTAACAAATACCTTTATTATCGTATCATGGCTGGTTCTAACATGATTTCTTCACAGTTTACTCAAACATTTTGATAAAAAGGACAAAGATCTTTCTTGGAAGATGCATCGTGAAATACAGAAGATGAGGGAACTTGCCCTTGTTTACCTGGACAGAAGCGGTGGCCTTCAGAAATTTGTGCACGACTGCAAAAAATACAATGGTATCACTCACTCAACAGATATTCCATCAAATTTGTATGTAATGTTACACAAATCTCTGTTAATTTTTATTTATGGTATTTTTTGCTCCTGCAGACTCAAAACAAAGTTATGCTGTTTATCGTTTCATTATTTCAATAAATCCTTCTGATATTACTGAATTAGATGCAACTCTTGGAAACTACATTCTTCATAAACCCATACAAGCTGCAGAGATTTTTCAGTCGGTAAGTATTTGTAGACAAAAGTACGTCTTCTATATTCTAACTAGACTTTTCCTATTAAAATGAAGTTATTTTTCAATCACAGGTATGTTTCATAGCTATTAAGACATTATCATTAATTGAAGAGTTGCAGACTGAGGACCAGGTGAGTCTGCATTGTTTTCCTCCGTTTACATTCTAAACCCTTTAGGTATGGCAAAGTATTAACAAATACTATTTTTGTATTAACTCTTTTAAGTTTTCATTTTCCCTTTGACTTTAGTATTATTTGTAACTAAAACCAGCTCATAGTCTCACCCAACCCTATTGCAAGAATTCTGAGATAATTGATATGAAACTGAATTGCTTTTACACTTCATGTGTTTAGGTTTTTTCCTAATTGCTATCACATTGTGTTTAAGTAAAGCAGTTTTAAATAAAAAATATTTTTACGTTGTTAATGAATTGTGTCTTTTGTTAGATTAGCGTTCTGCTGAAACCAACACATTTGCCACCTTTACCGAGTTATGTTCTCAGCCTTTCTGCATTTCCCTTTAATTACACATCTCAAAGATTTTACATGTCTGAAGGAATAGTGATTGCAGTGGGAACAGTAACAAAATACACACAAGGAGCAAGATTTCTTTGTACTGAGGAAACCTGTCCCTTTTCTGAAGGTAGTAAAAAACCCACCAAAAAACAGTACTATTTCAAAAGCTTTTTAATAATTTTGATAAGAGATAAAAAACCTAGCATGAAAAAGGCATTTTCCTATGCAGTCTTATTATGGAGACAGTGTGATTTTTATTAATTGAAAGCAGCAGACCTTGCCAATAGTTGTTCAGCGTTATTAAATGTTTTGGGAGCATAGCTATGCCAGCAATCCACTGTCCTAATGATGATGATGTTTCTTATGAGAAAAGATATGTTGCCAATTACTCCGATAAATTATCTGAAAGATAAAAAGCTGAACTGGTAGAATGCTTTTTTTTTTTCCTTAGAAACGGTGTTTTTCTGTATATAAAAATACCACAGAACAATGTGCTTAAGTGACTGGCAAAAGCTTCTAGCATAGAGCGATAGCTAACTTCTCTGGAACTACTTCTTTGATTAATATTACTGAATTGCTTGTACAGTTGCAGGATTAGGACTTTTAGGGCTCTTTTGTTTCCTCCTTCCTGTAACAAGATACCATAAAATTATAAAAGACCATAAAATTATTCCAAAGTTACAAGACTACAGGATAAATCCAAATGAGGGTATAGAATGATAGAATGGTTTGGGTTGGAAGGGACCTTAAAGATCATCCAGTTCCAACCCCCCTGCCATGGGCAGGGACACCTCCCACCAGATCGGGCTGCCCAAGGCCCCATCCAACCTGGCCTTGAACACCTTCAGGGACGGGGCAGACACAGCTTCCCTGGGCAACCTGTGCCAGGGCCTGGGCACCCTCATGATGAAGAATTTCTTCCTTATATCTAGTCTAAACCTTCCCTCTACCAATTTAAAGCCATTCCCCCTTGTCCTATCACTGCATGCCCTTGTAAACAGTGCCTCCCCAGCTTGCTTGTTGGCCCCCTTGAGGTACTAGAAGGTCTCTATAAGGTCTCCGTAGAGCCTTCTCTTCTCCATATCCCATGTCATTGCCGCACAAGGCAGAAGCTGGACTTGCTCACTCCTGCCGCTCAGAAAGCCAGACCAAGCTGGTCTGCTTGGGAATATGCAAAAGGAATTTCTGCCATCTTGTGGTAAAGCTATAATAAATGATACAGATGATTTTAGTGGAAGCAGAGTATAGGAACATATGCGCATCTGAAGAAATACGTGATTCATTTGGAATTTCACTGTCCAGGATTTTAATTGCATCTCTTCTTATAGGGAAATTTAAAATGAAAGCCATGTCTAAGTTTGGTAAATTTTTTTATTTTTTCTTTTTAGGGTTTAGGTACATAAGAGTGCATCTGCCTGGAGCTACAGAATCTGCTACAGTGAGGAATGATTTTGCATGTAGTTTGTGCTCTTCGCCACTGCAGGAAGACATGAAGTTTAGAGTACTTGGAGGTAAGATCTATGTGGCTTTGTACTTATATGTTACTTTTCTCCTTCTGCTACACATTAAGTAAACAAAATGGTGAAGTGGAGAAAACCCAGACATAAAAGCTGTACTGTTTGCAACCAAACTAACTTTTTCTTCGCATTTGTTTTAAAAGATAAACAAATAGTTGAAATGATTGATGCAAAAGTTCTTCATGCTTTGAAAGGACATTCCAATGATAAATCCCATTTTAGGATTCAGACATTCACAGTTTTTCTGAGAGGTAAGCTGAATTCTGGAGTTTTGTCAAAAGCATTTTAGAATTGAACTGTAATAATCCCTTGCTTTTTTTCCTGCAGGTCTGTTTCTATGGATAAAATGGTGAAAGTAATAATTTATATTGCAGTTCTGTAACAAAATTAGGGGGGAAGACATAAAATCAGCTAGGTGACTGAGTAGTGCACACAGGTGATTGAAGTGTGCGTGTGGCAGAACTGCTGTTTTCTGCAGTATCATGTTCTAACTGTATCTTGGTTTTTTTTTCCTCCTTTCTACTTCCTTTGGTCACACTGTTTTGTGCTCACTTCATGCATTTTTAACATCCTTCCTCAATCAAGCTGTTTCCCACATTCCATCAGGATTTTTGGCTCCTACTACCACTGCCTTTCACTGCAATCATTAAATGATTTCTAATGTAAATATCCAACCAAAATCACAACTCGCAAACATACTTCCATTAATTCTCTTAAAGAAAAACCCCATACCATTCCAAAAGTCTATGGAATTATATGCTTCATTTCTTGAAAATTAAATAGAAAATACTACTAATTATAGTTACAAAAAAAATATAAAACTTAAGATTATAAAACAGATTCCCAGAGTTATGCATGCATTAAATTTCCACTGGCTTCAGTGATCAATGAAGTCAGACAAGACCCTCACAGCTGAATCTCATAGTTGGTTGGACCTGACTCTTGTTTCCAAAAATGTGGTAATTCTTTCTAAAAGATGCACAGAAACAGAAAGGTTCCCAAAGCTATTTCTGTGTCTTTTTGAAATCTGTTTAGTTTAGTTTTTATTGGGTTTTTTTCTCTGACATTTTACAGGACAGTAACAGATAGTGGTGTTACCACAAGTTTCAGAGTAGGAACACATATTTGCCAACAACTGTCCATTTTCTTTCCAATGCAGACCTAAATACATCATTCTCCGTCTTTATCAGGAATCTGCCTTTTCTCACCCACCATGCATTCCTTACTTTTTGCACTAAATTAATTAGAAATGGACACTTCATTTTATTCCAGTCTGTTACAGTGAACCTGGCATCCAATTGCTGTTCTTTGTAATTAAATCATAAAATCTAACTGTTTGGAATGTGAAGAAAAGCTTTCTGAGCATGTCTCTAAAACTTTTTATGCCCTAACATATCTGCAGGTTCCTCTCACCACCCCTTTTTTTAACTTTCTAGACGAACTGGCCAATAAAATGAAAATAGGAAACCACTACCAGATTATAGGAATTCCAGCCTGTGTGCAGAACGGCTCACAAGCTACAGCATGTATAGAAGCCAATAGCGTACAGCTCTGTAACCCAGATGGTAAGGAATTCCACTAAAAATTGACTACAAAAAGTTGAAAAAACCTCTAGAACAAAATATTGAGAATGGCATAGTTTTCTGTTACCTAGAGGCCCAAATTATGAAATCACTCTGGGACTTTGCTCTTACAGTCTGAAATATGTGCTTACTGTTATGTGAGAATATCTTCTTTCTCCCATTTCCATGCATTGGGAAACTACAGAATTATTTTCTGCAGTTCTTCAACTCCTTTTTCCAACTTCTTCTATCCATTGGAAGGTACTTTGAAATCATATATTAAATGAACCTAATCTTTCAGTTTGTTATTCTTTTCTTATTCCATCAGATGATGTCTGCTACCTTTTTAACAGCAAAATAGTGTCAGATGTTTACATTCTGGATTTGTGCTCAATACATAAACATATCCATTCTTTTTAAGCTTTGTATCAAGACTGGAATGACAATTAGTTCTGATGTATCTGCACAGCTCTGTTATGAAGTGTTTGTTAACCTGCACTTTGTTTTAATTAGGTCCTTCTTTTGTTGGTTACAATTTTAAGTATCTGCTGTCGCTGACTTCAAGTTCATGCTGGAGGTTTACTGCTGTCCTTGCCAATATCTTCGCTTCGGAAGTTGTCCCACCAGGCACTTACACCACTCTTAAGCTCACAATATTGCTGAGTCTAGTACAGACATGTGAAAAAGAAAATGCAGATTATCTGGATCTGTTGATTGTGACAAGCGACACACTAGTAATTGATAGGTAAAGAGATTCTTTATTTTTCACATAAATTAGAATTAAATGCATGAGTATTTTTTAAGATAATAGGATAAGTCTTATATGAAAGGCTAAAGAGATTGCATTTTAAAACAATATATAGGGCTCAGACTTAGTAAAACTACCCAGTTTTTATCTCTGGGACACTTTTATTCCAAGTGATAAATTTAGAGCACAACTTCACTAATCATAAAACCACTTTATGCTCTTGTAATGATCTCAATAAGATTTTAACACAAGCGCTATTTAGCAGAGCTCAAAAAAAAGTTCTTCTAACATAAAAACTGAAGACTGTCCCAGAAGCTGGTACTGATAAAAGGAAAGGGCTCTGCTTTTCATACCTTGTGTCACTTTAACCCTTTTTATCACTGCTTCCCAGTTATCAGCATTTTCAGTTAGTAAGCAGTGTGTTAATAGATATTTACATCTTTATCACTATTTTTCATAGAAACTCTACTGATAAGGTACATCTTCACACATGGGTCATAAATCTGACTGGTTTTGCCTTTAGCAAAATATCCTGTTTTCATGCATTTTATAGTCACATAACTATAAACTGTTAACACACTTCCACATACTGCAGAGAAGCACAATACGGACAGCTTTGAATTCACATTAAATTAAACAAAATTACTTTCTTCTTCTCTAACTCAAAGCAGGGCTTCATTTTTTTTTAAAAAAAGATCTTTCGAAGTGGCAAAAAAATTGTCTTAATCTGAGAGTTTAGCAACAAATTCATTAGTATTTCTTGTTGTGGAAACAAAACCCTCTTTCTTGACCATTTCAAAGTGCAGCTGTAGAAAGCAGTTCAAATTTCAAAAAAATTATGGGCTGCAGGATTTGTTTTTCCACAGGTTGAGATTTCATAAGAGAAATCCTAGAAACAGGGAGTGTTTTGAGAATCAAAAATCTAGTTAATATAAAAAAAGTTGCACACTGTAAATCTTGGTCAGTGCTGTCACTTGCACTGTCTTGTATGCACACATAGTATCTTATTGTCAGTAGCCTGTCAGAACAGGCACTTCCTACATCATATTTATATTGGTATGATAGTCTATTTATTAATACTTATTAATTTTAATTAATAACATTCACCTAGTAGGATACATCATGCTCCGACATCTTAAAATCATTAGGAGGCTTTGATTGGGCAACCAGACAATTTGCAACCTCTTTGTGCCAAGGAACACAGAGCAGGGGGTGAGAAAGAAATTGGGAAGGGAGGGCGATGGAGGGTAACCCAGGCAGGCAGAGCTTGCATGTTCCCAGCCTTTCCATTTCTCCCAGACGGCCAGGATTGCCAATTCTCTACCCTTTTAAATCAGTGGGAAAGTTTCTCTAGAACAGGAGTTAATGATATGGGGTTAAATTATGACACTTGTTTGACTTCATAGGACCTACTTCTACTACAAACCATGATTTGCCTCATATGTTAAGTCTGTAAGAAATGAGTCCTGTTGGCAAGAAAGCTTGAACTTCTTTGTATTCAAAGTTACTTTAAACATTTAATTTTGGCACTGTTTTATCTTAAAGGATTTTTGTTGTTGTTTCGAAATTTGTCTTAATTTATAAAAACACCATTATTAAGTAGTTTAAGTTTTGAAAAACTGAACAATAATTTAATGATTTGTGACTGACAGTTGTTTAATCCTCTAGGCTTCTCAACTACAGCATTTGCCTTCTGCCTCGCGGCATACGACACCCACCTTCTTGTGAAATTTTTCCTTCTGTGTCCAAAGATAAACACAGAACTGGAAGTGCTAGTGTCCAGGCTTGCAGTGCTGTGCTGGCGAAGGGCGGTGTCTGTTACATAGGAGACTTATCTTCATATAAAAAGGATAAACTTGAACTTCTGCAGTCCGGTAATCTCACACCTACTACCCAGTGACTGGACAGAACAAAACAAACATGCAAAATCAGGGATAGGCTTGTTCCTCAAATGCTGAGAAAATCTATTAGCTGTTTTTAACAAGTCTGTGTAAGAAACAAGGATAAAAACAGCCAAGGTCACATAAGCTTACATTTACTACACAGTCTACACTACACATCCATTAATTAACAAAGCAATTACTAGACAGCAACATAAGTGCATGATCATGCTTCTTTAGAAGGACAGATCATAAATACTAGGATTTAGGCACTCACATATGCAGTCCTCACAATTGTTGGCATGGAAAACCCATACTCACCAAAAAAACTAAGGAGTACGTATTTCACTGAACTGCCATGACAATTCAGTGAAATACCTAATCGTGACTGGTTTCAGATGGTGTGTGGGACTAGAATCTGTAGTTAAACTACATGAATGATATACTTGACATATTTTGTCCTATCCTAGTGCTAGAGAGCAGAATGACAACAGTATTCATTCCTGGGAGGAAGTACGGAGAAGAGGCTGACCAACAAGTTACCATTCCAATTCAGACCAATTTTTGGTCTTTTGTAGACGTGGATTCTTCCTCGAAGAAACACATGCAAAAGGAGAACTTTTTAATTGGACAGATGGTAAAGCACATGCCTCATTATGATGGTATCTGCATTGTATCAGTCATTTGTGTCTATGTTTATTTCAGCTTATAAAACGATGAAAACAATCAAATTCGTTAGTATTTCCCAAAAAGCTTAGGTAACTTGAAATCAAGTAACTTCTAAAATGGGCTAGATTTACCAAAAGTAGCTATCTTGTATTTTATTTGGAATAGCTTTTGGAAACTACAATTGAAACAGAATTTTACAGCATATATTGTAGCTAAATCACTAGATAATCCTGCAAGACCTCATGTACACGGATACTTAACATTTCAGACTGAAAAACCTGAAGTCTCCAAGCCAAAAGGCCAAAATAAAGTAATTGCTTTATTTCTTTGCGTCTTCTCTTTAGGACCTGGGTTTGATTCCACCTAACCTTCTAGATGTTTTTGGGCTTTTGATATACAATGAGTTTCCTTCGTGTCAACTATCCTCTCCTCTCATGCATCATATCTTGAATAAAGCCATTAAGCCTGAAGCCACGCTGTACAAAGTCTCACAGCAGTTCAGAACGCAGGATTACGAGGAGGTAACAGATACTACTCAATAATTTAGAAACTCTTTACACTTGGGAATATCAGACTATTTCTGGAATCAGAAAGTTCTATCTGCACATTCAGCTTGTGTATTTTTGAACCTGCTAATACTCCCTGACTCCCCTTTCCCCCACCATATTCCCAGTAGCACTAAGGGCTTCATTGATAAAGGGAGCTTTGGTTCTTCAAAAGGGCCAGCATAATAAATTCCACGTGATCTTGTTTCTGAAAAACATATAAGGTTAACATTCACATGAGATCACATCACCAATACCCCCTTCTAACAAGAAGTTTATATAATCAGTAATAAAAGTTTATATTCCATTCTAAATAAACTGTCCATAGCACTTGTTTAACTAACAGATGATTGCTTAGTATCAGAATAGTTTCTTATGCATAGCTAAATGATGACAACTGTCTTTGTAAGACCTATCGGTAGAATATATTGTCCCAACTCTATTACTGTGGCACTGGTTTCTTAAAAGGTGAGAAAAGTGTATGCTTTTCACTTTCCAGTTACAATATTTAAAATGTATACCCTCTCTAGTTCATTTTGTTTGCCAAGAATCTTCATGTTGAACTGAGTTCAGAAGCAGAAAACCTCATTCAAGGCTACTATATTGCAAGTCGCAGAGTGAGAAGAGATTCTATTCATGGATCAACACTATCAGCATCTGCACTAAATATTCTGTACGTCCTACTTTTTGTAGTAGAGGAAAACACGTCTGTTTCAAATAGTAATTGTGCTAACCTGCTCAAGAGCTTGTTAAAGACAAACCTAGACAAGACTCAAGCTTTGAGAAGCTCAAGGATAAAGAATCTTACTTACCATATATAAATACCACTTATCTTAAAGTTGCAAAAAGAACATTTTGGCAAGCAAAACCCCAGTGATTTAAGAAATTATCACTATTAAGGTTCTCTAGAGAAACAAAAAAATGCATTGCTTAAGTGCAATATGTATTGCCTTGGTTTATGTCCACAATATTTATTTCTGACATGCTTACATTAATCTCTTAGGATTTCACTGTCTAAGGCTCATACTAAACTCAGTTTAAGAAAGAAAGTGCTTGAGGAAGATGCATTGATTGCCATCTTGTTACTTGAAGCATCTCTTACCTTAAAATACGGTAAATAATGCAACTCAGTCTTTAGTTTTGGGCCCCTCGTTTTCGTGTTGTCAGTTTGAAAAATGTTTATATTAATTGATTGCAATAATAGTTTCAAATCAAAGTCCAGAATTTCAGCTATTGAAGACTGGTATCAGCAAAGTCTTTCAGCTGGAAGGTCTCAGTGCTGCACAGTCAGGCCACAGGCCAGTACCACTCCTCCAGCCTTTATGCTGGCTTACTTGGGGCACTGCTTCTCTAACATTGGTTCAGGTTAAACTAAACACAGATTTCACTCCCTTGGGAAAGAGAAGACAAAAGTTGAGGGAGGGGGTTGTTTATTTAGCATCACAGTCACATTTATTCACACACAAAGTTGGCAGCAACACAAGAATTATGATGTAACACTTGAAGATTATGACATACAAAACCACATTACTAAATAATCGGTGTCACAGGGTTTCTTTCCTTCAAAGTTCTGGCAAAAGTTTATCAATTCTCTCAGCTTAATTTCTTCTTTGCTTAGGCAAGTCGGCACTGTGCGTAGCACCAAATCCTGTATTTCCATTTGACCTCAGCGACGATAACTCCCTGCAACAGAGAGACATCTACCTAATGCAGTGTCACCACCAGCTGCTGAAGTTTATTGGTGCATATGGCCCAGGAATTCACATTAACACTAATGAAGAGTGAGAGGTGCGCTGTGTAAGTAAAGGCCAAAGCTCCTACTTCAGGTTTTCTAGAGACTGCAGTTAGAAATATACGATTAAAGTTTTTAATGTTTTTGTAAGATAGTTCAATGCTGTTTTCCTAAGGAACAAAGCATAACCGACAAGATTCAATTACAAGTTTTGTGACAGTGTTGTTGGAAGGCAAGAGCGATGTCTTCATCCTGGGAGGCCATAGCTTCAGCTAACAGTGACAACCTGAACTTCTCTTCCTGGCTACCACTGCTCATCCACAGTTAAATGACAAGAGCAAAGCAGGGGTTTTAGTAAGACTACAGCTATCAATTAAACCAGGAGTTTAGAATCTAATGTTTCATACAACTACATGAACTCTGCAGTGTTTCTGGTTGCTTCTTCTCAAATGTATCCCCCAATGAGGATTAAATAGCTTTAAGTACATTAAAACTTTTTGCTGTAAGCCAGCTTTCTTGAATAATTACTAGTTATAAAAGGTATAAAAGTTATCACCATACTGCCTGATATTCTATGCCTTAGTTTTACATTACAGCAACATAAATGACGGCAGGATGCCAGTCTGCTCCTGTAATCTGAAAAAAACAACCCCAGTATTTCCACTTTACTTTAGATGGACTGCAGGAGATAGCAGAACCCTACAGGAAGGTGAAAAAAGTCATCAGGCAACTTGGTAGGCAGGCAGCTCAGTGAGTTCGCAACTGTACCTCACTGCAAAAACAAGCGTAAGGAACAATGTGGTAGGACATGAGGCGTCTGAGCTACAGCATGCTGCTCCAACTATGGGCTTCCCTGTATTTTATCTTCTTAGTAATGGTACGGCAGCAGACTCAACACTGAGCAAGTTTTACATCTAAGAAGTCCATGTTAAAAAAAACAGCAAAAAAAATTGTACAGACTTCCTAGCAAATCTGGACAAGGCTTGGTTTGACTCCTGCCCAGGATGTCATCCAGCAGGATTGTGGGGCCATAGCTCTCACAGCTTCAACAAAAAAAAAAAAAAACAAACTACAGTCACTGAAAACAAATCCAAGATTTTATTCACAGAGACACTGCCTGGGAGATAAACAGAAAAGCTACCACCACTAACACTACAAACACTCCCATGTAGACAAGATAACACAAGTTCTCCTACATGTTTTAACCCTCAATTTATTCAATTTTGTTCCATTTATTTAGTACACTTGAATATTCACACTAAGTTCTTAAAGTGCCCACCAGGCCACTTCCCCTTCTACAGTGACGCTCTCACCTGAACTTCATTCAGGGATTATTCACACATTTTCAGCTGATCCTCTGCTTTACTGTTGAATTGAGCAGTATTTGAGGAGCAGGAAGGGCTATGAAAGCATTTCCAAGGGTATCAGAACTCCACACTTCAGGCTGCTGTTTTCAAGCTAAATAAAAAAAAAAAATCCAAAGTTAGTCAGTCAGTTTTCTGTATGTTGAATCCATCTCATGCAAAAGTTAACAACTTTACTGGCATTTCAGAGTCAAAAATGCACATCAAAAACCAGTCAGATGGGTAAACGGCAAAAGTTTCATCATTAATGCCAGTAAAATCAGGTCTAGTAAGAAGTGTTGCTGCCCACGGCAGGAGGGTTGGAACTGGATGATCTTGAAGGTCCCTTCCAATGCAAACCATTCTATGATTCTATGAAAATTACTTCTAGAATAGACTTCAATAGAATTCCTATATATAAATTCCTATTTTTGACAAGCCGTGTTAAGGGATGCATATCCTTATATGTGCAAGAGCACAACTTTTTATCGTTACTTCTCCCCAGCTTGTCCGAGGATGCTTTAAGCAAAAATTAGAAGATGAGTAGCAGTACCACACATAAACAGCAGCACAGGCAGTGGTCCAAAAGTATCCTTGACTAAATAACAGGCCCCACCTTCAGCTGCTGTCAGCCAGCAGCAAACGTGGCCAGCGCAGGCCTTCACCAGCTAGCCACGCAGCTCACTGGAGCCCCTGTACTGCAGTACCACAGTAAAAAATGCAACTTACCTTCTTAAACACCCATACTTCCAGAAGCAGACCGACTCCACTGTTGGCTGCATGTGCATACAGAAGGCTCAGAGACAGCGGAGAAGATAATCAGATGTCATAGCGCCTTTCAAAGAATAAATAAAATCAGAAATGATGGCAGCAAATCAAACTGGGAAAATCCTACTGATTAGCGGGCACATCAGATCCAACACTGCACATCACAAAACTCAGCTGGGTAAACGGCAAAGAGGTATCATCACTGTGCCTGCAAACAGCTTCCTGCCTGTGGCAGGACTGCTGTAACCTTTACCAGGTAACAAATCCCCTTGTGTTTGGTAAGTTTCTCTTAAGAGATACACTTCTATAAATCAAAGTAGAACCCTGTTTTTAACGGTTAACCAGGGAATGGATTCAGTATAACCAGGAACAAGAAAAAAAAAAGAAGTCCCTTTGGGCACAAAACTGCAGGCCCCTCCCTGCTGTTACATTCAAGCCCCAGGTGCAAAGTGCCTTTCTAGACGTAAAGTTCACTGCCATAGTTGCCTTTCCCTTTGGAATACATCCCAACAGACCTGATACAGTTTAGTGACAGCAGGGATAGCGATTTGAACACACTGTTTTTCACTTTAGTCTCTCACTTCCAACCAGCATTTGTTAAGTCTTCAAATCAGAAGTCTTTTCTCTCCCCAGATAAAAACCAGATGCTCTGATACTATTACAAACCCCACCCCCTCCGATTCCTTCAGGATTCTTGGCTTGCACATCCTTTGTTCTGGGGATTGAGCCGTAACAGATTTTATAGCTGTCATAATACCTTTTGTTTGAATTTCAGCCTCTTAGCCCTACACAGAAACAGCTCTGTTCCCCCCTGTTCCATCCAGAATTTACAACCCATAGAAGAGCTTCAGAAATCTAAATCGAGATTTCAGGAGGCTTTCCCCAACGTTCTTACATACAGTTAAGAAATAATTACTTCTGTAGCTCCAGAAGTCACATGACATCTTTCTGCTTGCAAGAAAACAGCATGGCAGAGTCCAGACTGAAGATTCCCGAAGCCCGTAACAAACTCATCTCTTAACTCCACCTGCTGCCTGAAACAATGACAAGAGATAAGAGATGACCAATTCAGATCTCTACTGCTGAGCTGGCAGCAGGATTTCCTTGGGGAAAGAAAGACAGTGAAATAAATACCAGCCCACAGGGCAACCTCACTGCTGGCTTTATTGTTACCTAGGGAGGAAAACACAGACAGCACCAGCAGAGATCAAGGCTAAACAGAGGCACAAACATTTCACCTAAGGGAAGCTCCAAGGTGAGGAATGACAGATTGCTGGGCTATTATGCTGCTCCTAACAAACAGCCACCTCTGGGGAGAGGAGCCCCCCAGCAGGGTATGGCCTTTAACCCCAGCTCATGTGCCACACTCTGGTGAACCTACCGACATGTTTTCCTGTCGGCTGCATAAGTCGGCACCCGCGCTGTGGACCTGGCCAGAGAGCATTACTGAGGAGACTGCCGAGATCCTGGGGTCTTGTCCCTGCCAGATCCCCCACGTCAGACCTGTGCCTACAATCCAGAAAGGGCATCATCAGGGTCACCATACAACACCTGCCAAATTCCCCAAAGGAAAAAAAAAGGTAATTTATCTTTAGAATTAAGACATGGATTTGCCGATGACAAGGATTTATCAGCAAAAACGAATCTCCTTGGATGTCCCATCTGTCACTCCCTCGAAGAAACAAAAGATAATTCAAAGAAACCACCAAGGTTTGGCAGGGGAGCGGCACTCGCTAATTAGGTCCATCTTAGCCTCAGAGGATGCACACGGGTCACTGGAAATCCCACATGGCAACCGTCAGCTTGACCTGATCCACTCCAGCAGCCAGAATAAGCACCAGCACGCTGCCACCACACTTGGCAGCCGAGAGGGAGATAGGAATGCAACAGCATGGCAATCACTTGTCTTCCAAGCGATGGCTTACTGTTCAGAAAAGTGCCTGCAGGCCATCCCTTTAATTCCAGCGATTATACTCTGGAGGATCACAGGATGGTTTGTGCTGGAAGGGATCTTAAAAATCATGCAGCTCCAACCCCCCTACCATGGGCAGAGACACCTCCCACCAGACCAGGCTGCCCAAGGCCCCATCCAGCCTGGCCTTGAACACCTCCAGGGATGGGGCAGCCACAGCTTCCCAGAGCCTCACGGTGAAGAAATATCAGTTCCCGGAATTTATTTACATACATTTCCTCTCCCTGGCGCATGCGCTCTGCCCTCTGGATGTCTCTTCAGGGGTCTCTGGATGAAGGCTGTAGGTCTTCCTCACAGCTGAACTTTTCAGCTTTCCTTGCACACGCTTTTAGGCTCCTTGGGCACCTCTTCAAGGCTACGTCTGGTCCTAGCTGGTTCTTCTTTATCACTGCGCTAGTCCTTGTTATCCGGGTTGACTGCATACAGCCACGTTCTTTCCCTTTCTTTCTAACTGCAGCCTTGCTAACATCCCTTAGTTAAGCATAAACACCCAGGCACAGGCTTCCTATTCAAGCTAATCCTACATTTTAGTTCAAAAATCACAAAATCTATACGTAATATTCCACTATATAACAGGCTGGGAACTTGTAACAAATCATTTCCTCCTTCACTAAGGCCTAATCCCAACCTTCCCCCCCCACCACCCCGATTTAAAGCCTTTCCCCCTCGTCCTACCGCTCCACGCTCCCTGCAAACGCTCCCTTCCCGGCCTGAGCCCTCGGAACGGGATTTCTCCTCCCGAACAGCGATTCCCGACCCCTCTGAGAAGAGCAACTCACGGGCGGGGGGGGGGGGGGGGCCGGATAAGGGCGGGAAGGGCGCGCGCCGGC
Organism: Phaenicophaeus curvirostris; assembly: GCF_032191515.1. NCBI lineage: Eukaryota > Metazoa > Chordata > Aves > Cuculiformes > Cuculidae > Phaenicophaeus > Phaenicophaeus curvirostris. Next base: position 63,238,230 of record NC_091394.1, read on the forward strand.
GCCGGGGCGGGGCCTGGCGGGAAGAGCGGCGCGCGCCCCCGCTCGGTGGCGGGAAGCCCCGCCCCCACCGCGGCCGCGGTGGGGGCGGGGCTTCCCGCCACCGAGGGGGCTGCGGGGTCGCCAGTGCCGAGTACAGAGGGAGAATGACCCCCCTGGGTTGTATCAGAAATGAGGTGACCAGCAGGTCCAGGGGGGTTATTCTCCCTCTGTACTCGGCACTGGTGAGACCGCTCCTCGAATACTGTGTTCAGTTCTGGGCCCCTCACTACAAGAAGGATGTTGAGGCTCTGGAGCGAGTCCAGAGAAGAGCAATGAAGCTGGTGAAGGGGCTGGAGAACAGGCCTTATGAGGAACCGCTGAGAGATCTGGGGTTGTTTAACCTGGAGAAGAGGAGGCTGAGGGGAGACCTCATTGCTCTCTATAACTACCTGAAAGGAGGTTGTGGAGAGGAGGGTGCTGGCCTCTTCTCCCAAGTGACAGGGGACAGGACAAGAGGGAATGGCCTCAAGCTCCACCAGGGGAGATTTAGGCTGGACATTAGGAAAAAGTTCTTCACAGAAAGGGTCATTGGGCACTGGCAGAGGCTGCCCAGGGAGGTGGTTGATTCACCTTCCCTGGAGGTGTTTAAGGGACGGGTGGATGAGGTGCTAAGGGTCATGGTTTAGTGTTTGATAGGAATGGTTGGACTCAATGATCCGGTGGGTCTCTTACAACCTGGTTATTCTATGATTCTATTCTATGACTGGGGAGGTCGCTGCCCACCTGAGCGCCCACAGGCCCTTTCATACCGAGCCCACCCTCCAAATCCCACCTGGACAATGCAGGGGTTACTCCTGACTATAAACGTGTTCATTAGGTTACACAGTTCTGCTCTGAAACAAAATTGTTTGTTGCCTTTCCTCATCCTTAATGAGGATAAGGACATCCCTCAGTTAATCCTAAAACAATCACAGGCTTTGCCTATCTGATATCCCTTTCCTTGTTTCACGGATTTTCAGCCCTGAGTCAATCAACCACCAAATTAATCATTTTCGTAAGACCGAGTGTCCCCACCCCTGGGCAGAGGCGGGGATGTTTATACTGAGTGTCTGCATCTCTGAGGAGAGATGGGGATGCTGGCAGAAGCCACCAAGTGTCTTCAGCTCAGGGATTCATGATGTTTGTGGCAAATTTCAAGTCCAGGCTGGACAGGGCCTCGGGCAGCCTGGTCCAGTGGGAGGTGTCCCTGCCCATGGCAAGGGGGTTGGACCTAGATGATCTTTAAGGTCCCTTCCAACCCAAACCATTCTATGATTCTATAGCTATTTTTCAGGTGTTGTGTGCTCATTACAATAGGTATTAGACAAAGGAAATGGACATCCCATATGTAGTGTTTACTAGGAACAGGAATGGGATGATCTTTAAGGTCCTTTCCAACCCAAACTATCCTATGATTCCATGATTCTGCAATTCTATGATTCTAAATAAATGCGGTAAACAAGAATCAAAATGCATTCTCATGCACCCAGGCGTGTGTCAAAAGACAACCAGGGCTGGAAGCATGAGCACTTTCCGTTTTGTATGTCTTATCTACAACAGCATTCTTGATAAACCCCAGCATTTTCACCCTTAAAATGCTTCGTTCTCATGCAATCATCAGTCTTTTTAGGAGTCGAAGCCATGGCAAATTCATGTCTGTGGTGTTGTCATTCATTACTTTACACAAGCACAGCGAATACTTTGTCCTAAAAGTCTCTAAGGGGAAAAGGGTTGGTAGGCTATGTGTTAAGAGAAAGCAATATATGGCTGGAGGGCACAGTATTGTAGTCTCAGCTGTGTGTATGAGGAAGGAAAGATCTGCGTGCAGCAGGTTTTGCGTAGGCAGGTTATTTGCACATGGCTGTGTGAAGTTTCTCAGTCCCCCTCCTCTGAAGGAAAAGCTGTGATGCCAATAACTGAGGTTTGCTAGGATCTTTAAGTTACTCCATGAAAAGTATTTCCTTTTGGTAGCCATGTGTGAGCATTTTGGAATTGTATTCCTAAAGACATGGGTATTTCCCCTGCCGACTGTTGCATTTCAGTATACAAGTACAAGAACTGTTCTTAAGAAATGTAATGTTTGATCTAAACATCAGATTTGAAGCAAACAGGTTCAGGGTATCTGTTTTGATCCTGGTGTAAATTTCTGAAAGATGAGAGCTCTTGCCCTGGTCAAGAGGAGTGAATTCCTTTTGCTTGCCATGCTTCTACATGAATAAGCAGTCAGAATCTTTCAATTGCATTTAATGGAAGAAGCTTTAAAAGACTAGGGGAAGGGTGTGAGTCGTTTTTCCCTCTTATTTTTTTACTTTCTTGATTTCTGTCCCTTCCAGGTGTGTCACTTAAGAGCCTGTGAGCACCAGTAACCAGCACTTCTGTGCTAGGTGAGAGCATGCAATTGATGCAAAACATCATATTTTCTGTTTTTCCCACACCATTTTGTATGCACAATTAATGTTTTCTGGTTTTATTATAAGACCATTGCTGCACAGCAGCAGCTGGAAGCTTGATGTTGACTTCTGGCTGAGATTTCACCTGCCCCTTTTCCCCTTAACCTGATGCCATTCACCTACATTTCAGTTATGTACAAAACTAGACTGTATCCTCTGTGCTTCTGCATTGCTGCTTCACATTTTATCAGTCTAAAATGTAAGCTGTGAATTGATCTTGAACAGCAAACGACTCCTGGAAACCCTCACTGTTCTGTTGCTCTTTCATTTTGCTTAAGTATCATCACCTTTACAACTCCTTTGCATCTGCTTATTAGCAGCTCTGCATTATAATATCTGCCCCGATAATAGGAGGTTGTGCTAACACACTTTTACTACTATGAAAAGTGAGTACAGCTCTTTAAATAAAATCAGACTCTTATTTACATACGAGCAGGTACTTGCCTCTGCTAAACTGCCCTTTTATGCATTTTTTTCACAAAATATAGTACTTTGTGTGCTTAAATGGTGCTCTGGCTATGGAATTCTCATAATGAACCACTTGAAATTGTAAGTCAGAAGTAAATGCCTAAAAAAGTTTAAATACATATACTTGATGCATAAACTGCTTTTACCATTTAGAATAATAATCTTATTAAGAGCTCAGAATGCGGCGGGGTAGAGGGGAGTTCCAGATTTTACTGTGCTTTAAAACTCTCACATATCCTAGGTGGTTTGTCCAGCTCCTTCTAAATGACTCCGCTGATTTTTCATATACTTCCTTACACCAGAGGCCTGGTTTTCTGGGATACTCATTTCTGGGACATTCAGTTTGCTCAGCACCGGTGAAAGACCTCACCTCAAGAATGAAAGCAACAAAATCTATTTTATAAAGGTTGTTCCTGCTAGTATTTGTGTTTTCCTCTTCTGCCAAATTTCATTTTAAATGTACGCTGTGAAGAAGTCTTCAGAAAGACGTTGCTATAAATGCAGGATGTTACTATTAAGAACTGTCAGTCTTGTACAATGAGGAAGTGATACAGACTCTGTAACTCAATAAATACACAATGTCCACTGTATAATATTTAATAAAATGTTTACCTCAGCAATAACACTATGAGAAGTACAGTGCTCTACACAACAGATACATTAGATGGCTTTTGTGCATTCAGTTTCAGCTTTTCTTGCCTAAATATAGAAGATGTTTCAGTGAAAAATGTGCTGTGAACAAGCCAACTCTTAAGGCTCATTTGCTCGAATGCATGAATCCGCAAAAAGACAAGGAAATGAACCTTATTACCCTAAGCAGACAAATAGCGATACTGGGGTAACATGTGAACACATTTTAAACCCTGTAACATGCAACACAACCGTATGGGTCAATACAAGCAGTACGTGACGTACAGAGCAGCTCCTGCATGTACATGGCACAGATTTCAGCACATTGTGACTTGAGGTCAACATGCATCCACGTTCTCAAGGGTAACTACATACATTTAAGATGAACCGAAGGATGAAGCCCTGACCTGATGACTGCTGTCAGTGGGATTTCTGCCACCGGACTCGTGCCGTGGAAGAAGATGCAGGCGGTATTTCGATTGCTATTTTTAGACTTGCCCTTTGCTTTTCACTCATCACTCCTTCTCCCCACTTTCCCACAGCCGTACCTATTCACCGCTTGTCCGTAGGGGATGAGGTTTCCTCTCCTGCTAGCAGCTCTGCCTCTGTGCCTGCCCCTCATATGTGCTGGCTGCAATCGCTTTCTCCTAATCCCCCAATTCAGATCCCAGCAATGTCCTCTCTGATAGAAACCAATCGTGTGTCACGTTAAGTAAATGAGGTATTAATTACATTTAAGAGTCAATTCCTTCTCTTCTACAAACAGTATTAAGGAATTATAGTTTGTCTGTAGGTAGTATTTTAACTTAAATATATATATAAGGTGTAATAAATAACTTTTTTTTTAAAACAAGAAGGGAGATTAGATTTGTGAAGTTGTTGATGTTTCCCCTTGGTTTACGCCATCTCCTTGTGCCGAGTGAGTCAGAAACTGTCCTGTGGCTCCAATGTATAACCTGGATCGCATTGGCCATTTCTGCAAGAGAAGAGACAAGCACAGCGCTGAGATACCTGTGGTCTCTGCAGCACGAATGCCGTTCTCGGCAAAGCTTTAAATGTTGATGGGATCACAGTACAAGAAAACAAGAAACTTGTTATCACCAGAAAGTTTCCATTTTATCACTTTTTTGGAAAATGTAGAAGTTGGGTAAGGGAACCTCAGCCTGGGCATTTTCTTTGGTAGTAAATTGAGTCACAGCTCCTTACACTCCGCCCTGGGACCCACCAGGCAGGAGCAGGCTGTGCCGACGGGTCACCAGACCACATTTTGTACAGTCAATGCTCTGTTGATAAAATAAAACAAAGCATTCCTCTTTCTAGTGTCAAGGATGCTATGGGGAGACTGCAGCCCTGCATGCGTATCCGTTCATTCCAGCCAGCTCCCACATCAGCGACCGCAGCACAGGGGCTGATGCAGGCTGTGCATTAAAGGAAATATTAATTGCTCCTGGGCAGTACTCAGCACTGACAATTTCTTGTTCTTTGTTAGCTCAAACAGTTTCAGATGGGAAAACAGTTTCAGATGGGACAATTCATCTTTCCATTCACTGATTATAGGAACAATCTGTCACACTGGTGTGAAATATCCATTTTTATAGCTGGAGTTTTGTAACTCAAGCGAGGTACTGCAAATGGCCCTGCCAAAAGGGTGACTGTAGCTGGGTGCCCTTCTCCGGGAAGGAAGAATTCAGCTCCAGTTTGATGTGCCGAGTTCATTATTAGAGAGGTGGATATTTAAAAGATGACTTGTCACACACAGTTGGATGCAAAAATACCTGAAACACAGCCAGCATGTTGTTCCAAAAGAATACAATTTTTCAAAGACACTTTTTTGGGAACAGGCTGGCATCTTTCCTGTGGGGAACAAGAGCTCTAAAAAAACAGAGGGGCTTAATACTGCAGTTAAATCTCAGCTTTTCTAGTTAAAGACATAAAGCACCAGCATATTCTCACTTGGAAAGACCATACAATCTTGTTCAGTATTTTTATTTCAAGTTATGAATTCGTCACCAATAAGACATCTGAGTTTAAAGTCATTAACTGTATTTTTTGTTTGGTGTACACACAACTGTACTTGGATATTTTACTTTCCTCACTATTTGTATTTACTGTGCTTGATATATGAGTGTGATTAAAGTCCCTGTCTGTTCTGGTTGTCTCATACCCTGCACTTCGGGGGTTTCTGAAGCATGTGCTGTGACTTATCTGTGACTCTTTTGTTCTACTGCCAACTAAAAAATTAATTTACTTCTAGGAATATTAGAAAGATTGGTTAGACTCATAGAATCTTTACAAAACTAAATGCAGGTAGCTGGCACATAAATCAGGTTATAAAAAATAATTGCTAGATGAATCCAGTATTGCTGTATTCCAGTAGCTTTGGAAATGTGCATCTGGATCATTTAATCACTGTAATAAGTATTTTAAAGTACTTTTGTGCCAGTAATAGTTGGCAGGTGATAAAAAGTACTGTGAGAGACCCGTGTACTTTTGCTCTGGCCAAGGGAACTAATAGAAGCTACTTCAAACTTATTATGAAATACATAAAATTTTTTTTTCCTTAAATTATAGTAATCTTCTAATTGATAGAAAGGTTTTGCTTTCCTAATGAGCCGGCTAATGATTTAAATGGCCTCAGAAGCCTATGTTCACATCACGCTTTTTACAGCGACCAACACTGTGAAGAAGAAACTGTCTGTGAATTAGTCACTTCATAGGAATTAGAGATTAGTTCACAAATTAATCTTAATTAAATCATCCTGAATTCATCCAACTTAAAAAAATTTTTAAAAAACGAAAAAAGAAAACACTCCAGTGCTCTAACTCACTCCCTGAGACTGGAGCCAAAGAAAATACCCTGTGGTGTTTAAGCATCCCGTCAGTCACTGAGCAACGCCTTGGGGAACAGTTTCCAGCCCCTGGTCCTCTCCAAGAGGAGCTTTTTGTGTCGCCTCTGCACCACCATGATTTTTTTTTGGACAAAGGGAAGAGCAACAAGAGCATATACCAACTAGACAAAGTAAACACATCAGAAGAGCAATTTCAGGGAAGGAATTAACACATGGCCAGTAATTAACGTCACCTCCCATACCCTGGCTGCCTCGGCAGGAGAACCGAAGGAAGCCCAGCCATGGCTTGGGGTCACTGCGACCACCTCAGTCACACCCCACCCCTGCAGCAGGTTCTGATAGGTTTGGTGGGGGATCACCAAGGTTTCCATGCAGGGACCGAGGAGGTGCTGGCACCCCTCTGGTGCTGCCCTACACCTTCACTTCCAAGGGACCAAGTCCCACTAGGTCTGGCCCTGTGCTATGTTTGATATTTCTGCACAAAGACCCTGAAGCTGGAGGGACAAAGCTCCAGGACATTTACATTAAGCCCCAGACACCTAGATGCAAGAGTTAGTCCAGGCAGTCTTTTTCATGTATTAACTCTGGCAAGGCAAATGAGTTTGAAATGTTTAGTTTCATATAAATATCTTTAACACCCATTTGCTACTTCACTGAGAGAACCATAGAATGGTTTGAGTTGGGAGGGACCTTAAAGATCATCCAGTTCCAACCCCGCTGCCATGGTTAGGGACACCTCCCTCCAGCCCAGGCTGCCCAAGGTCCCATCCAGCCTGGCCTTGAACACCTCTGGGGATGGGGCAGCCACAGCTTCCCTGGGCAACCTGTGCCAGAGCCTCCCCACTCACATCGTGAAGAAATTCCTCCTTATGTCTAGTCTAAATCTGCCCCTCTCCAGTTTATACCCATTGCCCCTCATCCTATCACTACAAGAACCTGGTGGCTGCTCCTCAGTTCTCCTACCTTGACAGGGTGGAGGTATCCATCCCCTCGGAGGGTACCCAAGCCCTCTCCTGGTGACTCTTCCTCATCCTGAAGGCTGCGGGTGAGGTGTGCGATATAGGTGGTGGCCAGGAGGAGTACATCCAGCTTGGAGAGTTTGGTGTCCGGCGGCACGGAGGGGAGAGTCTTCTGCAGCTCGAGGAAGGCGTGGCGCAGGGTTTGAACCCGACTGCGCTCTCGAGCAGCGTTAGCAGCAGCGGGTCTGCCAGGAGGTGCCCCAGCCCGCTGCCCAGCCACCAGGGGTGGACAGGAATTGCTGCCGGCAGCAGAAGGCAGCAGGGAATCAGGCTCTGCGCCCAGGCCGGAGATCTCCTCGCCGCTCTCACCTAAGTGTCCACAGTCCATTGGTGACTTCCTGGCAGGGAGGGTCCTGTAACCAACAAAAACATCTCTAAAGCCAGCTGCTGTGCTGAAGCAAACACCTTCTAAAACAAAAACTTACAGAAATGCAAGTGCTGCCCATGCTAGAAAAAGCCAGGATGCTGCTGTGCAGCTGTGTGAGCTGCTTTTCCAATCGCTGCTTATAAATTTGGTATCACACACTAGCACAGAAACATTAGTTCAGCTCTTTACAAATATTTAATTTGGGGGGGATGATATTACACAGAGCAATTCCATAGCCTAAAGATCACTCAGCTCTTCTGAAAAAAACCAAGAGGCAATGCTGAGCAGCACTGCCACAGTTCCTATTTACAACCAACTGAAAGTTAAGCTGAATGGGACTTTTAACACGTATTATTTGTACAATCTGGGTTGCGGGACCATGTGTGTATTTCTATTTACCTGCCATCGTTTCACTGACCATCTTTTAAGTGATCAGTGCTCCATAGATTACAGAAAAAAACGCCATTTTCAGACGCAGCTGTGAATGGAGCCACAGAACACATGCTCAGGTTTTGAAGGGTGAGGCTTGGTCCCTGATTTTAAAGGATCAGGAACCAAGTTCTGTCCTCTCTCTCCTAACACTGCTCAGGAATGTCCATGCTTATGCTTTTGCTTCTACGATTTGAAAAGTAAAAAGCATCTTGTAAACTGGATTTTAGCCATTAGAGGGGCAAAAGAACCCTTCGGAAACAACAGCAAAAAACTTTTGAGCAAAGCTGAAAATAACCACAAGGTCTTTTCCCAGCTTGAAGAAAAGATGGTCAGTCAGCTCTGCCTGTAATAGAACTCAGAGCCTTCTAATTCATTCCAGTAAAACACAAATCAGTCAATATTCCACAAAGCACAGCACTTCTTGGAATAATACCTGATCCTGCTGTCCTTGGTCAAGCAGCCCTCCTAGATGTCCTAGGCAGATCCCAGCTTTCACGTGTTGGGAGCTGCTGTTTCGGTGATGTCCCAGCTAGAAAAGGAGAGCAAAAAATTTTTAATTGCATCTGAATACAGTGTAAATTGAGAAATTTAAATAAAACTGAGGCACGTGAATGACTGAGGACCTACATTTACAAAAATTAGGCCTTATTTTGCAAAGTGTTTCAGCCACACTGAAGTCCCTGGATAGCTGTGGCTGATAATGGCAAAAAAAAAAACCAAACCAGACAATGAACCAAGTCAAAGATTTCTAGCAGAGAAGAGGAAAAGTTCCTGAATAATCTTTTTTACAATGCTATGAAGTGGTGGCTTTCAGAAGGCATTAATATCTGGGCTGTTTCATTGTGATTAATTTGCTGTTGATCTGGCTTATAGAGTTTTATCAATTAATGTCCTCTTAAATGGTAGCACAGTTTAGACTGAAATTATTTGTGAAATACTCCATGTGTTTTATAACTGTAAACCAAAGGCAAAAAAAAATCATCTCGTTATTATTAATCTCACATTAAGTCTACATGAGCTCATCTTGAGAGCGGGCTGGAAAATTGTCCTTCTTTTAACTTAAAATTAAAAAAGCACCATGTGCTTTTTTCCTTGCTATTTTCTCATTGTCCTAAGTCAGAGGTGTATCTGGATGCATTTACATAGCAAATAAAATCATTATTATTGCTACTGCAGAGTCAAGATCTAATTTCAGGCTTATTTCTCATTTTCCATCCTATCAAAATCCTGCTATAATTAAGAAGTCACCCCCAGTTGCTTGAAAAGTCCGAACTACACAAGGACACAGGCTGAGTTAGTATAAATACCTGTTCATCTACTGAAATAAAGAACTGAGCCTGGTGTACAAACAATTTTGATTTTGCTGTATTGATATATAGCCAAATTTAGAATTAGAAACAGTTTGTAGAAATGCACATACCTGAAAGCCTCATTTCCTTGAGCACCCTTGAAGTAGCAGCTTCTGGTTTAGGAGCTTCACACCTACATCAGATGAAATCCCAGGCCTACGGGGCGAGGAAGAAAGGCAACATTCCAGTTATGGAAATGAGGGAAATGATGCTTTTTAAGACAATTGCAATAATTTTTGCCAACACCCACTCGCTGCCTGGTGCGCAAAACGTCGGGTGGGAAAGCAGGAGTTGGACTCGATGACCCTCGTGGGTCCCTTCCAACTCAGACATTCTGTGATAAAGTAAGTCAAAGTATTTATATTCTAGTATTTCTAAAGCGTTCCGACTGCAGTGTTTCTGATGCTGGCAGCGCGTTCATGCCTTTACAGGACATTACAAAGGCATAATTGGTTTGAAACTTAATTAGTTTACAAAAGAAAACGGTACAACCGTTATTGTAGTCCTGTATTCCACATGAGTGAAACGGCGATGAAGGCAACCTGCCCGCATGGGCGAGGAAAAGACAGAAAGTGCAGACTGAGAAGGAATGGGTGGAAATCTCTGATAAGTTTATTGGCAGCGTTTTCAGTCGTTCCTCAGGGAGGGGAAAACATAGGGAATCTAAACTGTTTGGCATTGTTTCTAGAAGAGCTCTGTCTTTGCTCGACTCCGGCACCCACTAAGAAGTTCCCGAGGAGCGGCGGGCAGGGAGCAGCCACCGCCCCGCAGGGATGCAGGGATGCAGGGGCGCAGGGATGCAGGGGCGCAGGGATGCAGGGGCGCAGGGATACAGGGATGCAGGGGCGCAGGGATGCAGGGGCGCAGGGGCGCAGGGATGCAGGGGCGCAGGGATGCAGGGGCGCAGGGATACAGGGATGCAGGGGCGCAGGGATGCAGGGGCGCAGGGGCGCAGGGATGCAGGGGCGCAGGGATACAGGGATGCAGGGGCGCAGGGGCGCAGGGATGCAGGGGCGCAGGGATGCAGGGGCGCAGGGATGCAGGGATGCAGGGACGCAGGGATGCAGGGATGCAGGGGCGCAGGGATGCGCGGCAGCCTCGTCCCGCATCCCCGCCGCCGCGGGGCAGGATCCCGTGGTTCCCGGGATGAACTTACTTGCCGTTCCCGAGATGAACTCGCAGTTCCCGCCCGGAGCGGAGCGAATCCCCTCCCTCCTCCTCGGCCCCGCGGCGCCGCTTATAAGGGGGAGCGAGCGCTGGGAGCGGCGGGGCTGGGCTGGACCTGGAGCCCGGGCTCCCCCCGCATCCCGGGCGCCTTCCTGACAGCCCGGGCCCCTCCCGCATCCCGGACCCCTCCCGCCCCCCCGGGCTCCCCCTGCATTCCCCCCATCCATCCCGGGCTCCTTCAGCATCCCACCCCCCCGGCATCCCGCCCCCGCCCCCATCCCAGACCCCTCCCGCATCCCAGACCCCTCCCGCATCCCGGACTTCCCCCGCATCCCGCCCCCTCCTTGCATCCCGGACCCCTTCCCGGACCCCCATCCCGTGGGGCGGGCGGGTCATTAATCACGGAGCTGTCGGGGGTCACATCGTCCCCCTGGGGGGCTCCCGCCGGCCCCCCTGATCCCCGCTGTTTTCCTTAGGATAAAGTAACGGCGTCGCTGGAGGAGAGGAATTCGATCGCTTCGCTAAAAGCCAGTCCCGCCGCCGCTCCGCTCCATCGCCGCTTCCCGGCTCCGGGGGCTCTCGGACAGGGATTTGGGGTCCCAGGGCACGGAGTTGGGGTCCCCGGGCAGGGGTTTGGGGTCCCCAGACGATGCTCCATCCCAGAGCTTGGTGGATCCGCGTTTGGGGTGGGAAGGCGAATGGGATGGGAACGGGTGGGCTGAGAAGCGAACGAGGAGCAATTAAAAGTTAGTAACGTTAATGAGAAGGGACAGACAAAATAAATAGCGGGGGTATCGGATTAGCCTAGAAAAAAAAAAACCACCAAAAAACCCCACCAAACCACAACATTTTGAACGAGCCCCGACTGTGCGATAACGGAGACACCATAAAGGTTTAAGGGAAAGGATTTAAAAGAAGCTTTTCCATCCCTTGAGTGGTTAGATTTTTGTTCCTGTCAATAACTAGAACAACTCCAATTTATTTTAAAACTTGCAAGCAATACTGGGTACTTTTCATTTTGATGCAGAGGTTGTTTCGCATGATCTGCGGTACCGTATGAGCTGCATATCCAGCAAAATCTCCTGGCAGCCCCTGGAAATTCTAGTTTCCCTTTTCAGGTATTCACAGACCAGCAGAGAAGAGTGTGTTGCCAAGATTGTTGAAGGTGCTAAAGGAAATGAAATTAGAAAAACTCCACTAATAATGGAGCCTTATTGATGATAATTGTGCATTATTTTTATATCTAGATAAGCATACGTGTGCATATGTGTATTTAAGTAAAATATACATTATATATTTACATATACAAATTTAAGTAAAATATACATGATTGAGAGCAGCCCTGCAGAGGAGGACTTGGGGGTGCTGGTCGATGAGAAGCTCAACATGAGCCAGCAGTGTGTGCTTGCAGCCCAGAAGGCCAACAGTGTCCTGGGCTGCATCAAAAGAAGCGTGGCCAGCAGGTTGAGGGAGGTGGTTCTGCCCCTCTATTCCTCTCTTGTGAGGCCTCATCTGGAGTTCTGTGTCCAGTTCTGGAATCCTCAACATAACAAGGATATGGAGCTGTTGGAATGGACCCAGAGGAGGGCTACAGAGATGATCCGAGGGCTGGAGCACCTCCCATTCGAGGACAGGCTGAGAGAGCTGGGGTTGTTCAGCCTGGAGAAGAGGAGGCTGAGGGGAGACCTTATTGTTCTCCACAACTACCTGAAAGGAGGTTGTAGGGAGGTGGGTGTTGGTCTCTTCTGCCTAGCAACAAGTGATCAGACAAGAGGAAAAAGCCTCAAGTTGCACCAGGAGAGGTTTAGTCTGGATATTAGGCAAAATTTCGTAGCTGAAAGGGTGGTGAAGCATTGGAACAGGCTGCCCAGGGAAGTGGTGGAGTCTCCTTCCCTGGAGATGTTAAAAAACATGTGTAGATGGAGTGTTTCGGGACATGGTTTAGGAGACACAGTGCTGTTGTGTTGATGGTTGGACTGAATGATCTTAAAGGTCTTTTGCAACCTTAACAATTGTATGATTCTATGATTTTAATTACTGAAACTGAAATTGTGCCTCAGCACTTACTTCTGCCTGGTGCTGGCTGCCTCGGTTGGGGTTTCCCTTCTTACACCAGGAGTTACTCTGACAAAAGCTGTTCTGTCAGTATTCACAAGGCTGTGACTATGGGCTGGACCTGCACCATGGTCCATTCTTCAGCCTCCTGATGCTCAGAAGAAGGAAGGCTGCAGCTCCCTGGAAGATGGTGGAGGCACCTCGAAGCAGCCCTGCTGAGCCAGCCTGCCACACGCATCACCACTGAGTTTTCCAGCTCTGCCTCCAGCACAAGTGAGCATTGCCAGAACCTTTCTGGAGCCGAAACCTCTTAGAAATTGACCCAGGTAGCCTTAGGGAATTAAACAAGCAGTTCTTGAGCATGTCGTTTAACTTGCACTGAGAGCACTCCCACTGACGCCATGGTGGGAGAGAACTGATACTGGAGTCTGCAGGGACTGGGAAGATTTGCCTTCCAGCCCCAGTTCCTCTGGGGCTCCTCTTCAATGCTGTAATTGCCAAACACGCACTGAGCGGGTTCAGCACATGAGTCTGGGGATCAGCACTCCCATATCCCACAGAGGGGTCTTAGGTCTGCCTGACCAAGAGATGTCAATTCCAAAGGATCTTCTAACTAGTCTCTGGGCCCCTCGGCAACATTACTTTGGGTCAGTGACAGACAGAGGACTCAACAGTAGGTACCCTGACTGCCTGAGACTTCCCAGCCACCCTAAATTAGCAGATCATAAGTGCTGTGCTCTTTTTCTATGCTCTGAAGTAATGAATGACACAGAATTAAGCACTCTCTTGACTTTCCAATGTACACACGCTGTGTTCGGCCTCAGTGCAGGAAATAAAATGGAAGGAGTTGGAAGAGAAGTGATGGAACCCCATTACCACCTTCTGACAACTCCAAATCCAGCTCACTGCTGCGTGTGGTTAGCGAGATTGCATAGAGGGATTTGTGAGTGGGGCTTGGAAAGACCACTCCGGCTACTAACATTGTTGCCAAAGAAGAGATGCTTTACCTATATTAAAAAAAAAAAACCCGAAGCCCAAACCCCACAAACCAAGCAGGTATAAAAGTAGAGTGAGTTGTGCTTTGCCCCATCAAGACTTTTCCCCCACCAGAAGACTCCTCCACAAGATCCAGTGATTATTTTCTTGCATCAACCCACTATTTAAGTCTGAAGCTGTAACAAGTTGCTGCAGCTGTTTCTTCTTCTTCTTTCCCAGATAAATGTCTGAGAATTGCTTCTCTGCCTTACTTTGCACAGTATATTTCAAATCTGAGAAACACCAGAGACACAGAAGAGCCAGATTTCCAGTGTGATTTAGTTAAGAAAAAGTTGTACCACAGACAGAGTGATGTTTTTTCCAGGTACACTTTGCTCCCTTCACATCAAACGAAGTTCTGGTTTTACAGCTACAACTCAGCCTGAACATTCGTGGTTATCTGTTTCCAACTTGTTCATTTTCCCCCGTTCCCATGTCTGTATAAGGGCTTCACAAGTTTGTTTGTCTGCTGGTGAGCTGAAGTGTGGTGATGGAGCAGCAGAAATGTTGCTCGTCCCAGTAGGAGCTACAGTGCAAAGCCACCCACGGGCTGCATCTGATCAGGTCCCACTGATTCCAGCCATAACTTGAGAGCAAATCCAAGGCGAGACACAGCCACAAGAGAGTCGAAATAGGTTGAAATTCAGAACTTCTGGTTCATGGAGAAAACTCCACAGTTCACAGTGGGAGCGAATTCCAAACCCAAAGAGATATTTTGAAAATTTCCAATTAAATAATTTCTTTTTCCCCGTTTCACATGCCGTGTTGTCAGTGTATTGTAAGACCGCAGCATTCTCTGCAGTTATATTGAATGCGTTACAAGCTTTACTTGTTGTTCTGTATTTTCTTATTCTGATGGCAAATCACTCACCAGCTTCATCCTCAAGGTTTTAGTACCACTCATTTACTACCTTAGTTTTGGAAACCTGCTTCTTTTATAATGAAGATTAAAGTCTTGTTACTCTAGGGAAGAATGCATACAGGAGTTAAATTTATTTGAATTATCTTTATCGAAGGGCAATAAAACACACAAAACATTGAATACAAAAAGACAGGTCCTGATTCCCTTATTCAGGAAAAATTCCTTTCTTATCTTAGAGGGGTTCTCAAGCATAAGATGGTGAATTGACGTTCATGCAGAAAAACTCCATCAGGAAAGGTTTTATTCCAGGGGCAATTTACAGTCTAGGCTTTCCTTTTAGATTTTTCCTATATCAGAAGTCTTGAGTGTTCATTTAATTACTGCAACTAGTGCAGAGCAGCCAAACTCAAGTCCCAAAGCAGAATTTGAAGTAAAATTAATGTGTGATGCTCGCAATCCAAAAATTGATCAGCACAGACATCATTAATCTTCTTGTGCCTTCTTTCCTAACTATTCCATGCTATTCAGCGGGACGTGGAAAAGTCCAAATCATGGAAATTATTTTTTAGGACAAGAGATCTCAATATCATGTGCTAATAGCTCCTTTCTTCCTGAAGTAAGAGACTATATGCGTGCCTCTGAATAATTGTGAAGAGTATCATATATGGAAAGAAGCAGCTGCTTCAGTATTAAGGTCACAAACTAGGTAAGAAGCTGGTTAAAACAATACCTTTCTTGCTGAAGTTTAAGAAGTAGGCACCCAGTTTAGCCTACCATGGCCTGAGGTTTTTACCTGCTTTTGCATTTCTTCTAAATAAATAGGCAGTCCCTGTATTTTTTTGAATGCTCTTAAAAGGCAGCATTAAAGTCAATGTACTTTCTGTCTGGTTTTGAGATTACAAAGATGCAGACAACACAGCCAGAGAGATGCCGATGCCTTTCTTTGTAAGCTTTGAGAGGAAAAAAAAAAAAAGAAAAATAATCCAATAATGGCCAAATCTTCAAATCTTGTAACTTCTGGCTTTTAGAAATCAGCTTCTGCTGTTACTTCAGATTCCTCCTCAACCTGCAACAGAGAGATGAGAGAAGACAGATGAGATCTGCACATCAGAACCACACCAAGGCTGCTGACACTCCTGTCTTCTTTAACCCTTCCCACGACCACACACCATTTCTACAAAGTTTATAACCTGTGTTATCAAAAGCTGCAGATGATAAAAAAGATCTTTACCTACTGTGAGGATATCAATGGATGCAGTGAAAGCCCTTTCCCACCCCAGTGCCAAACCTGAGGGCAGACGAACATGAAATGTCACAATCTGACAACCTGGGGTATTCCATATACCCTTTCTATAAAACTGGGTTTTTTTTTCCACACACAAAACTGGCAATAATTAACAATTTTTGTCACTTAGATTTATATCAAATAATAATAATTTTCAAGTTCTGCATGAAACATAATGTTAGCGATAATCAAAGTGATTACTCAAATAAATTAAATCAGATAAGGCTCGGTCTTTTATTTCAAAACATTTTACTACAAAATGTGTAACTGATTATACCCAACCTTACTGGACATGTAATCAATGATTACTATGATGGTCTAATATATTAACTCTCCAAGAAAGAAAGATCTTACTGCTCCAAAACTCCTTTTGAGTTAAAGTATCAGTCTATTACATGAATCATTTCACAGCTGGCTCTGATTTATCTTGGTTTTGATGCAGCAAGTCATTTTGCTCAGAATTAAGAGAACAGAAAGAAGCCGTCAGTCATTCCTGTAGTCTCTGGTTACAGTGCTGTTTGATTGAAGAGGTAAGGTTCAAATACATATTTTTCTAGCAGTGAACTCCTAGAATCCTTCAAGGTCACGTGAAAAAGTAAAAACTCACTGTAGGTTATTTTTCCTAGCAAAGTAAAACTGATTATTACAGTCACAATATGCAGCATTTATGATTTAGTGGCTGTAAATAAGCAGGTTCACATTTTAATTGATTCCCCTCAGAGCCTTTGTTAGTCAGGACAGCTACTTTGCATGGTACACTGAGACACATCAAGTTTCTAAAAAAAAACAAGGAAGAGACTTTCAGATCCCCTTATTTTTATCACTTACAGTCACATCCTTTCCCATATCAACAGATTATTTGTCTGAATCCTCATCCTGAAAAATCAGTGGGCACATCTTGAACTCTGACTCAATGTTTTTGTCTATTTTCTTCTCCTTCTGCCCCAATTTCAGAACTTTTGGATGGTGTGGCTTTCGTAACTGTATCCTAGGCAGTTCTATGCACTGCTTTATAATTGCATACATAAAGAAATAAAACGGCATTAAATTAACTTGCACCTTGCACTGTTTTTAATGTGACATTTAAGAAAAACAAGAAATCTTCATTGGTTACTGATCTGAAGTTCAAATGTGAACTTTAGGTCAGTAACTCAAACACTGGGTGTACACAGTGATTACAAAACCTATCTATCTATCTATCTATCTATCTATCTATCTATCTATCTATCTATCTATCTATCATCTATCTATCTATCTATATTCCAGTCTTCCAATAACAGTCAGAACAGTACCAAGGGGAGGTGTTCAGGCACTGATGCCTTATTTTTTTCCCCTTTTGGTACTCCTAACACATCAAAAAGCTAGAACAGTACTGTGATTTGCTCTGAAAGCATCAGAATCTTCACTGGCAAGGTCTGGTCTCACACCTCCTAGGTACCAGTAACAGGTTTTGGTGGGAAGAAATACTACCAACAGCAGATGACGATTGTGTTTGGAACCACTAAGGCAAATCCGATGTACCCATGTCTTTGCAACTGGATGGGATCTGGCCCAGGATTGTGGAAGTGACTTTGAGGAGGCATATCTGTTACTAAATACCTAGTGGTAATGCTTGCCTCCAAATGCCAGATGAGGCAAAACGATGGTGTTTTCACCTCCAGTTTGTTAAAGTGGCTGCTTTCATTTTTTCAGCTATGGGAGCCTATAGAAGGTGTAGTAGGATATAGATTTGCAAAGAGCAAAATGGTGTTTATATCATTGCAGTTAATGAGTTTATTGGAACTGACTTCAACTGAACAGCTTCCAGAGTTATACTGAGGCGTTACAGAATTTATTTATATATACCTATTCAGCAGTCATTACTTTAACATCAAATTACTTTTTAAATCTCCCATGCAGGTATCTGTTTTAAAAACTGTTTACACAGCATTGTTTCTTTACTTTGTTAATTTGATTCATGCTTTGTGTACACAAAAGTGATTTTTATAATTTTGTAAATTAGTTGCATAATAAAAAAATGTGCAATGCTAATGCAGCAGAGTGAAAATATTTGAAGTTTTGAGTTTTTAAATCAACAGTAGTCTGGAAAATTACTAACAACAAAGATCTAAGGATAAGAAAAAAGTAAACACTACATATGGGATGTCCATTTCCTTTGTCTAATACCTATTGTAACGAGCACACAACACCTGAAAAATAGATATAGAATCGTAGAATGGTTTGGGTTGGAAGGGACCTTAAAGATCATCCAGTTCCAACACCCCTGCCATGGGCAGGGACACCTCCCACCAGACCAGGCTGCCCAAGGCCCCGTCCAACCTGGTCTTGAACACTTCCAGGGATGGGGCAGCTGCAGCTTCCCTGGGCAACCTGTGCCAGAGCCTCACCACCCTCATTGTGAAGAAATTCTTCATTATGTCTAGTCTAAATCTGTCCCTCTCCAGTTTATCCCCATTCCCCCTCATTCTATCACTGCAAGCCTTTGTGAACAGTCCCTCCCCAGCTTTCTTGTAGCCCCTTCAGGTACTGGAAGGTCGCTATGTCTCCTCAGAGCCTTCTCTCCTACCAGTTTAACAAGCCCAAATCTCTCAGTCTGTCCTCATATGGGAGGTGCTCCAGCCCTCTGATCATCTTTGTAGCCCTCCTCTGGACCCGTTCCAACAGCTCCATATATTTCTTATGTTGAGGATTCATTCAACATAATGAATGAATAAACAAAATGTTGATGAGAACACCTGCCAAAGTGCTAAGAAGAGCGAGAACTAACATTGCCCACTGCATGTTCCTTCCATTTGAACTAGACCTTGAATATATAGGATACTATACAGGATGTGCATGGTGGCCAGGAGAGTTGCTTATGATTTAGTCGGCACAATCCAGTGTACTTGTTCTACACTGATTAAATCATTTAAAGTTTATTAGCATAATCCCAATTATGTAACATGCAATGGAGACACAGAAGGTGACTTTCCCACCAAACTGTGTTTCAAACCTACTACAATGTTTAAGTCCCTGAGTAAGGACCCATGGGCAGAAACTGCTGGTTACAGCTTAAGTTTACAACATCAAAATTTCAACAACTTTTCTACTCAGGGAAAAATTAATAATAGTGTATCCCACTGGAAGGTATTAGGTATCTTTAGAATAGTTAAATGATTTGTTTTCTTTTAATTACTTCCTGCCAATATCCATAATACTCTTTATATGTTCAAAACTAACTTAAAATCCAATATAAAATTGCTATTGTTTTTATATCATCAAAAAAAAGAAAGACTAATGACATATTCCAGTAACCTAGTAATAACTGGCCATTTTCATTGTCCAAGCTCTATGTAATCCTCAGTGGGTCTTAGATGTAGGGTAAAAAGGTATTTAATGCCTGTTTTTCAGTTGCCGAGGTCAAACATCACCTAGCATGTATAAGGAAAGAGGAAACATCTGTTGGAATAATTTATTCAATTAGCACAGAGGGTAGGATTAAAATTCACTATATTTTTTTTTTGCCTGATACTGAATTTCAATTAAACAACACAGGCATTTGTTCAGTTTGACAAAATTTCCTCACTTTCCTACATGTGGGCCCATTTATGTATATTCCTAATTGCTGGATCTGGCAAGGGAATACTGTGATTTGTCATTATTTCATATCTGCATAGATTCTGAGCAGGAATATTTCTGTATTTTGAGGGTTTTTTTCCAAAGAAAAACATTTTGAAAACCCAAACCTTTAACTAATTCCCAAGACACTTTGGTTTCCATGGAATTCCACTAGTAACAACATTACAGTATGTCTCAGTATCAGTACTCAGTACACATGAAATTGCAATGTACAGTAACATTTAACAACCAAGATAAAAGTCCTTCTTAAAGGTTTTCAGAAATTATTAAATGCATGTCATCTGACTGTAGTTTACTCTATGTGAACCAGAGTGAAATCTTTTAGACTAATAGTAGGAAAAAAACCCCAAAATAATTCAAACTGTTTAATTTGCAAATGTAAGTTAATACAAATATAGACACTTTATTCCAATCAAGTGTGGAAGATGCAATCTGGGCCGGGATTGTACTCCAGCTTCTTAATACTGTGAAAATTTTTGTCAAGCAAAGAAGCTCAACAATTAGACAAGTTTTTAACACAGTAGAGTAGAATCAAGAGTGCTTTATTTCAAAGAAGATCACAGAAGTTTTTACACTGAAAAGAAACTTCCTGGGAAGTGCTGTACGTGCATGTTCCATCCTTTATTACAACTAAGTGGAATGGTAAATGAAATGTGTAGTTTTATTCACCTTGGCCCAAAAGATAGAATGCTAATAAAGATTAAATGGAAGCTGACAGAACACCAAGCATGTGGATAAACGCCTTTTACAATGGAATTAAAAGAAAAATCCCCATGTTTCTCTGGCATGAGTATCAGGCTGTATTCCTCTAAAATTCACAAGCTGGGACTATGCACTGGAAAAACAAGTAAGACAAAAACTCAGGTATGTTCCTCAGACACACAGTTCTTAAACTTCTCCACTGCTATGTGCAGTGGAAGGCAGGAAAGAAATTCAAGACTGGGCACATATGTGACAAGTTCCATTTCTTTTCAAGCCAGAATATGGCTATGAAGAACAAAAATGATAATTTGGAAGACAGCAGCACTGTGATTTGTAATTCTTCTTCTGTTCCCAAGGGAAAGGCAGCTATTTTTAATCAGAACAAGTAACTGGTAGAAACAAAACTTATGGAATAGGAAGCGGTGAGTTGGCAAGAATAGAGTAGTGTTAGATGTTGCTTAGTTAAATTTTCAAACATACTAATAAATTGTGATTTGAATGTAAAACAAAACACTATATATAGTAATTTAGTTACAAATGAATACCTGTGTCAGTTGAACTTATTTATTTATCTGCAGCACTGCAGAAATGATGATTTTTTTGTTGTTGGCCAGTACAGCTGATAAATAATAAAACAGTTAGGTTAAAAGTAGCATTAAAAATTGGGAAGGAGTGATATTAGGTCCTAAATACTGAACTCAACTATTACTACAGGTAAAACTGAAAAAAATACAGGTCCGAAACTGCAAAACCCTATGAATGGATTTTATTTCCACAAACAGCTGCATTCGAGTTCACAAGGCTGCTTATGTGAGTAAGGAATATACACACTAAGCTCTAAACAGTTTAAAATCATCTGATGTCTAAATGTCTTCAAGGCACACACATCAGGTTTTCTTTCTTGATTATCCCGGTGGTCTTGAGCTGGTGCTACAGGAAAATGCTAATCAAGAATATAATACTCTGGAACATGTCTGTAAGAAGTAAGTTGTAACGATGAAAAGTGATTGTTTCTTCTGCATATTACTGCGTGCATGGGATCAACCTTCACCAGTGGTGTTGACAGTAACTGTACTTCCAAGAATTAACTTTGATATTATTTTACTTTTGAGGAAGATTATAATCAAATGCATATGACAGAACCTAATAACACTGGAGTAAAGTTATTGCTATTAGCTAGTCTACTGATTTATAACCAGAAACAGAAATCTATTATCATGTCTTTGAAGGAAATAAAGACAACGAACAAAATATGGTTAAAAAAACCCTGAAGCTGATTTCAGATTAAATTCTACCCCCATGTACTCATTTTCCAATGGATTCAGTGAGAGCTGTACAAGCAATAAGCAACAAAAAAGATGTTTGAAGAACATACCTCACTTTTCATCTGACTTGTTTTTTCCCAGGATTCTTGGCAGAGGTTTTCTTTTAACTTTGTGCATCTCAGACACAACTAAAAAATCTGGGTTTTCTTTCACAGATGGACTGTGGTGAACGGGAAGAATGGGATGAAGTTTTTCAAAGTCAGCTGCAGAAAACAAAGAAAGAAGTATTAATCCAATATCCAGAGTCAAACCATGTCAATATTCAGTATGATTGATCACAGGTTCCAATATATCTTGTTACAGGAAACAGTGTAATAAGCTTTAAGGAAAAATACCTCAGATTTGATAACTGAGAATGGAAAACATTGTATTAAATTACAGAAAGTGCTGCAAACAGTGATAAATATTAAAGCAGGTGTTCCTATTCAGGTAGAGATATTTGAAAAGAGTAAATTCAATTACATAGCACCTCCTTAGACCAGTAGTTATTCAGAAGACAGAACATTACTTTCAGAACCATTTCCGTTCACATATGGCTTCAAAACACTGAGCAGACTGCAACTTCCTTGGGGCTGAGGCTGACAGGTGGAATGCTTTTTGCTTCTTGTCTTCAAAAATAACTGATCTTCACGAGATTTCACAAATTAACAGTTTGAGATAGTACAGCTACAAAGCACATGATTTCTCCACTGCGTTACATATCACAGTTTATCTTCGGGAAACAACAGTGTAACTGCCACCCATTTTATTTTATAAATATGGTTATTCACACAACTTTGAGTAATTTGGAGTCTAATGTCTGATTCCAAATCTGCAAGATGGCAAGACGTGCTGTTAAGACATTTATCTCTTAGATAACATAGACTCTGTTTATCTTCAGCCAACTCCACAGCAACAACAACCTCCAACCCATCATTTTTTAAAAACCTCAGTCTATTTCAAGTTTTGCTTGAGTTTCAAAACTAATTCGTTTTCCCTCTTTAAGAATTTGTTGCCTTTTATTTTAGGTTTAAGGCTTTTTTTTTCCTCTAAGACTTTTCTTTTTTCTTTCCAAGTTTAAAACTTTTACTTTTGCCAGACCTGTATCTTGTGAAGGCCTTTAAAAACCCTGGCAATTTAGAGAGATAAAATAAGTATCAACAAACAGACTCTAAAAGTCCAATATATTTCATGCAAATTTATTCTACAATGCCCAACATTTTTTTTAATATATGGGAAGTAATCATTAATATTTACGAACACTGAAAATGTACCAGCTACTCCTTTCCATAATACTGGGAGAATGGGATGGGAGGAAAAAAACACCACATGAACTAGTGCTAAAATTAAATTTCATACTGGAGAACTCCAGTTTCTACCCTTACATTTTGGTCTCACCACCAGAACAAGTCTCATTCCTAGCATATTTACTGTTAACTGCTATTATATTGTTTCTACAAAATTTTAAATAGTCACAAAGTAATTGATTAGTTTGCTTACAAAAATGTTGATAGAACGCATGTTCATCTGTCATTCTTTCTTTGCTTTTTTTCCTGGCAACTTTGGAGGCTTTCCAGTTCACTAGGAACTGTCTTTCCATTTCTTTAATTTCTTTCCCATCAAGGGATTCTGTCAAAGAGAAAAGAACATTTCCTGTGATACCCAAAGATAACTAAAAGGCAGTAGAAAGCTGTATGTAATTCGTACTGGTCTAATTTGCTCTCTTAAAATCTTTTCTCTTTTTAGTCTTTTGTCAAAACAATACCCAAACCCCAGGATATTCATATTTTAATTAGCTGCAGAAGTGAGTTAATACATCTCAATTACAAAAGAAACTATCTACTATTTTTTGAAGCTTTCAAGGGAAACATATATTTATATGTATATTCATAGCCAGTTAACATGCAACACCTCGTAGATAGTTCTGAAGAAAACATATGTTCTCATAGAATGTATACATAGATGTAGGAATTCAGGATAAGAGAGAACTTGCATGGCTTACTGGTCAAAGAATCCTACCAGTCACGTAGACAGACAGACATTATTCGGCTCTGTAAGATTAACTTTACTCACTTTGATGCCATACAGGTTATCCTCTACGACTGCTTGGTTGAGTCTGCATTTTTGAGTGAGACCAAATCAAATATCTCATTTGGACACAAATTTAGGTTGCATTAGAATTGTCCTAGGACCCTGCTATTTTTATTGTGTAGGTGGGATTTTTTCTTTCACTTAATGGTCAATATTTTTAACTCTCAGAAAAAAGAAAAACAAATTTTCTAATTACAACTTTTAAGATAGCTGTTGTCATCTTTACCCAAAAAAGTAAAAAATGAGCAGATGCTTTTTACTTCTTTCTCCAATATGAATATGTGCATATGGAAGACTAAGTCGCTTCTTGTTGTGCTAAAAAAATCTCAAAATAATAGCGTAAACTACATCACTGTAAAGTCAAGATTAATAAATACATTCATAACATAAGTGTAAACTGCTTTTATGTTTAAGGACAAGTGTTATACAACAAATACAACACGGAAAGGTATGAACTGTACAACTGCAACTGTACAACTAAACCACGGAAACAACTACTATGGGTTGATAGGGGTGTAGACTAAACTTATCTTTGAAAATCAGTTTTAAAACATCTGGATTAAGGACACAGCAAAGCCTTATTGTCTTATAACAATCTTGTCACACATCAGTTACTAAATCTAATAGCAAAAGCTCAGGAACAGACATCGTGCAGTTGGTTACATAAACAGTTTTAGCAGCTTTTAAAATTTAGGTACAGCTTTTACCTGTACAAAAATTAAAAATTCATCATGTAACAAAAATATGGCAGTAATTGTGTTTGCACACATAGTGAAATTCAAGCACAACCAAAATATCTGCTATTTTCTAAAACAGTGAGGGTTATGGGTGGAGTTTGGGGCTGGCTGTTGGTATTATTTTTTACCTAGACTTCGTGACTGTACAACAATCCTGTCCCTGTACTTCGGTTTTCGGCAGACGGGGTTTCCTGTAATGTCCATTCTGCGCAGCTTTGTCCATTTATTTAATACAACCTCCAAATCCTGCAATTGATACAAGAACAGAACATTGTGATTATTTTTCCCCCTCTGGAGTAAAATTCAACAGTAACATGATTTGTTCAGCCACGCTCAAATCCTGCACACAGAAATAACTTCAATGAGACTATTCACGTATTAGCATGCACATTAAGAATGTGCATTTTCAAACAGAGAGGTGCGTGGCATTCCCTGAATAGCATAATTAAACAGAAGAAATAGGGGTGTAGTTGGAAAACTCTGCGTTTTTAAGAATACAATAATGCCAGCTATGGAAAATTAGCACTACAGTCCCATTGATAAGCACCTGAAGTTGAGGAATTACCAGCCAAAAAACCTGTCTAATGTGTCATGTCTGTTAACGTATCCCCTCATAGTATTCGTGTCTGTTTAGATTTTGAAAAATTTGTTGAAGAATAAATATTTTACAGAGAAAGAACTGACTTAAAAAAAAAAAAAAGCCTAAAATCATGCAAATCCCAGTGGACTGCATCTCTCTCTCTATATATGTGAAACTGTATTTTACAGGAAAAACGGGAATCCTTCCCTGCAGAACTGTGGGTGGTCAGTTATAGTATTGGCCCAAACAGTGAAATTTTTGAAATATACCTTTCTCCATCTGGGTTTCTGTCTGGTTACCCGAGGGCAGCATGACCTAGATAGAACAACTTCTGTCTTTTAAATACAATAAATTCAAGTTAAAAGGATGCAAAGCATAGCAGATTGGTCCTTTTTACTTTTTGAAACACCCTCTTTTCAAAATTTCATTTAACTGTCATTCCTGACAGGCTTCTTTTTATGAGTGAAAAGCTTAATCAGGGATTCAAAACAATTATGTAAGTACAACAGGAGAGAGGAACTTATGTTCTACAGCTGTAACAATTTGGAAGAAATCTACTAATCGTGATGTGACAGGTTCTAAACTGCAAACTGTGTAGAATTTCATAGCTTGATGCCAATAAAGAAGTACCTAGCAGTATTGGTCTCTTAGCTCCTTCAAACTTAGAAAATCACCTGGGTAATGCAAGCAGGGAGAATTCTGGGTTTGCAGGCTCTAGTCCCTTGGTAGAAAATCCTCCTGGGAATATTCTATGGGTTATATGATACACATTCAGAAAAATCACATGGAAGAGACATGGGCAGCACAGCCTCACACCTCCAAACCATACCATTTTTTATCTATCGATGATGATGCTGATATCACCTATCATCTATTGTTATCCAGTGATAATAACACCTCTTTTTAGAAGAACAGAGAGCAAAAGGCTGGTTCTGTGAGGAGCAAGACTGATAAAACAATGCAAGATGCTCTAAGGACCAGTCTACATGAAGAAATGCTGATAAATCTCATAATGCTACATAGCAAAGCTCTATCAGCATGTATCAGAATAGCAATATAACCCCCACAGTTTAGGTGCTAAAAGTCATAAACACAATTTAGGGGAAAATATTTTAGGCTAGGCTTATTAAAAAAGAAAAGCATCTAGCAAGTGCATTTATTTATTCTTACCTGAGCATTCAGGCATTGAAATCAGTAGTGTGTTCTAGATTTCACTAGAAAGACATTTTCTCAAGTAAGTTTTGCAAGATGAAATTGTCTATTACCGAAATAGAATGTATGCAGTTTAACTTTGATGAATGTATACAAAGAGTCCTGTAGAATTTTTTTTAGCTGTTACTTACTTGATAAATGACCCAGAACATGCTTACTCCAGTGTATGTTTATCTAAAGAGCACACTAATCCCGTGCTGAAATATGATTACCCTTTCGATACGCTCTAGTTGTTCATTGCCTTCCTGTCTCTTAATAAAGTGCTTTCACTTCCCAGCCTTTCAATAAGCTGTACTAAAGGGACCAGACAATCTTCTGGGCAGTCTCTGTTTGATAAATGATCATGTCATGCTATCACTTTGAGGTCTGCTACAAAATACTGACGAGCAAATTATATTCCACTGGGGGGGCAGGAAAGGGGGGAGGGCAAGTACCTTAGCAGGCAGCTGTAGCGCTGGCAGTAACGTTCTTGCCAATTAATGATGGCCATTTAAGAATTGGTATTTGACCAGTACGCTCCAGTTTTTATCGGAAATGTCTACTCCAAGTGCCCTAACTACATCTACAGACAGCAATTTGTCACAATTCTGACTACCTGTCATAATCTATTTGAGAAAATCTATAATTTTTTTCTTGTTCCTGACTGAATTCTGAAGCGAATGAATTCATCTTTTGTGATATCCTCTTGTCACAATCAATACTGGGCAGAGGTTGAATAAATTAAAGACTTAGGAAATACAGATTTTTATAGGCATTTCTAGCTGCACTTTGTATATATATTCAAATAACTTGCACAGGTCATAATCTTCCCCAAACTAATATAATTAATAGATAAATAATATTCTGGATTTTTGTAAGCAGGAGGAGTTGTGGGTTTTTTTAGTAGGAATAATGTTTAAAAAAAATTCCCTTAGTATTCCAACCCAAATACACTGCAGCCCCGAAGTTCGTGTGAACCTGACTAAAGTAAACCAGAAGCTTGATAGGATAAATAAATGAAGTACCAAGAAATAGAAAACAAAGAATAGCCAGTTCTATTGAAGTCAATTATATTCTTGATAACTGACCTAAGACATGTTTTTCACACATAGTAACTAGTTACAGTAGGTTGTTTTGTATGAATTGAGAAAAATTACTTAATTTTGTCCTGTCTGCTGTGCAGACTGCGTTCTATAAACTTCAGTCATGTGAAACAAGGTCATATGCCTTGATGTCTGTTAATTATGCTAACAATGCCCTGAATTAGCCAGAACTCTAAGTGCATGAATTTATTAGCCCTGATTTTCAACTAAGCTGAAATCAACGTGGCATTGTTGAAAAGCAAGAAGTATGGTTTTCATAAGAGTGTGGAAAAAACTGAGATAAATGTTGAGATATAAAATAGCTATTAAAAAAATGAGAAAAGCCTATATGAGAAGACTGAATATTGCATATTTCTTTTGCCTTTCACATTTTGCTCTTTTGCAAAGATCTCATACTATTCCCGCTGCCATCTACCCCTGCTACATAGATCACTGCTGTTGGCCAACCCTGTTCAGACGTGGACGGCTCCTCTAGAGCTTCTCTTCCCACCAGGTGAGGCAGAGCTCCAGAGCTCTCTGCAGCACCATCCCATTAATGCCAGACACTGCTGGGGATGCTTTTGATAGCAGTGATGGGGAAGCAGGAATTGAGAAAACAGGGGACACAGAGCTTTTGGCATGATAAAGAGATATAAATCAAGAGTTTTGAAAATGTAGGGGCAAGAGGGAGGAGAATGGAGGCAGCTTGCCTGGGAAGGAAAGAGCTTTTGCTGTGTGTAACAAGTTCAGCCAGCAGATGCAATTGAGTATATGTAGTACAACGGTATGGCCCCTGAAATAGCCTAAGCTATCACAGTTATAGAATAATATAAGCCATGGAATCATGAAACTCAGGGTTGCGAAAAAAATGAAACAGACTCAAAACTACCCTCTGCTATTTTTTTTAAACAATTAGTGCATGTATAATCTTGTTCTCCTGCTAGATGCTTGCTGTAACTTAAATGCCTCTCAAGCAGAGCTATAACTGACTTTAATACCTTGCACGGCCTACTGCTTTTTCAACAGTTTGTTGTTGTTTTTTTTATTTAAATAAGAATTTATCTTAGTGGTAAGTATAGGCTATTATAATGCAATCTCTAAAACACACTAATTGTAGCTGGAAAGTTAGATCTCCTGCCACATTACACTATATATTAGGCATATTCAACTTGGTCATTAATTTTACAGGTCTGCAGAGACATGAATAGAAACACCCTAACTGCTCCATATTTTCTAAACCTGAAGATTGTTTAGAAAATACACAGTACAGCCACTTCCAAAACTTACCAGAGCTTGATACAAGCGTAACTGACAGCAGCAGCAGATAATTCAAATGCTAACCACAAGATTTTTCAAAATCTGTGACTGTATAACATGGAAATCTAAATATTTCATTGGTTTGGGTAAATATTAACTCTTGTCTTCCTGATGATGAAATAATGACATTTAACAATGATAAAATAATACAGACACAGTTACTGAATAATGCACTCTTTTTGTCTTCTCTTTATTCTGTTTCAGAAGATACCAATTTCACCTCTGAGACACTGAAAATGCTGTCTCTGAACTCGCATTCTCTTTCTTAAAAATAATTTGTTCTTTGCTTAAGACAAACTTCTTTTAAGATCATCATATCTGAAGTCTTTTGTATTTATAAGAAATAAAAAGACAATTAAAAAAATCACCATAATATCATTAATTTATAAAAGGAACTTTTTTCAGAAGGGAAGCTTTGGAGAGACTACCTATTTAAGAAAGCTTACTGCTATTTTGATGTGACCAACACATTCAATATGGTTTTAATTACGAAGCAAAATCCTACATCAATCATATTTTTATATGAATTCAATCACAACTGCCAGCCAGAAACACAGCTTGAAATACAATACATTAATAATCCTCTAGTAAAAAAGAAATGCATCACTCAACATATTTTTTTTATACTAAAATGTAAAAAAAAATGAGTCCAAATAATGTATATTGACCTAGATAATGGAGAGATTATGCACATAAAATGCTAGAATTTCCTTATTAGTGAACAGAACTGCCAAATTTAATGTGAAAGATTTCTAAGACGCAATGTAATGAATGTTAATGTAAAAGTGTTCTCAGAAGCAGTAAGAACTATTATGTTAATAACTACTAATCAGTGAAAGTTAACTTATCTTAGGAAATAGGATGCATATGCAAAGTAGTAATGATAGAGTTTATTTTAATCAAGGCTTTGTCTTGGTGATGTGGCTTATGATTTAGGCCGATTCATTTTAGTATTTATTAATAAAAGTAGAAATTTCAAAAAAAATCAAAACACCAATAACTACAGTTTATATTAAATGTAAGCAGTGTTTATTAATTCATTTATAAAGTTCATTCCATGTCTCCACCACGCAACGATGGTGTTAGAATACTGTTTAAGACAAATTTGAAATTCAGTTACTAACTGCTTTTTATGCCAAAAGAAGATATCACAACTTATAAAAATAATGAGAAGTGATAAGGCTCCTGTTCCTTTTTGAGAAGATCACCTGGAAATTGTGAGTCTAGAACTTTCTCTTTGAATTACCTTCACTACTGCGAAAAGAAGAGCAAAAATGCTTCTGTTAATTTCATTTGTTTTAGCTGCTACTGTGGAAGTTAGAGCTCTCGTTCATGCAGATGTGTCTTTCCTTAGCAGAAATTTATGAAAGAAATTTCACCTATGACAAATACTTCTTATGTTACTCCAGTCAAAAAGTCTTTTTGGTATTAGAATGGCTGCAAAAATAAACTAGATGGTCTGATATCCAAAAAGTGACCTTTATTTATGTTAAAATAGTGAATTAAAACATGTAAAATATCACAAATCAATTAACAAACAATGCCCACATCATCTTTGCAAATCAAGCCACTGATAGTCACTCCGATGGCCAAAGCATACACATTAACTCTACATTTTGTACATATTATATTATAGTTATAACTTCTGTGCATTTACTACTTGGTTGACAGATGTATGCACAATTGCCACTTTATGTAGGATTAAAGGACATTTGGACATCCCAGATAAACAGTTCTCCATTTTCAAAAGCAACAAGATTTTTGGATGAGAAAATATAGCATGCTTAGAAAGTCAGAGATTCAGTAACTGTAGAAGTAAAGTTTATTTTTACTCATCTGTTCAGTGATAATGATTAATTTGACTAATTTCTTATTATCCATACTAAAGAGAACAAATATCTATTTTCATACCTCCGTGTCTTGTAGTTGATTGTCAACTGCTCTAAGATAAGTAAGATTTTCCAAAACTGCCAGTTCTTCTAATTTATCAATGTTGTTATTGCTGATATTCAACACAGACAAAGATTTCTGGAGGAACAAAAGCAGAAAAGGGAATTTTTTTTCATGCCATGCAGAAAGTCAAGTTGTAAATTCTTACAGAAAATTCTCTTAAAGAAAGAACAAGGATATGGAACAGAAACATACAAAACAGCTACCACATACATCCCACATTGTTTCATGTTTGTTTTCCATCTTGTCCCAAAATGCTATTTATTTCAGTTTTGAAGTCAAACCAAAGCAAGATTATTTCTGTTATTTCAGGAATTCTTAGTAAATACAGTATTTTTGTTTTTCTCCATAGGTGTTCAAATGCTTTACAGAGTTTGGAAGTGCTTTACAGAGTTTGAAAGTGCTACTAACTCTACATTTGAAATATGAACCAGACACAGAAATTGATTACCTTTCCCCAGGTTACACCTGAGCTGCATAGAGCTGAAATCCCTATCCGATGGCTGAATAGTCTCATTTAACTGCTGTTTTTCTTTCTGAATTTATCACAGAATCACAGAATAACCAGGTTGGAAGAGACCCACCGGATCATCGAGTCCAACCGTTCCTATCAAACACTAAACCATGCCCCTCAGCACCTCGTCCACCCGTGCCTTAAACACCTCCAGGGAAGGGGATTCAACCACCTCCCTGGGCAGCCTGTTCCAGTGCCCAATGACCCTTTCTGTGAAGAATTTTTTCCTAACATCCAGCCTAAACCTCCCCTGGTGGAGCTTGAGGCCATTCCCTCTTGTCCTGTCCCCTGTCACTCGGAAGAAGAGGCCAGCACCCTCCTCTCCACAACCTCCTTTCAGGTAGTTGTAGAGAGCAATAAGGTCTCCCCTCAGCCTCCTCTTCTCCAGGCTAAACAACCCCAGCTCTCTCAGCCGTTCCTCATAAGGCCTGTTCTCCAGCCCCCTCACCAGCTTTGTTGCTCTTCTCTGGACTCGCTCCAGAGCCTCAACATCCTTCTTGTGGTGAGGGGCCCAGAACTGAACACAGGATTCGAGGAGCGGTCTCACCAGTGCCGAGTACAGAGGGAGGATAACCTCCCTGGACCTGCTGGTCACGGCGTTTCTGATACAAGCCAAGATGCCATTGGCCTTCTTGGCCACCTGGGCACACTGCTGGCTCATATTCAGTCGGCTGTCAACCAACACACCCAGGTCCCTCTCCTCCAGGCAGCTTTCTAGACCGACTTCTCCTAGTCTGTAGCACTGCATAGGGTTGTTGTGCCCCAAGTGCAGGACCCGGCATTTGGCCTTGTTAAACCTCATGCCATTGGACTCTGCCCAGCGGTCCAGCCTGTCCAGATCCCTTTGCAGAGCTTCTCTACCCTCCAGGAGATCGACACTTCCACCCAGCTTAGTGTCATCTGCAAACTTGCTAAGGGTGCACTCGATGCCTTCATCCAAGTCATTGATAAAGACATTGAACAGGGCTGGACCCAGCACTGAGCCCTGAGGAACCCCACTTGTCACTGGCCTCCAGCTGGATTTCACACCATTTACCACCACTCTCTGGGCCCTATATACCTCTATTATATACCTATATTATATTATTATATACCTATATACCTCTATTCCCCTTCTTTGGAACAACAGTGAGTCACATAATCACTTTGCCTTTTGTAACAGACAATAGTTAGGGAGATATCTTTACATTCTAGACAAACAGTAAATGTATTTCAGGCGTTTATCTCAGGAAATACTTACTGCAGTTTCAAATGAAAGGAACAAGAAGCTTATATCAGCAGAAGATAAAAAAGACACCTAATCCAGCAAATTTAGAATTGTACCAGATATGGAAGTTATCATTAGTTGGAAAATGTCTGTTTCGGCAGTGTATAAAGGAAATCTAACCCCCTTCTAAAACCTGACCAGGATCTACACTGCAAGTAGAAATTACCAGTATCATCCTGATACACACAGTACATGAACATCATCTCCTCAGTCAAAAGGTTCATGTCATTGTTGGTATCTTGGCTTGTATCAAAAACAGCATGACCAGCAAGTCCAGGGAGGTTATTCTGCCCCTGTACTCGGCACTGGTGAGACCGCTCCTTGAATACCGTGTTCAGTTCTGGGCCCCTCACCACAAGAAGGATGTTGAGGCTCTGGAGTGAGTCCAGAGAAGAGCAACAAAGCTGGTGAAGGGGCTGGAGAACAGGCCTTATGAGGAGCGGCTGAGAGAGCTGGGGTTATTTAGCCCGAAGAAGAGAAGGCTGAGGGGAGACCTCATTGCTCTCTACAACTACCTGAAAGGAGGTTGTGGAGAGGAGGGTGCTGGCCTCTTCTCCCAAGTGACAGGGGACAGGACAAGAGGGAATGGCCTCAAGCTCCGCCAGGGGAGGTTTAGGCTGGATGTTAGGAAAAAATTCTTCACAGAAAGGGTCATTGGGCACTGGAACAGGCTGCCCAGGGAGGTGGTTGAGTCACCTTCCCTGGAGGTGTTTAAGGCAAGGGCGGACGAGGTGCTGAGGGGCATGGGTTAGTGTTTGATAGGAATGGTTGGACTCGATGATCTGGTGGGTCTCTTCCAACCTGGTTATTCTATGATTCTATGATTTGCTTGTGGTATGCAGAGAGCTATATGGTCCCATATTTTTGGCTCTTTCATCTCTGACAGCATTAAGAGCCACAAACAGGTAGAAGAAGATGAATTAAAAAGTGACATACTAAATAGGGACCAAACAGCACTCAAAGGATAAAAATAGAACGTTTTCACATGTAGCTTCCACAAAGATGTTACACGGTCAAGAACGTGAAGTGTTTCTCAAAAAACAAAACAAACCTTACATCAAACGACCTTAAATAAAAGCCATAACGAACAAAAAGCTAGAGACTCTAGGACAGGATGCTGAAAAGCACTGAAGAATACGAGTTATTGTCCTGGGAAGATCATAGCCATATAAGCTCCCTCTACTTTCATCACTCCTCCAACACAGAGGGAACAAAGTAACAGTGCTCTCACAGGAATGGGTCATTCTTGGTAAAAGAAAATGGCAATTCATGCCTTGGATTACTTAACCTCAGTCCAGAAAGAATCAGAGCTAGGTCAAATGCTTATGATACATATGATATTCACGAACAAAAGAGCCCACTTTTCAGTGCGTTCTTCATCTTCACAAAAAAGAGAGACAGCAAGATGAATTTTTTTAGTATGCAACTACAGCCATGAGTAAATAAAGTCTATTTTTTTAACCACTTCAACGATACATTTGATATTTACAGAGTAATTAACATGTTGAAAGAAAACTTCAAAAGCTGACTTTCCCAAATTCTTGACATACTAGAAAATTTGCAGAACTAAACCGGAAAGCTTTTAATTGCATTGCTCTTAATATCCCAAAAAAAAAGCTGTTTGCAGTTTTTTGCCACTGCATTCCCAACAGAATTACAAAAGGCAGTAAATAATGCAACAATCAAATCCAAGAAATACCAACGAACTAATTCACTATAAACTAAGTAGACAATTAACTGTGATAAATTCCAGCTCCTTCTTTAGTTTATTCACATTCTGTTGGTGTAGGGCATCTACACATTTCCTTGCTTCCTCTCTTTCTTTATTCTCATTTCCATCCTTCATGAAAAAAGAAATAAAGAAGTAGAATCTGCTGGACTCCCTGCTTACATGAGAATTAGGATGGGAGTCCGTTCGCATAACTGGATAGAATGCTAACGATTGGCAGAGGAAGAAAACACACAGTGATCAAGCCCTAATCACTTTTCTTAAAAATAGTGTTCTATTAATTAAAGGCTCATTGAAATTCTCAAAATATACTCACTGCCAGGGACCTCAGAGTTCTTGGATCAAACAGAAGCTTCTCACCACAAGGGAGATGTTGACTTTCAATATGCAGCTCCCTTATTTCTTCTGATTTATCCAAACCCTCTACTACAGTGATGCAGTTCCCCCCTAAATAGCTGAAGAATAGAATACAAATTAACTTTAATACCCTTTGAAAGTAAAAGCAAACACAAAGCCTCAATGCAGTAAAAAAATTTTTTTTAATGTATTATTCAATACATAACCCAAAAAGTAAATAACCCAGCATGTGAGTAGAACATACAGGTAATAGATCCAAGTTTTTTTTAGTGGTTTTATATATTGTTATTATTATTGTTGTTATTAATTATTAACATTGTTATTAAATGACTGAACAAAAAAATAATTTAAATGCAAATAAATATGTTAAAATAATATTACTTATCATTGCTTCTATCATGGAATGCTTAATTAAAAAATCATAACCAAGTTCTTTTATTTGAAAAGCAAAATTTAAGAGCTGAGAGGACTGTAATGGCTACAAATTCTTTTAATTTCTTAGTGTAATAATTATTCTCTTACTAGCAAAATAAAACATTATTTTCTACTTACAGTTTTTCAAGGTTTTTCAGGGAGGACAGATTTTCTATACGTGAAATACAATTGTTCTGAAGGTAGAGGTGCGTTATATTTGAAGCAAAGTCCAAGTTCTGGATGTGACTAATTTGGTTATCATATAAATATAGAACTCTAAGATTTTTACACAAAGAGAGGTCACCCTGAAACAAACAATAACAAATTAATGCTACATAGAGTTCATTCACTGCCTGCCTTTGGATCAAAGAATAGTTTGGGTTGGAAGGGACCTTAAAGATCATTCCCCTCGCTGCCTTCATCAGGTAAATTTCAGAAAAGCAGAATTGTCGGTGTAGTTGTCTCCATCAAACCTCAGTGATGTAATGCAAACCAGTTCTTGGCAAAGGAATACTTATTCATACAAAACATTGGCGTATTTTAATACACCTTCAAGTCTAACATAACACTCAAATGTAAAATTTCTTTGAAAGCATTCTTCTTAAATAAATAGAAGGTCACATGTTCCTAGGATGATTTCTGTAAAACTACTCCATGGCATCTGATGAGCCAGTCCTAAACAAATGGACTGATCAAATCAGCAACTCAGTGCGGCTGTGCACATTCCTAGGAGTGCGCTGAATAAACCTATTTGCTTGCATGGATCTGCTCACATAGGACAAGCTATTTAATCTTCTTGACTGAAATCACAGCTCTAAATCAGAAAAACACCATACACAACAATTCAGTTTTGTCCAGGGTTCAGCAATTTCAAAATGTGCTCACTGTCTTAAGGGGATTTGAATTAACTCAGGATTTAGTGAAACATTTATGAATTTCCTATGATTAAACTCAAAGGAAGGAGGACTGGCTTAAGTTTGCAAGTTTAGTCTTTGAAAATGAAAAGGTCATGACTTATTTTTTAAATGAATAAGCTCCAGGGAGCAATTTAAAAAAAAACGTAGATTTTAACCTGACTAATTAAAAAGAGCCACTACACCAGTCCAAATTTGTTAACCTCACTTGGCTTATGTCCTGTTCCTGAACTCCCCTTTCCTTTTCCAGACTTCCTCTGAAATCTAAGGAATAAATCATAAATAGATTGAAAAGATTGTGCTGCAAGTTAACAACTCTGTGAAATTCCCAAGAATAGAAAAAACATGGCATTAGCAAGAACAAAATAGGTGTTACACTTTATAGTATGTAAGATCACTACAACATCTGCACAACTGCCAGTCCTTCCATCATCTTCTACACCACAGTTCGCACTTTTATAAAGATACCCATAAAAAAATACAAGTCTTTACCTAAAAATACCAAAACTGTTGCTGAGAATATGAACTTTGTTTTTTAACTTCTGATGTAAAGTCTCCAAGAACACTTTAGCCAGATTTCAACAGAGCCATCAGCACTGCCTACACCTCCTAATCCGATGCCAAGAGTGAGATATGTTCTATAGGAAAAGTGTCACTCTAAATGATTAATTCAAAATACTCCCTTCCTTAAGTGGCTAAAGATCTAAGTAAGTGGAGCTTCCTGAAAGCTCCTTTACAACGTGGCAACTCTATGAAAAAATAAAAATAGCCAATTAGTTTGAGTTTTTTTAGCTGCATATTTCTACAATAGTTCTCTGAAAAATTGAAAAAATACTTCACTAACACTTCAGCTCATCTCTCTTATGTAATTGCTCACATGGGTTTTCTATTTTAAGTAAATAATGGCAAAAAAAGTCAGTGTATTGACACTATCCCTCTTGCCTACTGCAGAGATGATGCGTATTTCCACAGTTTCAGGTAACAAATATACTTCAATGAGAATTTGCCACATAAAGCAATAAGGGTCAGGTCAATAATAAGAGACTCTGCAGATGGCTAGAGTTTTCACATTTCAATTACCACACATAAAATCCATTCAGACACTTTTACATACAAGCAGTGTTGTACACCATAAGAGCAGGGAATGCTGAAACATGTTTCCAAAAAGATGTATTATTAAGGCTTAACTGCAAGTCAAAATAAATGTTAAAACATAATATAGTTATGAAATAGAAACTTGACTTTGCTTGTTTGTCACCCCAGCTATAAACAACTCATTATAACAGTAACTACAAATCATTTGAGTAGCCAAGTTAAAAGGAATAAAGAAAAACAAATCTTACAATTGCATCTATATTTTTATCTGATAAATTCAGGTGAGTTATTTTTCGCAGATATTGTTCAAAGCCCTCTTCATTGCGATTCTTGTGACTGATGATTTTAGCAATCAGATCCACTGTTAGTCGAACCATAATTCTGTAAAAGGCCAAACTGCTCCTCTGCCTTTTTTAATAGCGTGTTCAACATGCTCTTGTCAGTAGTTTTATGAAATGCCTCAAAACCAAAAAAGGACAATGTTACGCTACTTGTACTCTAGATCTTCAACAAAGCTTACCTGTAGAAAAATCTGATGTTTCCTCAACAATTCTTTTTGCTCACAGTGACATATTTGTGTGTAGTCTTTGCTATTTGTAAAACACTACTTCTTGCTGTCATTCAAACTATTAATTTATTAAATAACATTTAAAATACACCATTACATTATATTTGTTGTTTCAGTATGCTTAAGAATGTTGCACCCTAGTCTTTGTCTTTTCCATATAGAAATATGAGCGCAACAGTCCACAGCAGAAGTAATTCTCACACATAAATAACTAATTAATAGCAGCTCATAACTGCAGTTATTAGTTAGAAAACACATCATTGTCGATAGCAGGTTTTAGAGGCTATGAGGTGGTATAAAGCCACGGTACACTTTATATGTCTGCACAGCCCTTGTGTCATGCACATGACTGCAAGTGCATTTGTTATGCTCAGTGGAAAACAAATTTTTTTTTGCACTGAGTGTACTGTAGAGGCTCTCAAAACAATACCAACTTTCTTTTTTAAACTCTGGCCATTGTTCCAAGTAAGCTTATAGATCAGGCAATAGGAGGGGTGGAAGAAGGCGAGATATGTATTTTACACTGGATGCGTAAACAGTCTGGGCATAAAAATGCCCTAACAAATATAACTTAAGAAGACAGCATAAAAAGGCTGATTTTTTTAGCCAGTATGTAATACAATGTACATTACCCCCAATATCCTCACATCAGTGAATCAGAACAACTGAGGAAAAAACAAAACGCATCCCAATACTAGACGTCATGCAGCCACATAAGCTGAGGCATGGAGAATCCTCCTTTGCCATTATTCCATCTTTGAGAAACTGGAAATTTAAGATTGAAACTGTGAAGGCAGAAGGAACTTCCCTCCTTACTAAGCAAGGCTGAAGCTCAGTAATTTCCCCTTATCCACGTGTGGTATGTTTCTATGCTTTTTATTTTAAAAGGGGGGAGAACAAGGAAAGCTGAAAGGACATAGTTTTGGGGGAAGAGGAGTGGTTGTGGGGTGTTTTGGTTGTTTTGGGTTTTGTTTGTTGTTTTGCTTTTCATAGAATCATAGAATGGTTTGGGTTGGAAGGGACCTTGAAGATCACCTAGTTCCAACCCCCCTGCCCTGGGCAGGGACATGTCCCACTAGATCAGGCTGCCAAAGGCCCCATCCAACCTGGCCTTGAACACCTCCAGGGATGGGGCAGCCACAGCTTCCCTGGGCAACCTGTGCCAGTGCCTCCCCAGCTGCATTCTTAAGAATTTCTCCCTAATGTTTAATCTAAATCTTTCCCCTGCCGATTCAAAGCCACCCCCTGAAAGAAGAGATCATTTGTTGTAAGTCATTAACCTATTTAAAGTTTGAATATCATGTACAGTTTCTGTGATTTTGGAACTAAAATAGAAGATTAGCCTGAACAATCCTGCGCCTGGATACTTACGCTTACACAAGGAATTTTAATGGGGCTGTAATAAGAAAGGATGGGAAGAACGTGCCTGTATCTGGTTAAGCCAGATAACAAGAACAGATGTAGAGAAAGGACAACCGACCATGAGATAAAGAGGATAAACAAATCATTCTGAGGAAGGGAACTGCAACTTAGCAACTTGCACCATCTGCAAGGACAATAACTACGGTAAGAGTGAGAAGAACCAGCTGAGATCAGATGCGGCTTTGAAGAGGGGCCCAGAGAGTCTTAAGGGCGTGCGCAAGAAGTAAAGTTGAAGAGTTCAGCGTGAAGAGGATGACTTGCCTCCACCCCCAAAGACCCTCGTACACCGCTCCCACTAGGAGGAGCGCATGCACGAGGAGGAGGAAACTCGGAGCCCATTCTCAGCCCCCCTCCCACACCTTCAGCCCCTCTCCCGCACTTCCAGCCCTTCCTCAGCCCCTCTCCCGCACCTCCAGCCCTTCCTCAGCCCCTCTCCCGCACCTCCAGCCCTTCCTCAGCCCCCTTCCCGCACTTCCAGCCCTTTCTCAGCCGCTCTCCCGCACCTCCAGCCCTTCCTCAGCCCCTCTCCCGCACCTCCAGCCCTTCCTCAGCCCCTCTCCCGCACCTCCAGCCCTTCCTCAGCCCCTCTCCCGCACCTCCAGCCCTTCCTCAGCCCCTCTCCCGCACCTCCAGCCCTTCCTCAGCCCCTCTCCCGCACCTCCAGCCCTTCCTCAGCCCCTCTCCCGCACCTCCAGCCCTTCCTCAGCCCCTCTCCCGCACCTCCAGCCCTTCCTCAGCCCCCTTCCCGCACTTCCAGCCCTTTCTCAGCCGCTCTCCCGCACCTCCAGCCCTTCCTCAGCCCCCTCTCCCGCACCTCCAACCCTTCCTCAGCCCCTCTCCCGCACCTCTAGCCCTTTCTCAGCCCCTCTCCCGCACCTCTAGCCCTTCCTCAGCCCCTCTCCCGCACCTCCAGCCCTTCCTCAGCCCCTCTCCCGCACCTCCAGCCCTTCCTCAGCCCCCTTCCCGCACCTCCAGCCCTTCCTCAGCCCCTTCTCCCGCACCTCCAGCCCTTCCTCAGCCCCTTCTCCCGCACCTCCAGCCCTTCCTCAGCCCCCTTCCCGCACCTCCAGCCCTTTCTCAGCCCCCTTCCCGCAGTGCCCGCTCCGAGCCGCCGGCGCCGCCCGTTGCCGTGGCAACCGCATCCCAGCGGGCGGCGCGCGCCGCTCCGGCCAATCAGTGTGGGGCTGGGGATGGCGGGAGGGGGCGCGTCCAGTGCCCGGGAGCTCGTGTGGGCGTGGGGGCTGAGGTGGAGGGTGAAGGGTCTTAGGGTCGTTTGGGTAGGAAAGAGCTTGGAGATGATCGACTCCCACCGCGGGTGACCGCTACTAAATCGTATCCCCAAGCACCTCGTCTACTCACCTTTCAAACGCCTCCAGTACAGGCTGAGAGAGTTGGGGTTGTTCAGCCTGGAGAAGAGAAGGCTCTGAGGAGACCTTCCAGTACCTGAAGGGGCTACAGGAAAGCTGGGGAGGGGCTGTTCACAAAGGCTTGTAATGACAGGACTAGGGGCAATGGGTATAAACCAGAGAGGGGCAGATTTAGACTAGGCATAAGGAAGAATTTCTTCACTATGAGAGTGGGGAGGCTCTGGCACAGGTTGCCCAGGGAAGCTGTGGCTGCCCCATCCCTGGAGGTGTTCATGGCGAGGTTGGATGGGGCCTTGGGCAGCCTGATCTAGTGGAAAGTGTCCCTGCCCATGGCAGGGGTGTTGGAACTGGATGATCTTTAAGGTCTCTTCCAACCCAAACCATTCTTTGATTCTGTCATGATTCAACCACCTCCCTGGGCAGCCTGTTCCAGTGCTTGATAACCCTTTCAGTGAAGAACTTTTTCCTAATGTCCAATCTAAACTTCCCCTGATGCAGCTTAAGGCCATTCCCTCTTGTCTTTTCACCTATCACTGGGGAGAAGAGACCAACCTCACCTCAACCACCTTTTAGGCAGTTGTAGAGAGCAATAACATCTCCCCTCAGCCTCCTCTTCTTCAAGCTGAATAGAATTATAGACTCGCTTGGTTGGAAAAGAGCTTGGATATCATCAAGTCCAACCATACCTGTTCACTACTGAGCCATCCCTGAGCACCTCATCACCCCAGGGATGGGGCTTAAACTACCCTGGGCAGCCTCTGCCAGAGCTTCACCACTGCCAGTAAAGACATTTTCCTCATTATTCAGCCTAAACCACCCCTGGTAAATAACCTCAGTTCCCTCAGCTGCTCCTTCTAAGACTCGTTCTCCAGCCCCTTCACCAGCTTCGTCATTTTTCTCTGGATGGGGGACTGGGTGTTGCTTGTTAGCCTGGACTCATGAGTCTGGCTAACTCTCTGAGGCTAAAGGATATTGCTGTGCAAGATGCATGTCATGACACTTTCACAAAACCAGGTTTGTCCTGCAGCAGAGGTAGCCCCTCAGCTAGCTGTGGCCTGCCAGACCACCTTAGGGGTCTGTGGAAGAGGAAACACACAGGGAATTACCCAGAACAAAACTTTGAAACCTGGTGATGCAAATGTTTGAACAGCATCTCCCCTACAAAAAGCTCATTGCCTCATTAATGTCTTGATAATACTGTGTGTTCTGGGCTATGGGGGAGTGCTGGTCGACTGGATATGAGCCAGCAGTGTGCTCAGGTGGCCAAGTAGGCAAATGGCTTCCTGGCTTGTACCAGAAATTGTGTGGCCAGCAGGACCAGGGAGGTCATTCTGTCCCTGTACTAACTGCTGGTGAGGCCACACCTCGAATACCGCATTCAGTTTTGGGCCCCTCAAAGAAACACATTGAGGTGCTGGAGCGTGTCCGGAGAAGAGCAACGAAGCTGGTGAAGGGGCTGGAGAACAGGTCCTGTGAGGAGCAGCTGAGGGAACTGGGGTTGTTTAGTCTGGAGAAAAGGAGGCTGAGGGGAGACCTTAATTGCTCTCTATAGCTACCTGCAAGGAGGTTGTGGTGAGGTGGGTGTTGGTCTCTTGCGCAAGTAACAAATTTAGGATGAAATGGCCTCAGGTGGTGCCAGAGGAGGTTTAGATTGGATGTTAGGAAAAATTTCTTCACTGAAAGACTGGTCAAGCATTGGAATGGGCTGCCCAGGGAAGTAATGGAGTCCCCATCCCTGGAGATATTAAAAAATTGTGTAGAGGTGGCAATTCAGGACACGGTTAGTAGGCACAGTGGCGCTGGGCTGACAGTTGGACTTGACGATCTTAGAGGTCTTTTCCAACCTTAATGATTCTATGATTCTTAAATTTTATTTAGTAGCAGGTTTTCCATCTGATGTTGCCCTTTTTTCCTGTGCCAGGCATTTTTGCAAGCATTAGTTACTGGCAAAACCAAAATTATATGGTTCAATTACACTGTGCTTAAAATAGAAGGGTTAACACTTCAATAAATTGAGAGGATACTGTGTTTAAAAGCAGTGTTCTATAAAAAAGGTTAGCAAATGT
Organism: Phaenicophaeus curvirostris; assembly: GCF_032191515.1. Taxonomy (NCBI): domain Eukaryota; kingdom Metazoa; phylum Chordata; class Aves; order Cuculiformes; family Cuculidae; genus Phaenicophaeus; species Phaenicophaeus curvirostris. The sequence continues at coordinate 63,280,501 of NC_091394.1, forward strand.
TTAATACATTTTTCCTATGATGAAACATGATTCCAGTTTGTGATTGTTTGGGGTTTGGCTTTTTTTTTTAATTTATATTATATCAACCTTTTTTGTGCCTTTTAAAATCAATTAATTCATTGCTGATGACACCAGCACAGACTGGGGGCCAACCGGCTGGAAAGCAGCTTGGCAGAAAAGGCCCTGGGGGTCCTAGTGGACACCAAGATGAACATGAGCCAGCAATGTGCCCTTGTGGCAGAGAAGGCTGGTGGTGTCCTGGGCTGCATTAAAGGAGTGTTGCCAGTTGCAGAGGGAAGTTAACCTGCTCCTTTATTCAGCACTGGTGAGGCTACACTTGCACTACTCTGTCCAGGTCTGGGCTCTCCGGTACAAGTCTGACGTGGACACACTGGAGAGAGTTCAGCTAGGGGCCGTTAAGATGCTTAAGGGGCTGAAACATCTCTCTTTTGAGGAGAGGCTGGGAGAGCTGGGACTGTGCAGCCTGAGAAGAGAAGGCTCAGGCGGATCTCATCAATGTCTATAAATACTGGATGGGAAGGAATTAAGAAGGTGGAGCCAGGCTTTTTTCACTGGTGCTTGGTAACAGGACCAGAGGCAATGGGCACAACCTGAAACACAGAAGGTTTCCTCTGAACATTAGGAGACTCTTCACTGTCAAAGTGATCAAACACTGGCATAGGTTGCCCAAAGAAGTGGTGGAGTCTCCCTCCTTGGAGATATTCAAATGCCATCTGGACATGGTCCTGGGCAACGAGCTCTAGGGGAACCCATGGACCAGGTGACCTCCAAAGGTCCCTTCCAACCTCAGCTGTTCTGTGATTCTATCAATTAAGCATATGAATAACTCACTGAAATCAATAAAACTTTGTATGTGTTATGTGCTGGCAGTGTTGGAACATGAAAGTGCATCAGCTGGTCAGTGACAAAGTATATTGCTTCCAATAAAACCAAGATTAGGACTTTATTTTTCTTATAGGAAAAATGACACAAAATGTTGCTACAAGCAAGCATGTTCCATTTCCCCTTTGTTAGAAAGGCAGACAAGGTATAAAGAGTCCCATACTTCCAACCTCAAATTTCCTATATCCTTCTCTCTGAGGATACAAAAGTTCGTAAGATGTCCTTATTCTGTGGTGGAATCCAAACTGAGCATGCCCTGGAGCTGCTTGTTCTGGGAAATGTTTCTGTAAAAAAAAAGTACATTAATATTCTGAAAGTTAATTTTGGACTTAGTTTGTTCTCCCTCGTGGCTGTAGATTTTGCAGGTGTCTAGGGCTGTCTGTTAGTAATTTGATTTAAGGGCAGAAAAAGCTATGAGAAGTTTCAGAGAGAGTATTTATTCATTAAGATTTGAAATAGGATTCTCATCTGGTGGCACACGGTATTAAACAATCATCTGTGTACTCTCCAGGATGGCAGTAATTTGGCTGAGTACAAAAAGTCCTTGTCCTCAAAAGAGTTTTTGGAAATACTTGTGTAAAATCATTGGCAGCTCTATTTCTTACAGTTCCAGGTTGAAACATTGAACTGAAATTTACTCTTAAGGACATAAAACGCCTGAAGAGCCTCCCTTGGTTACGCACCGCCATGCATTTTGCATGGAGCTCTTTTTGCGTATATGGATTCTACACATGGGGTGTGTCATATAGTGAACAAGAAAAATACTCTTAGAAGATACTCACGCTTCTAATTGTAAAACATTACATTCAAGCCTAACAATTTCTGATAAACTTTTTTCAGAGTCAGGTTTCAAACTTTTTATTTAGTCAGACTTTTTCGTGAGTAACTCCTTTTTGTGGCTAGACAGTTATATAAATTGAATCAACACAGTTGCTTCAGTATGGTTGTTTTAATATGCAAAATATGTCTGAAATAACTTTTTCCATTGAATTTAAATTTGGGTTGGTTTTTATGTTTTCAAAGGTAGCACATACAAGATTCTAAAAAACCCCAGGGCAGAGCAAATAGTGCTTTAATTTCAATAAACTTGCAGAAAGCTGTACTGAAATGTCTTTGAAAAACAAAGCTGTAATTCATTAAGTCTGATGTTGTCGGTCTGGTTTTTTAAGGACATGGTGCTTATCCCTTCTTGGTGTGTCTGCTTGTATATACTGACTAGTAACTTTTAAACCCCCCAAGTCAACTCTGGCTAAAACCAGCAAAGGGGACAGGCATAGGATGGTAATAAATTCTACTGTTTTTTACAAAATCCAACAACTGGTGTGGAAAAAAAAAAAAAAAGATTCCTAGCCTATTGCCTTCATTTGAGGGAGGGGCTGAAGGGTGACCTGAACAGTCCTCTGCTCAGCTGGTGGGTGGCCATCTGAAGGGAAAGCTGGAGCAGCATGGAGGGCCTGGTACAGGCACAGGAATGGGAACTCCAGCCACGACTAACTAAGCTTTAAGTCCCAGCCAGCAGGGAATAAGATACTGCAGGAGACAGGGCATCATTATTTTAGCTGCTCATGAATAATAATTCTAGTGCATATGTAGTTCTTCAGTTTTGTCCACATGACAAATTTATTCCAAAACAGGTGTATGGCAACATAAAACTACATGTTTATATTTCTATCCTGGAAGAGGTTCAGGTGAGACAGCTTCCTGGAATAATTATTTATGTAAAGCCCTATCCTAGCATGCTGTGCTTCAAGTTCTTGGATTTGTTCTGTTGCATGACAACGCTTCTTGATTCTTGATTTTATTTGAGCAGGATTTAATGCACGCATCAGTAACGGTAATACATTAAAAGCAGAGCTACTTTTTCTTCCCTGGGCTGGAGGAGCACTGGCCTGGAGTTCTGTCCCTGCAGTGCCTCCTTCTCCTCACCGACCATACATGGTTTATGTCTCAGCTACCGCTGTTTCACTGGCTATACCTTATCACTTCTGTGATTAGATTAACCCTTTTGCTGATACTGACTGCTGATACCAACAGAGCCGTGCAAGCCTAAGCAAAATGGGAGCTAAGACAGAAAACCACTAACATGATTAAAACAAGACAGATAACAGGCTGGCTGTTACAGAAGTTCATACAGTTATTTATGCAAATACAACTAAAATAAAGTTAAAAGATTCCCAGTACCAGACAAGGCCTGCAGCCCAATATGGATAATCATAATTATAAAACTTTAAGATCTGTTATTAGTACAAAACTGTTACAATCATTAAGATTATTGGCAGATGCCAAAAAGTGAAACAGCCCTTCCACATCTCCCAGCATCAAAATCTGATAGAACTTGGAAGTAAAACTGAAGTTATTTGTTTGAAGGGATAAACATTTTATCTTTATAGTGTTTATACCTCCAGCAGAGACTACAGTGCTGATTTGTGAAATGCAAAATTCAAAACACACCTTTACAATTTGTACCATAGAGAAGATAACAGCTTTCCAAATATTGTAATGAAGTTTGACAGATGAACCAAGAACAGAAAGCAAAAATTATGATATGCTGCTATTATTCAGAAGCAGTCAAAAGATGTAGTGGTATCTCAGCATTATTTTGCCAAACTGTGTGTAGAGAGCAAATAAGAGTAGTCACACAGCAATTCTTCTTTGTTGTTGGATAGGTGAAGGTGTTTTTTACATGTTATTTATCACTAGTGGATGTTTTACATAAATATTTGTATTAAACCATTTTTGCCACTTCCAGAATTTTATCTACTTGTCATACAAGTAACTTTCTAAAGTGGAAAAGGAAGATGTTCCACAAAAACTTGTTACAATGAGGAGCTGGTTTGAAGTTTATATAATCATACAGAAGACATGCATCTTGTTTAAGCTGGAAGAATATCTGCTGCTTCTGTACCTCTAGGTTTCACCAGTTATGTCTCCAGCTTTGCTAAACTCACACTGAAAATGCCTCCCTTAGAAAGAGATCAAAAATACAAGCTTAATTTAAACTCAAATGATAAAGGAAGTGAATGCAACTTGTCTTCAGCTGGAGAAGAAAGTTCAGATGGTTGTAATTACTACAGACTGCGTGCCAGTAGATGCAGGCACATAAATTAATTTCCTTGTATAATAAAGTAATGCCACTGCAGTTCTACACAAGCCCCAAGGTAATCGGCTCTAACACAAACAGAAATTCACACAGGAAATGATGGACAAATTACATAGGAGTTGAATGCATGTTTCAGTTGAAGAGTTCCTAAAACAATATATTTATAATCCCCTTAAAGGGCTTAGGCATTTCCTAGCTGTGGTGATCTAAATAGACAAACTGTGCAAAAAGAGTAAACATTCTTTGCTAACAGCATTATTAATAATTGCTATTTAAGCTGGTAATGTCAGGCAAACTGGAGATGTAGCGATGACCTTTAGTTCTAGAAAATGCTAATAGTTACATATCCTTTTTAATATGTGTGTTTAAAAGGCTAATGATCAATCTTATTATTTCATAGAGGAAAATGGACACTGGCTCTGGCAAAAATGCCTTGCTAAAGTTTATGCACTTCTGGTTTGAGAGAAGTCAGGAAGAAAACCCAATTCTCCCGAGATGCAGTCCTATGACCTATCCACTGGACCATGCTACTTCCCTGAATACTGTAGTTTTCAGAAAGCCCTGTATGAAACCATTTTTCATAATTAAAAACAAACCAAATGTCACAGCAAATATTTCATATGTTAGAAGTTTCATCTGAGGGTCAAAATTAACTTTCCTAAATTATGTATTTCCTCATGGATATTATTCCTAGGCTCTGAAAAGTAAAACTACAGCTCATAAAAAAGTACACCCCAAGGAACAAGATACTTCATTAATTCCTTAAAGGTTAAGCATAATTGTTTTTAACTCCAGAAAAATCCTTCAACTAACTGGAGACTCACTGATGTCAGCTCTTCCAGACTTGACACAAGAAGAAAGTTCTACATGCACGCAATTAATCTTATGTATTATCACCCCATATATTAATAATTTTCAACTCTAAGGGACTTGCACCCTTAGAATTATGCTAGCTCAACTGTGTAGCATTTAAATTGTACTTGGCTTTGTATTTGTTGTTATAATTTTATCTTAACCTATTTTATGGTATGATATAAAAAAATGGGATATACTGGGATTTCAATATGTACTTTAAATATTAATACAAATATGTTCTTTTACTTACATGTTAGTAGCATAATGAGAGTCCAGTTCTGATTTGGACTTTTTTCCATCTGATGTTTACGTATGAGGACAGGCTGAGAGAGTTGGGGTTGTTCAGCCTGGAGAAGAGAAGGCTCCGAGATCTTATAGTGACCTCCCAGTACCTGAAGGGGCTATAAGAAAGCTGGGGAGGGGCTGTTCACAAAGGTTTATAGTGACAGGACTAGGGGCAATGGGTATAAACTGGAGAGGGGCAGATTTAGACTAGACAGAAGGAGGAATTTCTTCACCATGAGGGTGGTGAGGCTCTGGCACAAGTTGCCCAGGGAAGCTGTGGCTGCCCCATCCCTGGAGGTGTTCAAGGCCAGGTTGGACGGGGCCTTGGGCAGCCCGGTCTGGTGGGAGGTGTTGCTGCCCATGGCAGGGGGGTGGAACTAGATGATCTTTAAGGTCTCTTCCAACCCAAACTAGTCTATGATTCTACGATTTTCAGAATTCCAGTTTCAGTAGCTGTTGGCTAATACTGTTAGATGAGAAAATTAATTGTGGTCTTTGCACTCAGAATTTTTGTATGGATGCTTGTCTCAAAAATCTAAATAAATAGAACCTACTTGCAAATGCTTTAGTATGTACTGAATTAGTTTAGCTGTCAAAATAATTACCTGATACGTGGCACTCACCTGCACTAATCTCTAAATAAAAAGTGGGTGTACATGTGGAAGAATGAATTCATGTACTTGTTGATATGAAACGTGGGGGAAGTGATTCTGCCCCTGTGCCCAGCACTAGTGCGGCCTCACCTCGAACCCTGTGTTCAGGTTTGGGACCCTCACTATGAGAAAGACATTGAAGTCCTGGAGCGTGTCCTGAGAAGGGCAACTAAGCTGATGAAGGGGCTGGAGAACAAGTGTCATGAGGAGCAGCTGAGGGCACTGTCTTCCTTGGACTTTCAAGGCACTGCTATGGGTTTACTTTCTGTGCTTGCTTGTACAGCAGTATGTCACTGCCCTTTCCAAGAACATTAATAGCTTTGAATATTAAAATACCACAGCTTTCTTCTCCTGTCTCCCCATCACCACAGCCATGCTGGAAGAAGCATAAAATTGTTCTCTTATCAAGCTACACATCTGATCATTATCTAAACTTTACTTGGTCCAATATTTGTCCTACGTTAAATGCTGCTGCTTTAAAAATCCTGATGAATTTCAGCTTCAGGGTATCCGCATTTCCCTGCTGAATAAGTTTCCATTGTATAATTTGCCTCTCAGCTTCAAATAACTAGAGTCCATTTGGATAAAAAGCCCCAAATGAGTAATAGCTATTAAAATTTCCAGACCAAAACAAAAACAAAACCCACATCAAGGCAGAGTTAGGGCTGCAAAAGAATATCAGTTACTCAAGGTATAAAGTGTAATGGCATATTGTATAAAGCATGTTATAAATTATCCCAAAAGTAAACATTCCCAAACCCCCAGGAAACTCAGGATTAAGGATAAAAACCTTAAAAGAAATCCAAACATCTTGAATTATTGAAATGCAGTACGAAGGCCTCCAAAACAAACTTAGCTCCAGCCCTGTAGCAGCACCACATTGTAAGCCAGCAATTATGATAAATGCATTTTGATATCTATGGCGCTAAATTAGCTTAACACGTATTTCAGAGATGATTTTTCATTTTGCTCCTTTGCATGCAACAAGTGACTACGACAAGCAAGAGAGGGTGAGCAGGAGACAAGTAACGGTATATATCCACACTATTAGTTTCATACTGTAACTGGTTGTTACTTAAATACTTAGAAATATAAAATGTCCATTGTTAAGTGTGAAGCTACAAGCAAAACACTGTTGTATCATGCATGTATGTTTCATCACTGTGAGAAGAAACCACTTCAGGCTGGACCAGTAAAACTAAATCAGGAAAGACTCCATTAGATTCGGTAACTTGTCAAAAGAGATTTAAGCAAATAAGCAAATGAGATTTTGATTCTTAAAGTAAAACACAGAAATGAAAATCTGAGAAGCAAACTTCTTACACTGCACAAGTTACCTATCTAAGCTAACTAAGCAGACAGAACTTTTCTAAGGAATAATAAGAAAAAGCATAAGAGGAGACGAATGTTTGCCAAAATATTCAAGCCCCAGAACAGTTGCTCATTTTCAAAATTGTTTTATTGCAGTTGGATAATACAGATAAATACCTAAGAGCAAAACCCAGTAAGTCACATTTATTTTTCTTTTGGAACAATTCTGCAAACTGGTTGTGTTTTATGATAAAGAACAAAAAGTTGCACTGCAATTCAGAACACTTTGTTCTTTAAAACTGGTCAGACAGGTGGGAAATATTAAAGTACTACAATTTAAATGAATAATTTTCCACTCAAGCTTCATTTCCCAGGTTGAACAAGTCCAAGCGAAAGAAACCATGACTTTTTCTGGTCTGGAGATGCATATCAGCTGGTGATGCACTTCAAGCTGTATTAATTTGATTAAAAAGTTTATCCTTAATAACCTGAGACATCAATCCATGTATAGCTTCTATGGTGGTCTTGCAGCTGAAAAACAAGCATAAATTCAACGTTGGCTAAACACTGAACTGTCATTTTATTTGAAGATATTCAGCTGTTCTGGAAGTTCAGGGTGCCCATAACCCCATGAATCTTAACAACTGTCCAGAAAGGAAAAGTCACACACAGCAATTTAACCATTGTTGCCCATAGATTTTTGTTACTTAAAAAGCAAACTGATGAGCATTATACTCACAAAGACCAAGTCCAGAAAACTTCTTTGCTTGGTAATTTAGGACATCTTACATTTACAATAGCAAGTGAGCTATTGGTAGGTTACAACTAAAGGCATGATAAAAGTTTAAAACAAAATAACTTTTACAAGGAAGAACACAAGTATGCATTGTCTTACCTGTCTCTTGTTGCTTTTGCAAGTTTGTCTTCTGATTTCTTATCATGAGTCTCTAAACCCAGCATGAAACTGCCCCTTCCAAGCTGAGCTTCTGACTGTTCTAATTTTTCAGACAAATCAAAGACTTGGCCAGTGGTGTAGTCAGCATTCTTAACAAAAAAGTCAACAAAAACATACTGAATTCTAAGCTACAAATTCAAGCATTTATACACAAAAAAACCAAAATCTGAAAAGAGCCTGACAGTAGTACTGGACATTTTAACCGATGTGTGCAATTGAAGTGATACAGAACACATGTGGCACACAAGTGGTGGTTGAGAGAACAGAAGCTCAACACCTGACAAATGCTCAATGCCTAAAGCCTGAAGCAGGCATTCTTCATTACTTTCTGCCTACACCCTAAGTTATATAAGAGTAAGTAAAATTCAGTTGCTTTTGCCTGTAAGAAAAGGTATAAAATTGAGAAAAGAGTTAAAACTGGCTTTTGCAGAAGGAAGGTTTTGATGCTGAGCTGTTACATCGAAGGTCTACCTGCAGTATTTCGGTTGCAACCTCGTTTTAACAGTTCCATTAGATTTTAGGAGTTTTTAAATCTTTTTCTTAAGTCTGTACTTATTCAATGCCATTACTGTAAGGCATCCTATTCATTGCTGTGCTGTAAAAGGATATAAAGTTAAAAGGTGCTTAAAACAAAAAATTAAGTGCATAGAGAACTCAGTAAAATTAAACATAAGTTATTCCCACCTTCTACTTTTAAAAAGCAGACATAAGGAACATTTTAGTATTTATGATTAGGAAAACCTTCCTTTCTTGTTTAATCTGACAAACAGATTTTATATCTCTTATCTATCAGTGTCCCATTAAGTGTTTTACAGTGAAGGACTTGCCTTTCAGCACTAATGAAGAGTAATACACGTGCATGAGAGGACACTATGGTACTTACAGTAAGCAAACTAGAAGAACTGAGAGTGTTCACCCAGTACTTGTTCCACAAAAGCTCCAGCAATTTACGATCCAAAGATGATTTAAAGTATGAGACTTCTAAAGCATAATACCTTTAAAAACAAACACACAATAAGCTTCTATCTAAATAGAACTCATTTGGCTGTGACACCCAAAGTACAGACATCTCAAAAAATCCTTATCAATGGCAAATAACTTCAAGAATTCAAAGCACTGAACAATCAAAAAGTTACTTCCAGTTCCAATTCTAACTCTAAAAGATTTTCATGTAGCTTTAATACAGGTATACATAACCCCACACATATTCCTGTGTTCTATTTAATTACTCTTTTAGCGACTTCTTCTGCAATGCAATGATGCCTTGTTCCATGCTTGGGATCTTCAATACTGTAATAACTGTTGCATGACTGCAGTTGTGCATATATCGCCTCTAATTAAATTAAGAGCATCTGACAGCAGTAAATGTTACAAACAGGCAAACAACCTTATGTTCTACCACACCTATTTCAAAATCAAGATAGCGCTACAGAATTTGCAAGACATGATAAAGCAGACAAAAAGCTGAGCTACGCAAAGTCATTAGTGTAAGGGAATTACAGCAACGTTAGTGCTGTATTAAACTTTATTTTCAGCAGGAAATTCTTGATTCAGGTTATCAGTAATCCTATTTTCTCTTGATTTCTCTAGAGAGTTATTGTGTTTCTCATTTCTGTAAGGCATTCCATCTAAGATAACAACGCTTTAAAATCTACTCACATGCCACACTAATATTTCTGTGACAGAACAAATACTGTTATTTCACATACGCTAAGCAAAATAAGGTACTAAGTCAGTTCAAAATCAGAAATCCAAATTGTTTGAGAAATAGTGTAATAAACTTACTTAAAAAGACTAAATGGAATCAGTTTCACATCCAGCGCTGAATGCAAATTAAAGAAGTTTGACTAAAATCATCCAGACTGCTACTAGAGCCTAGAGCCTAGAGCACAAGGCTTACGAGGACCAGCTGAAGGAACAGGGGTTGTTTAATCCGGAAAAATGTAGCTGAGGAAGACCTTATTGCTCTTTACAACTACCTGGAAGAAGGTTATGGTGAGGTGGGCCTCAGTCTTCTCTTCCAAGGAACAAGTGATAGGGCAAGAGGAAATTGCCTCAAGTTGTGCCAGAGGAGGTTTAGATTGGATATCACAAAAAATTACTTCCCTGAAAGGGTTCTTGAGCACTGGCAAAGGCTGCCCAGGGAAGTGGTGGAGTCACGATCTCCAAAGGTATTTAAAAGATGGGTAGATGTGGTGCTTACAGGTATGGTTTAGCGGTGGACTTGGCAGTGCTAGATTAAGGGTTGGACTCGACCTTAAAGGAATTTTCCAAACTAACTAATGGTTCCATGATCATTATTCAAGATCTCTAAACTTTTAGTCTGACTACCCATACTACTGAGAGGACACCACCACTCTAGTCTTTTCTGTTATCAGTAATTCAGCAACGTGACTCATTTCCAGTTTTAATTGCCTCTCTTTATTTAACAGCTGTTTCCTTCTAGATACGCTGGAAAATATTGCCTTGGTTTAGATGGAAAGAAATAGCTTGTACAAGAAGCCAGCTTCCTGAGACAGAGATTATAACGGTAACTACGAAACACTTTCAACTTAAACCAGCCTCACCAAATCAATTCTCCCAAACTGACCACCTCTAAAAAAGAGAGGATAACATGTATCCTTTCATGTTTAAAAGCACAGATTTATGGCCAACACTAGACTTAGAAGGTCTACTCTGAAATGACAGGAACATCACAGCTCTACAAAGATCTCTGTGTAGCTACTGTTCTGGGTTTTTCCTCAAACTGGATAGGAAGACCAATTCCCAATAGCTTTTATTTCTTCAACTCTTCAGGGTCAGACTTTGCATGCAATTACAAATGCACCAAAGAACAGATACTAATGCACCAAAACCATGAAGAAACCACACAACAGCCTACAGGACACACTGGTGTCAAGGAGAGCTTCAAGTTCCCTGTACACAGATGCTTAAGCTGTAGCACTTGTCAAACATAGGAAGGTAGAATTGAAACCAGGCTATTACTGAAAAAAGCGGTTCCATCTTTCCTTAGCTGCTCTTTGCAAAGACCATGTCTCCAACACCTGCCTCTACTTTCCACCACACATTTGCTTAACCAGCAAGAACATGTGCACAGCCACAAGTTGGACAAGATCAGGGGACTAACCTGGCAAAACAAATGCCTTGCCAAAAAAGTAAAGATAGGCATGACGTGAGGAACATGTGGCTGGGGACAGAACAATTAAAGCTAGTCTACCTTTTTAATTCATGGAAAGCAAATTACTTGGAGAGAAAAAGCAGTTATTCTTCCTGTTGCTGGTGTTATCCTCAAAGCAGCTCCACTTTCCAATCCTACCCAAGACAGAAACAACCCTAACATGCCCGGTGATGCAGGATAAAAAGATGGACAACACTCACCACTACTCAGAAAAGCAAACAGATTGAAGTGTCCCTAGCCCTGCTGACTCTTTTCTCCTTCCCCTAAGAAAGCATCACTACTTAAAGGAGTTCAGAATCACCTGCTAAAGCTTTTGATCTTTAAGCTTCAGGTTCATCTTCATCTTTATAACAACTCTCCCTTAAAATATTTCCTGATAATTGACAATAACACTTTTGCACAAAACCAACAGTGTTAAAGCAACAAAGAACTTCAAGACAATTTGAAGCACCTCAAAAAACGTACTTTTCTGTATTGAATCACTGATCTAAACATAAAAAATGGACAACCAGAGTTAGCAGTTTTGACGTTACTTACTGTTTACAATGTACACCAAAATCTTCTATTTTATTAAGCGGAATAGTCTGGTACTCAGAGGGACCTTCATCTGGAGGTTTATAGCCCTAAAAATGCAACAAAGGGTAAAGATGACACAGTAATTTTGGGTCTTTTAAAAATGCCTTAACCCTTTGAAAACACTTCACAAAAATTCCAGTTGATGCAATTCTAGTTTATTTTTCCTAAGGAAACCAAAATTTCCCCCAGTAGCCTGAAATTTGGAATTTTCTTGGATCTCAGATTTTGCTAGCTTTACTAGCAGTCATTACGCTTACAGGTCTATCAAAAAGCATGTTGGGAGCAAACAAGTGGTCACAGTTGAGATTTTTCAAGCAAGTAAGACGGCAAGTTATGATTAGATAATTTCTTAGAGCAAAGAAAGTGCGAGTTTCGTCTAAGATAGTATTTCTCTACCTATTCTTGGAAGTGATTTCAAGTCTCTTTTGAGAGAAGACAGGAGGCATGAGAAGAGGGAAGAAACATCCATGACTTTTGTCTGCCTTAGGGATACCTAAAACTTCAGTTACTTATTTAGCCGAGATGGTGCTGCTCACAGCTACTAACTAGGCAAGAACTGCCTGCAAACCACTGTGAGGACTTCCTAAAAATACACTTCTAATGTGCATTTTCTAGATACAATTTGGTTTTCAGATGCAGGATTCTTCTCACTGCTCAGAATTCTGAAAGCATTTATGAAGTGGTTTAACCTAGAGAAGTGAATATTCTTACAATAGTGTGTGATTCAGGAGATCTCTTGTGTTTTGTCAACACCAAAATAATGCCCGAATGCGACTGGGAACCTCTCACGTACATTTTTGTTAATTATGATTTTATCAAATATTAGCCTGAAGCTCTTCATGAGTCAGTAATAACCAGGGATTTGAAGGATATACCTGAACTTTATTTAATTTAAACCTAATAGCACAGTTATATCTCTGCCAGAAGTATAAACAGAAGACTGCATTTGGAGATGTAGATCTCCAATATTTACGTGATTTCCTAGTTTTTAGCCTAACCATTCCACACTGTTTAATTAACTCATTTTTTTGCACAGTATTTTGCGAAGATTCATAATATGTATTTGAAATAGTCAAGTGGATAATTTTGAATCTTGTTTTTCCAAAATGAAAAGCAGATTACAACATAAACCCCACACTATCAACATTTGGGTTTAGGGCTAAAAAATGATAATGAAGAATTAGTATAACTCTAGTATGATGAATTCTACATATAATTATATCCATTAAAAAATTGCTATACTGAGCTATTTAATTTTCAGTCAGCTCCACTATCTAGACAGCCCATTTGATTTAACACTGCCAAAAATCTAGGAAAAACAAAGTAGAAGCCAATCTTTGTAAAGGTAACCAATATCTAAAGACAGGCAATAACCAGTGTATCATCACATCTTTCTTTCAGGATGAGCAATGACATGCAGTATCGCACAGCAGATCGAACTGTCAGCTGATCAAACTGCAGTAATCTTTAAAACCAATCTATTAGTTATTGAAAGACAGTTTAGTGATCAAGCCCGAGATAAGTTTAACTATTTACCTTAGGGTATGTCCTAAATGCTCCAAGATTTACTTTTCCTGCAGATATTGTTCTTGTTGGATCAATCTGTAGAAATACAGGTAATGCTTGTTATATCCATTTTGTATCCATTTTATAAATTATTACAGGCATAAATTAAATCTACAGTAATTGTGTTTCAGAAACGTAATTAGTGCAAGTTGTGTTAGTTTTGTCATAAACAATACTTTTTTTAGTTGACATCTGTTGGTATGAGACTCTAAAAGGGTGGGAATAGCAATAGCCTTCTCTGGACCATTTTTTCCAAACTAATTTTCCTTGTTTCCCAATACTTTGAAGAAATGGCACTTAAGAGCTACCAATAAAACATAATAAAAAAAAAAAATCTGCATTTTAATTTTATAAGCACTAGAGATAAGAAATAGTATTATGTTTGTTTTGGTGGTAAGAAGAGGAAAGTAACGAAGGAATCTCCTTGCAAGCGTATTTATTAATGCCATGTGTAATTTTAAAAGTAATTAAAAAAAGGTAAAATAAAAGCAGCCCCAAGGAAAGCATATGAAACTATGTTGTAACAAATGAGAACAAATATGGTAGAAATACTTAAGGGTGACTTATCCTTTTTTAATGCAATTCTTCCATCAGAGCTGTATTTCCTCTTCCTGACTAGTTTCAGCCTTTTTTTCCTTTACTTCCCTCACCAGCAATGGTTATACAAGTAGTATCTAAGATAAGGTTTTGCCTTTGATTTCGGATGTGATGCAAAGCCTGGAAGACCCTGAAGGGCCTGAAGAGTTTATTCAGATTTTTTCTTCAAAGACAGATTCTTTAGTGCCTTCTACCTTGTACTATGCCACTCATTTAGTGGCTAGAAGGCATTCTAGCTTCCAAGCCAAAGAACCCTACGAACATGCTTTGCTCTATCTCTTTGGTGAAGGGGCTGGAGAACAGGCCTTATGAGGAGCGGCTGAGAGAGCTGGGGTTGTTTAGCCTGGAGAAGAGGAGGCTGAGGGGAGACCTCATTGCTCTCTATAACTACCTGAAAGGAGGTTGTAGAGAGGAGGGTGCTGGCCTCTTCTCCCAAGTGACAGGAACAGGACAAGAGGGAATGGCCTCAAGCTCCGCCAGGGGAGATTTAGGCTGTACATCAGGAAAAAAATTTTCACAGAAAGGGTCACTGGGCACTGGAACAGGCTGCCTAGGGAGGTGGTTGAGTCACCTTCCCTGGAGGTGTTTAAGGCACGGGTGGACGAGGTGCTAAGGGGCATGGGTTAGTGTTTGATAGGAATGGTTGGACTCGATGATCTGGTGGGTCTCTTCCAACCTGGTTATTCTATGATTCTATCCCAATAGAACAATCAACAAAGAGAACAAAAGAAACATATTTTTCTTTTATTGCAGGAGGCTGAATATGGATTGCTCAAAACACATTTTTTTTCCAAAAGTACCAAGCGAACTTCAAGTTGAGCGTAACATATGGATTTGTACAGTGCTACTATGCTTGGAACAATGAAGTGAAAATGGCCTGGGTAAGCAACGGTACTGGCTTGACTGGTACACGGGCAACAAAGCAAAAGAAGCGATGCCCATTTAGAATTTGTATCCAACACTTCCGCTGTGCAAAACACATGCTCCTAAGATGTTAACAGGCAGAAATATATAAATTATTCCCCCCTCAACATAAGTTTGCTATGTAGTTTTATCAACTATCAGGCAGTACTCACAACCACTGCTACGAAGGGTTCTTGAAATTGCTGATTGAGCATCTGGGTGCTGACGTCGATCCCAGAGAGCCAGCAGCCGTAGCCAGGGTGACTGTGATACCAACCGATTGCGTTTTCTAGGCGACCAACCTAAGAGACGTCAAGGAAAACAAACGCAGCGTTGGCCTCCATTCTGAAAGGACCAGCTGCCCTCTGCTGGGCCTTCCAGCATACTGCAGCACGGGGGGAAGATTAAAAGAAACAGGTAGCCTGCAATGCTAACTTACCAACGCTAAACTAAACATACACCTTAGTTTGCTAAGCTATTTTTAGAAGCCATAAAGTCTGTAGTATTAACACTTTCTGTTACAGCTGCTACCATGGTTGGACTCGATGGCTGGACTCGATGATCCAGTGGGTCTCTTCCAACCTGGTTATTCTATGATTCTATGAAACAAAGGATTTGAAGGAGGCAGGAGCTCCTTCTTCAATGACAGCTGAAGTACAGAAGAAATTCCACACCAATGGTAACCAAGCCAGAACTCTTCAGTGTGGAAGGCAAATTTATTAGGATGACTATGACATAAGTATATATGATCTTCTGTCACGTATGGTTTGTCAGCAGAGAATGAGTATTTATTACTTAGGACAATAACACATCTCAGAGACATACAGAAAGATTATTGCTGGGTACAAAAATTTACTTCAAAAAGGCATGTTTTCAAACACCAGAAATTATTGCCAGAGCACACTGTGAAAGCCAAAAGATGATTTTTTCAGATTTTTAGGACCAGAAAAAAAATCAAAATAGGATTTTCTGAATAATAACCCTAGCTACCTCAACAGCCACTGGAAGAAAAACAAACCAACAAACAAGAAAACAACTAACACCCATCACACGTAATTTTGTAATCTTCTCTCAGGAAATGCTTACTGGCTGCTCCATACTGAGCTGAACAATTCTGGTACGAACCTACATGCCAGTTCTTAATAGAGTTCTCTGGTTGGATGCATCACATGCTTGGTTTTGCCAAAGACTGAATATGTCATGAAGGTTACATCAGAAAAATGTTAAGGAGAGACAGAATACACAAACTGCCTCTTGAATGGAACACTGATTTACATTTTCTTCACATCTCCCATAATAGAGAAGTTGAGACCAACAAAACATTAAAGAACATGTTATTTTTCAAAACCAAGTATCACATTTTGAGTGTATTAACATCAGATCCTGCCCATGGAGAAGCAAGTAACAGGAACACTGGCATCCTTAAAGTGGTTATGCAGGGGAATATAGCAACTTGCAATCTAGTATTAAAAAGAGTTATTACAGGTACAACTGCTCATCAAAATACAACATGGGACAAGCCAGCAGGCAAACTCTGCCAGAGCACCAGTAAAAGTGAGTTATTATATTTGCACACAAGTTCTTTTTCAAAACTGTGAGAACGAAACTGTACAATACAAACAACCAGAAAAAACACTTCCTATCCTATGAGCGCTCCTACATAAACCTGGACCGTTTTAAGCATAAGACATACTAAAGGTACGTATGTCGTATTCCTGATCTACAAATAGTATCTCTGACACACACATATTTTGTATTTAATTTTGCATATTGTTTTCAGAAGCACGTATTATATCACCTATTTTAGAAATGGCTTGTTCCCTCCTTGTTCCGGCCACAGGCACCAGCTGCAGCCACAAAACAACTTCCTGAGCAGTAAAAATCGTTTCTAAAGGAAAGGAGCTGATGACCTACTGGAAGGCATGGAAATATATATATATGAAAATGCTTAGAGGGCCCCATGTTCTTTGCTTCTGACAAGTTCTCCTTCCCTGGAGTGTTCAAAAAATGTTTAGAGATGTCACTCTGGGACATGGTCTAGTAGGCATGGTGGTAGGCTGACTGGATAATCTTAGAGGTCTTTTCCTACCTTAATGATTCTATGAAACGGGGCAACTGGAGCAGCCACTTTATCACTGTGGGAGGTGGGGACGCCTGCAAACCCCAGCACATGTTCCTGTGCTATTAGCTCACCAGATCCCCAGCCTCACCATGGGGCCAGAGTAACACCTCCTGCCACTGCTCCTCACCTGCTTGGCATTCTCGATGTACGCAGCCATGTACTCGTAGGCAGCTGCCTGCGCGTTGACGCGTGTCTCGGTGCCCTCCACAGGCAGGGCGAAGCTGTCCATAATGATCATGGTTTCCCCGTCCACCTTGCCCAGCATTAGCCCCATCACCTCCAGGTTGCCCCCTGACCTGGCGTGCATCACCATCTTCAGCAGGGCCAGTGCCGAGATCTTGCAGTACTTGAAGTAATGGTGACTGTAAGGGAGAGGAATGTTTCAGTTTTCAATCTCCAACTGCTAAAAACACAGTGAGGTACAGGAGTGTGTCCAGAGAAGGGCAACAAAACTGGTGAAGGGGCTGGAGAACAAGTCCTGTGAGGAGCAGCTGAGGGAAGAGGGGTTGTTTAGCTTGGAAAAGAGGAGGCTTTATCATCTAAAGCTATGCTTACTGTGTTTTTTTTAAGCTTTCCCTGTCTGCTCAAGAAAACAGGGCACAACATTCTAAACCACCATGCGCGAGTAGACAGATTTAATCTATTCTATGCTGCAAATACTAAAATGACATCAGGAAAACTGGCAAAACAGCAATTCCCATCCATGTCAAACTGCAGCAAGGCTGGAAGGGGAGGAACCTGCCTTAAAAAAGCAACTGTATGTCACATCTAGTAAGGAACTTACAGATTATATGGACACATAATTGTGTCATTGGGAAATATTTTCCTAAAGTTTCCCCAAAACTTCCCAAGCTCTGGGAACAGCCACGACTGGCCACTTCTCTACCCCTGTGAGGGGCATTTAGAACAAGCTCTTACTGTCACAGACACGCTTCCTCAGGGTCTGGAAAAGAAGTCTTGGGAGGAGTAGCTGGGGGAACTGGGGTTGTTTAGCCCAGGGGAGGCCGCAGGGAGACCTTCTTGCTCACTACCAGTGCCTGAAATGAAGATGTGGCAAGGTGGGGACTGGTCTCCTCCACCAAGTGACAGGTGATAGGCTGAGAGAAACAGGCTCAAATTGCAGCAGGGGAGGTTCAGATTGGAGATCAGGAAAAGTTTCATCACTGAAAAAGGAGCGAGGCACTGGCAGAAGCTGCCCAAGGAGGGGGCGGCGTCACCATCCCCAAACGTGTTAAAAAGGTGGATGGACAAGGTGCTTAGGGATCTGGTTTAGTAGCAGACAGGTACGGCTGAACTCAATGATGTCTTTTCCTAACAAGCGATTTTATGGTTCCATAGCTATGATTTTACGATCCTACAGCCCAGCGACCGGGGCTCAGGCTCAGCCCCGCCCCCCCCGCCCCGGCCCCACTCTCGCTCACTCCTTGGTCCAGGGCTTGGCGGCCAGGATCTCCTGCTGCTGCTTGCGGTCGTACTTGTAGATCTCGTCGATGCTCTGCGCCTCCTGCATGTTGTTCGCCAGCTCCCACGTCTTCTGCGCCATCCCGCTGCCCGAGGCACCGCTCCCGGACGCCGCCATCGCCCCGCGGGCCTCGCCAGACGGCGCCGCCGGGCCCCGTAAAGCGCGCAGCGTACGGCGCGGGGCGGGGCAGCGCAGCGCAAAGGCCGCAGCGTACGGCGCGGGGCGGGGCTGCGTAAAGCTCGCAGCGTACGTCGCGGGGAGGGCGGGACAGCGTAAAGCGTACGGCGCAGGGAGGGGTTGCGTAAAGCGCGCAGCGTACGGCGCGGGGCGGGGCTGTGTAGAGTGCGCGAAGTGCGTTGGTGAGGGCGGGGGGCGGGGCCGCGTTCTTCGGGGCGCGCCGCTCATGGATAGTGTGAGGGTCTACGCAGCGTACGCTGCTTACAGCATGAGGCGGCCCGGGAGAAGCGTGCGGGGCCGCAGCGCGTGCTCCCTTCCCTTCACCCCGCCCCCCCCGGTCTTCCCTCCGGCCCTATAGTGTTTCACGGCCTACAAAGGCCCCCGTGGCGCAGCCACCGCCTCCCTTCCTGCTCCCATTGAACAGCGCGGCCCCGCCCCTGCCCTGGCCCGGGGAGGAGGTGGCGGTGAGGCCGGAGGCGAGGCCTGGGGCCGTGGGCGTGGCCAGAGACAAAGGGGGCGTGACCAATGCAAACCGGCGTTGCTAGGGCGGGAGGGGGCGTGGCCACGGGGCAGGGGGCGTGGCCAGGGAGGGGGCGCAGCCAAGGCAGCACATGTGGGCGTGGTCATAGACAGAGGGGACGTGATCCGGACAGAGTGGGCGTGGTCAGTGCACCGCTGTGGGCGTGGCCAGACTAGGGACTGTGTGCGTCGCTGGCGGCGGCGGGGGGCGTGCCCAGATCAGAGACGCGGCAATCGGCTGGAGGGGCGTGGCCATCGGCGGAGGGGGCGTGGCCTCAGCGCTGGGAGGCGTGGCCCTCGGAGGCGGTGGGCGTGGCCATAGGCCCCCTCCCACCGGTTTCCGGGGCGGCGGCGGGACGCGGAGGGAGCGGCGGCAGCCGGTGAGCGGGGCGGGCGGGATCCCCTGTGCCGAGTCCCTCCACCCCTCGCTTCCCGGCACGCTCCGCTGCCCACCCTGCGAGGAGGCCGAGCGTGTCCCGTTGGCACGCCAGGGCGGGGCGGGGGATACGAGGTATCCGGGACGCCGGGCCCGGTGTGGGTATCCGGGAGGCGCTTGTTGTGCTGCCGTTGCCTGACGACGAGCCCGGGGAAGAGGAAAGAGGGAGGGCGGTGCTAGAGAAAAGGCGCTGTCACTCTTGGAGAAATCGGTGGGATCTGCTGGCTCGGGAGGTGTCCGCAGGTTAAATGTGTTTTTGGAGCAAAGCGCGTGTTCTGGAAAAGTAAATCAGCCCTTACGGGATGGAGGGAACGCGGGCTGGGGGGTTATTTTGAGGGTTGGCTGCCGTCGCGTTGTGCTGTCCCACTCAGTTTATTAATTGTGGGTGTCCAGACCCTGGAATTTAATGTGCTTTTTCAGCTAAGAACTTGCAAGAAACGAAGGTGAAAAGAGCAAGAGTCGTGCAATCGTAGAATTGTTAAGGTTGGAAAAGGCCTCCAAGATGATCAGGTCCAGCTGTGATCCCAGCACCACCGTGTGTACCAAACCGTGTCCTGAAGTGCCATATCTACACACTTTTTGGACATGTCCAGGGATGGTGACTCCATCGCCTCCCTGGGCAGCTTCTGCCAGTGCCTCACTCCTTTGTCAGGGATGAAATTTTTCCTGATCTCCAATCTGAACCTCCCCTGGTGCAACCTGAGCCTGTTTCTCTCATCCTATCACCTGTCACTTGGTGGAGGAGACCAGTCCCCACCTTGCCACAACTTCATTTCAGGCACTGGTGGTGAGCAAGAAGGTCTCCCTGCGGCCTCCCCTGGGCTAAACAACCCCAGTTCCCCCAGCTACTCCTCCCAAGACTTCTTTTCCAGACCCTGAGGAAGCGTGTCTGTGACAGTAAGAGCTTGTTCTAAATGCCCCTCACAGGCGTAGAGAAGTGGCCAGTCGTGGCTGTTCCCAGAGCTTGGGAAGTTTTGGGGAAGCTTTGGGAAAATATTTCCTAATGGCACAATTATGTGTCCATATAATCTGTAAGTTCCTTACTAGATGTGACATACAGTTGCTTTCTTAAGGCAGGTCCCTCCCCTCCCAGCCTTGCTGCAGTTTGATATGGATGGGAATTGCTGTTTTGCCAGTTTTCCTGATGTCATTTTAGTATTTGCAGCATAGAATAGATTAAATGTCTACTCGCGCATGGTGGTTTAAAATGCTGTGCCCTGTTTCTTGAGCAAACAGGGAAAGCTTTAAAATGAACACAGTAAACATTGCTTTACACGATAAAGTAGATGCACAAGATGCAGATATAGTGCATATGGTGCAATACATTTGTAAATAGATGTTTTTATCTTGAATAGACAGACAAGCATTATTAACTCTGTTTGAGCATAGATGTAATGAAAGTATAATGCTGAAACTTGCCTTATTTTTTTGAATATTCACATGCTTTCTGTTTCCTGATATAATTGGTTGAGATCTACCTGGCTGGCTCTCAAAGTTCTTTGTGAAAGCTTCCTGTTATGAAAAGGTTATGAAAGGTTATGAAAAACTCTGTTTCAAAAGTAAAAATAGATAAAATATGTTTTTTCTGGGATGCTTTCAGTCAGTAGTATATAACTAAGGCAGAGCTATATAACTCAGGCAGTGTGTATAGGGGCAGTGTGTTCATGTAATTTCACTTTGAATAATACAGTGCTTTGAGAATGCAAATATATCCAAGGTTTAAAGATGGAGAAGTTGATAGACCTATGGCTTCAAATATATTTTTAAAAATATTACTTACAAAGTATGATGTTTTAAAAAAAATGAAAAATATGTTGTTTGCACCTTGTAGTTTTGGGGGCATATGATCTATACTTGGGTTTTCAAATGTTTTCAGCATATTCTGACTTTCAGTTTTATTCCATGCACTTGCCCATAGTCTCCAAGCTTAGTTTTAAATCTACTTCTTTTGGTAGTAATAACTGAAAGGCTCTAGAAATGCACAAAGTGCATTTAGATGCATCGCTAAGCTAAAAATAGATTATTTTATTTTGGATTGAAGTGGTTTTGTAGTGGCGAGCTTTACCTTGGTATGTTTGTACAGTCATAGGAAGCCAGTTTGAAGGTAGTTTGGTGCTGTCACCTCTGAGATAGTTCACTGTGAAACTGAGGACCACGGATAGAAATGTGTTACCTCTTTTATTAAAGTTGTGGCTAGTTACAATGTCTTGACTTGAGACGGTAGATGATAAAATCGATTAATATTCAATAAGGTATTTATTATTATTTATAGTATATACATACTGGTATATTTCACAAACTTAGCGGTGCACATTCAAATTCACAGTCTTGGTGTACTTAAGAATTTCTCATCTTTTTCCTTATCTTTCATTCTCTTTCATTCTAATATATGCTTTTCATTTATATCATTAAATTTACACTCATATGTTTTAAAAAGATCAAGTCAAGCAGAAGGATGTAAGACATGAAATGTCTAGCTATTTTCTTAGAGGCATTGGGCCACTTTTCCTGGCTATTTAGCTGTATTAAATTTTTGCTGAATCAACAGGGCTGTGTCATTAGTCGTCTTTGTGTTCTTCAAGGCCTGGGATTGTGAGCTTTCTTCACACCAATTGAATTGCCTGTGTAGTTCGACTGTAACTGTTTTATCTTTGTTTTTTAGTTGATTATATTGCTCTTTTGAGCAGTATGATAGGAGTGCAGAATGCTAGGATATGTATTGTGTTCCTCATACTCCACAGAAAAAATATACTGTGAATAGTCTTTCCCTTTATACCACCTCTCATAATAGGTTTGGTGCCATTCCAATGAAGTGATTTGGAAACGGTTCTAGAGTTTATAAATATTATTGTAAATAGAGGTAAGAAATGTACATGTTACAGTCCATGAGCTTTTGGAAAGGCTTCTCACTGTGCCTCCTTCTACCTGTGGTAATTTTGCCCTTGGTGGAGATGCAACACTGGATAGGTAATGAGACTAGTTGTTAAATTCTTCAGTATGACAAATTGTTCCACCTGTTCAGAATGTTTTTTTTTTCAGTGTTATTCTTATGTAACCTAATAGGCTAAATCATATTTATCAGTGCCTGGGATCTTGCCCTCTTTTAGATTTGTTTTATCCTGTATCAGTGTGCAAAACTAATGAGATTAAAGATTGAGGACAAATCAGCTGGGGGAATTTATTTTTGGAATTGATCGTCCTGTATTACCACTAGAGTTGTAAATAGGTTGTCCTACTTCTGCTTCTTTTGTAACAATATTATGATTTTATAGTAGGAATCAAAAAATAGCGTTAACTTAAGACAAAAAGTTTTAAGGAATACACTTTTAAGGAATACATCAAACAGTTGTATTCCTTAATTTAAGTTCGCATGCAATTTTTTGAATCTGTCTGATGGAATTTTGACATTTTTTTCCCTCTTCATTTTACTTCTGGTAAGCATTTCATAGAATCATAGAATAACCAGGTTGGAAGAGACCCACCGGATCATCGAGTCCAACCATTCCTATCAAACACTAAACCATGCCCCTCAGCGCCTTGTCCGCCCGTGCCTTAAACACCTCCAGGGAAGGGGATTCAACCACCTCCCTGGGCAGCCTGTTCCAGTGCCCAATGACCCTTTCTGTGAAAAATTTTTTCCTAATGTCCAGCCTAAACCTCCCCTGGCGGAGCTTGAGGCCATTCCCTCTTGTCCTGTCCCCTGTCACTTGGGAGAAGAGGCCAGGTCCCTCCTCTCCACAACTTCCTTCTAGGTAGTTGTAGAGAGCAATAAGGTCTCCCCTCAGCCTCCTCTTCTCCAGGTTAAACATCCCCAGCTCGTTCAGCCGTTCCTCATAAGGCCTGTTCTCCATCTCCCTCACCAGCTTTGTTGCTCTTCTCTGGACTCACTCTAGAGAATGTAAGACTGTAGCTTATAACCCTAGAATCCCTAAGGAGAGGAGGCCTCATCTGTGCAGCTTTTGATTTCCTAAAATTTAAGGTTTCATTGGGTTACTGCTGCCAGGCTCATCCCTGGCTGTAGGGGCAAATCCCATGCTTGGAAGCTGCAGGCACAAAACTCCAGAGCTCGTTAGTGGGGCTTGTTTTATCTGCTGGTGTGTAAGTGGAATATATGTCTTTTTTTGAAAAATATGGAAGATGGGCTCAATCATCTCCCTGGGCAGCCTGTTCCAGTGCCCAATGACCCTTTCTGTGAAGAACTTTTTCCTAATGTCCAGCCTAAACCTCCCCTGGTGGAGCTTGAGGCCATTCCCTCTTGTCCTGTCCCCTGTCATTTGGGAGAAGGGGCCAGCACCCTCCTCTCTACAACCTCCTTTCAGGCAGTTGTAGAGAGCAATGAGGTCTCCCCTCAGCCTCCTCTTCTCCAGGCTAAACAACCCCAGCTCTCTCAGCCGTTCCTCAGTCTCTCTGGACACACAGGTAGTATTTATTCTGCTCATCTTTGCAACGTGTTTCCTAATATACTTGTATCATTGACATATTATTTATTTCATACAATCTGTAAGCCTCAAAGATGCTGAATTAGACTCAACAAAACTGCTGGACGGTCTGAGTTTAGATACCAGGTATGAGGGCATTTCTCAGAACCTGTATAAACAATCCTGTTGCTTCAGTTGTGTGGGTAGTATTGCATGGATTTGAGGGTCATGATTTTCTTTTCAGTTTCATGCTTCCTTTTAGCATGGAATATAACGTATGTATTTTTTATATGTAGGCTTGGTTTTGCAGAACAACTCCTCCAGTGGAGTTGGTAAAAATGCGGTGCGGATGAAGACAAGTAGGCTTGTTTTCAGTCATTCTTTTTGGTTTTGTCTTTCATCTTTCCATGGTTACTCAGTATGCAGCTTTGCAGTATTTTTAGTTCTTATAACACTATCCTAATAAAGAATATTCAAAGTCTGAGTGTGTGCTTTAACTTCTGTGCAGTTTCATTGCCATGAATTTGATTCACCTTCACAATTTTTACTATGAGGCTATCTGGGGGCAGCAGTATACTATAAATTGCGCAAAGAAGATGCTGAAATTTCTGCTCTGCAGGGCTTTCATTTAAATAGCACAATTAATGGAAGAGAGCTCTTCCTCGGTACATGTTTTCTTGCACATGAGTGCCTTGTCTCATCATGAGTCAGTGCTGCCTCCTATCCACACGTTACAATTAGTGCAGAACTGTAGCTGTTCTTATTGCCTCTGCTATTTTATTGGTACAGGAGATAATGATACACTGTTGACTCCAACTCTGCAAACACTATGCATGAATTCTGTGTTTTGTGGGGTTGTTTTTGTGGATCTTTTTGTGATTTTTGGTTTTGAATAAGCTTGATGATTTTTAAGACTTCTTGCAATAGTAAGTTAAGCACATAATTGATTGCACGATTTGATCCTTATTTTAGAGTATTTGTTTATTTTGCACTTTTTGTACTTGCTTTGTCTAATGATTCCCTTGTTTATTTTTTATGTTGTCTAATTTTGATTTTATAATTCACTAACAATTAGCTTGAGTTACTATGTAGTGAAGGGCTATTGGTAGACTTGGAGTTAAAAAACCTAACTCCAAACCACTTTAACCCGGTGAGAAAAAAAAAAAAATTAGAGAAATACCTTGAGGCTTATAATCCGAAGTCGTTGAATTTACTCTGTTGTAAAACATCAAGTAATGCTCTCCATAAGGAAGGACCCTCAGGTTGGGTTTCCTGAGCCAGGTTTTTCTTTGCTCCAGCAAACATTTTAAGGTTTGTAGTTCTGTGGGAGAAAATTGAATATTACTTAACTACTGTCTTAAATAACTATTATTAAGTGTTATTTTTTTTGCGGTTCTGATGTAAAGGCAATGTTCTTTGTCTTTTCTGTAACCTTAGAAATGATGGCGGATGATTTAGACAAATTTATTGAAGATCAGAAGGCCAAGTTGGCACAAGATAAGGCAGAACTTGAAAATGATCCACCTTACATGGAAATGAGGGTAAGAGTATTTAATATTTTTCCTGAATTTGAACACTTCTGTTGTGAGGGTCTTGATTTAAGCTTGCTTTTACTGTGCTCATAAAACTGTATTTGTCATTAAAGTATAAATTAATGATCTATATATTGGAAGTAATTTTTAACTTAAATACTTTGTATCTGTGATTATGTACATTTTTAAAAGCCTGTTTGCCACCAAGCATAGTCAGTAGTGCTTGTGTTTTACAAGTGGGAAACTCTTGAACATGGTTATTCCTTCCTCCCTCCCTAGGGAAGCTGACTAGCAGGGATCTGCTCTCTGCCCTTTCCAGAGCATGGGTGTTGGGATGGGAATGGAAATATCCTCAAAAATTCTGTTAGAGAAACTAGGAAATATGAAAGGCAAATTACTTAATCCAGTTGATTAAACAAAATCTATTCTTATCACAATTTTCCTATTAGAAATTTTAATACCTACTTCTAAAGCTATAGATTTTAGTATTTGCAGATCACCAAGTTGTTTAATAGTGTCAGTACCTGGCAAAAAGCTATATCTAAATAATGAGAGCTCGCTAAATATTATGGCAACTAAATAAAATCCTCAGTAAAAAAGGGGGGTTTGATTTGCCTGTTGTTTGACTTACAAAGCTCCAAACAGCTTGAGCTTATAACAGCTATTACAATACTGCATTTTCGCTCCCATTTTTGTTTCATCAGAAAGATATGAGAATTCGTCTTCCCCCTTCTGTGGGTAATATAAGTATTTTACATAGTTATAATAATTCTTTCCAGAAAGTTTTATTAATTCAGTCTAAATATTAATTCTTCGGGACCTGTGAAGGAGTTTGGCTTCTGTTATTTTTGCCTCCTCTGTGCAGAGCAAGTTTATAGAGGAGGAGAATGTTTCCAGCCTGCAGTTCAATAAAACCCTAAGCTATAAGGTGAAAGTATAGTTTCAGGGAACAGGTGTGTTAAACTTGCTCTGTGTTACCCTGTAATTCTTCCACATTTTCAGGCAGGGTGCCATACATCAAACCAGCCCTCATAAAAAAAAGCAGAGAGGGTATGTGCATACTATGAAACAATTGTAGATTATGGCACAAAATATGTTGACCACATATATTGTGATTTATGGCATGAAATGTATAGAACTAATAATTCCCATGTTGTAGAGGTGAACTACTTTTTTGGTAGTATTAGTGAAATGTATAACCTGCTTAATGTGTTAATCCAGCTTTCAGTCTCTCTACTCTCCAGTGCTAGTAATTATGTTAATAATGTTTTTCTTATATGGGATATTTCTTTTACCTTTTCATGCAGCAAAGCATTTTGGTTTTTTTTCAGATTAAGGAACCAGAGAAGCTTTCTGACACGAGCAAGATGTTAATCTCCATGGCTAAAGAAAATATACCTCCAAATAGTCAACAGAACTCTCCTTTAGGTACGGTGGATTTTTTTCCCCTCTGTCTTCTGGATTTAAGTAGCATTTAATTATCTTTGATAATTTTTGGGAGGGAATTACTGCTTTTCATTTTTAATTCTAAGAACATAATTATAATTGAAGTGAATCATTGAATCATAGAATCACCAGGTTGGAAGAGACCCACCGGATCATCGAGTCCAACCATTCCCACCATTCTCTAAACCATGCCCCCCAGTACTTCATCCACCCGCACCTTAAACACCTCCAGGGAAGGCGAGTCAACCACCTCCCTGGGCAGACTGTTCCATTGCCTAATGACCCTTTCAGTGAAGAATTTTTCCTTATGTGCGTAATTAATTCCTTAAGTGCATATTAATTCTTCTGTCTTCTAAATGTCTTGGGATTTTGTGGAATTTTTTTTATAGTTATGCTTCTTTTGTGAATAAAGAAAAGCTCTTTTTTCTTGGAAAGGTATCTGTTTAAAAAAAACAACAATAAAACAAAACCACAACAGTAAAGCAAGTGAATAAACCCCAAATCAAAAAGCTGGTTGCCAGTTCTTGATAGATGGTCTGTCCTCTTCTGTTGTATTTGGGTTGAGCAAAACATAACATGCTAGCTTTCCTTACTTGTCCTACCATCCGCTTCTGTAGGCACTACTGTTTTTCCTTACTTACACCTGTGTAGCTCAGTTTTGTCTTGACAGCTTTAGAGCTTTTCTATGTCTGTCTTCTTGTTGGTGAGTAAATCTTCTCATGTGTAGACACTTCGGGTTTGTACCTCATTAATTTTCATACTGTGCTCACTGTAATTCTGAAGCCTTCAGTGGGAGTAGAAGCTGTCCTTTTATTTTATGAATTCATTTTAAGAAGATGTGTCAATGGATATTTGATGTTCTTTACATAGTGCTAATGTAATCTAGCTTTTAAAAAAGTACTCCTGCTATGCTTAATATCACGTCCTGTCTATAATTTTAACAGAATTTGTCAGCAGAAAAGTGCATGTCTTAAATTACAGAGGAGCATGAGCTTGTGAATCTGGGGTCCTGAATTTTATAAGGATGTTATGTGAGTAGAACTTCCAGCCATCCGCAAGGCAAGCTCCTCTAAAAGCTTTACAGCAAAACTTCACTAAAAAATTATCTGGAATGATAATTGAATATTCCATGCTGCCAGAAGTCAAAATGGATAAACTTGGCTAGAGGACAGCACTTGGATATGTATTTACCTCACATTTTTGACATTCCTCTCCAGTGGGGTGGAGAGAGAAAAATCTTAAGTGTGAAAGTAAGAAAACTTGTGGGCTGAGATAAAAAGACTTTGTGAATTACATAGATAATTCTAATTAATAATAAATAAATAGATTTAGCCTAACAAATAAGGAAAATAACAAAGAGAAAGACAAGTGTTGCAAAAGAAAACAATTGTTTGCCATCAACTGACCAATGCTGAACCAGTCTCTGAGCAGTGGCTGTCCCCCAGCCTCGCTCCTAGTTCTGTAGTTGAACATGATGTCATGTTGCGGGATATCCCTTTGATCAGTTGGGGTCAGCTGTTACAGCTGTGTTCTCTCTAAACTTCTTGTGCACCTGCAGCCTACTCACTGGTGAAGTGGTGTAAGAAGCAGAAAAGGCCTTGGTGCTGTGTATGCACTGCTCAGCAAGAACAAAAAACATAGAATCATATAATGGTTTGGATTGCAAAGGACCATGAAGGTCATCTTGTCCAACCTCCTGCAGCGTGCAAGGACATCCTCAGCTAGATTAGGTTGCTCAGAGTCCCATCCAACCTGAACTTGAAGATTTCCAGGGATGGAAAGCCTCCCGTGTTATCTCTGTTTCCAGCACAAATCCAAAACATAGCCCCATACTAGCTACTATGAAGAAAACTCTATCCCAGCCAAACCCAGCACATTTTATAACTGTACTTTGGGTGCTGAACACATTTAGCTATTACTGGATGGCTGTTGATATCATTGGCTGATTCTGACTCAAAGCAATGTAATTCCTTTGGGTTATATTCAATAAGGACTTGTTCCTTGGTAGCTGCTAAGTATGTTCAGTAGTTCTGGCAGTAGTGTTGATAATTGGGCTGAATGAAGTAACAGTTACTTCTCAATGTACTAAATGCATGCAAACTTCTGTGTAAAAATGCATTTAAAATCTTAACATTTTTCTAGAAAAAAATATCAGTGTGATTGTGTCTGGTTAACATTGTGAAATGGCAGATAAATATAGCAAATACAGAATGAACAGAAGCAGAAATCCAATTAAAAAGAGAGTATATCTCATATTCCAATGGAAAAATTCAGCCAAATGGTGCACAAAATTAGGACGAGTTAATGTTAACTGGAGTACTTTTGTTCTGCTAGGCTCTTCTAAATTAAGTTTTTGAATTAGGTAGTTTTCAAACATCTTCTAAATCACTACCCATAATTGTCTCATTGCTTCTCTGGTGGCCAAAAAAAGGTCTTCTGTAATAAAATTAACTTTAAACCGTCTTTTATTTGAATATTTCACGTACTTGAATCAAAGCACTTAATTCTCACTATTTTTTTTTTCTTCTGTACTGAATTTTAACTGGCTTCTGTGCATGGATCTTAATGCTGACATACTTTTGATTTTTTTTCTTGGTTTCCTGTAGTTAATCCAACAATAATTTCATGTGGAAATAAAAGGCAAGAGCAAGTATCTGAAACAAACCATTTCCTTTTCTGTTTCCTAATCCTCTTTACACTTATTTTCTTGAGGGTTGGAATGGCACATTATTTTTTAACAGAAATCATGCTTACCTTATGTGCAAAATTAGGAGAAAAGTAACTTGCAGGTTGAAGAAGAAGGTCCCATGCAGGTTTTGATTAGCACTTGAACTCTGCAAGCTGTCTCAAAATAGCGTATGATGTATTTAATTGGGTGTTAGGTCCTTGGGTTCTACAGAACAGCAGTATTTCTCCTGTTTTGGATTGTGACAATACATTCTGACTTAGCTGAAATTATCTCAAGCCAAGCCAGCTAAATGTATTTTTTTACTAAGTGTTTTTCAACCTTCTATCTGTTTTGGGAGTAGAGCAATTGCCAAGTTAGCAGTTTTCAGTGTTTATATGATGTTATTTTTACTGTACAGACACTGATTAATGCTCTAAATATTTATAAATACTGGAGTCAAACAAATTACCATGTAATAAATCGGGACTTATATAAGGGTAAATCTTGAAAATCCCCCTCTTCCCTTTTATTCCTTGCTACTCATTTTACATAGGCCAAAAGATGTAGAAATGCCGTCAGAGGAACAATAGGAAATAAAACCCCTTTAACAGTTGCAATCTTTGTCTCTGCTTGTGTGCTATTGTGGAATTCACTATAGCTCTCTGTGGGGAGTAGTGAAAGTGTCTGCAGAGGTGGGCTTCTGGGACAGAGGATATATTTTATAAAAAAACTTTAAAATATATTTTGGGAACAACAAATGACTTGCAGAGTATTATATTTTTATAGTGCAGCTGTTATGAGACCTGACAGTAAGCTTGAAAAAGTACTAAATCTGTGTTTTGAGTCCACTACAATTGAAAACACTGAGTTGGAAAATAAAATTAATAATTATTATCATACGGTCAGGTTCCTTCTAGCTGTGTGGAAGCTGATGTAATTTTCACATGCTTTATCCTAAACAACTAGCTTGTTGCTTTCTAGTTGCAGAGCATGTTTTCTGTTGTGTGATAAGCACAGCTTAAAATAGCAGAATAATTTAGAAACTAACCTGTCAAAGGAGATTTCCTGTGAAACAGACAGTAACAAAGGCAATATAAAATAACATATATATTGTAAATATTTGTCTGCTTATCCTAATCAATTCAGTTTATGCTGCACTTCTTTTGTAGTAGAGAGAAGCAGCACAAGGACTAGAGGAAAATTAACATCCAAAAACCAATCAATTTTTCTAGAATGCTTTGTACCCAACTACTCATACAGAGCATTTCAGCTGTTTTGTACTTACTGGTTGCATAGTTATTTTTTTATTGCTGATGTCTAATAAAAATCCTGATGTAGCTTTTGCAGAGTATGCTTTGTATTGATACAAAATAATAGGATAATAATATTCAATTGCATTAAACTTTCAGGTGACTATGGCTTAAGTTTACCTCTTGGAGAAGAATATGAACGAAAAAAACATAAACTCAAAGAAGAACTTCGACAAGATTATAGGCGACATCTTTCTCAGGTAAAGCTTCTTGTTTGATTGCCTGAGTTTAGTGAGTCTTTAAAATTACTCTCTCTTTTTAATTGAATGAAAATTAATAAAATCTTTGGAAAATCCTTATAAGGAGGCATCCATTATGAATGATGGCAGATTTTGAAGACTTGAGTAAAAGTAATTTCAAGATGTCACCACTAGGAAGGGTTATATATTCCAGGCTTCTACTGATCTCATTGCCATAAGACTATGTATTAGTACATTTTATTCTATATGCGTCTATTTATTTGTCTGTACTTCTTTCTTAGTTTCTTCTTAAGAATTTAAAATATCGTCTTTTGCTTCCTTAAGTACTTATATATTCTGTGGTCTGTAATTCAGGTAAGATTATTCCTATAATTAGTGTGACTCCATTTGACAGCTTCTTTTCAATTTTAGAAATAAAATACCTTTAATGTTCTGCTTGGCATGATTTATTAAATGTGGCAGTAGAATTAAAATTGAAATGATATGTATGAAACATCACAATCTTGGGAATATTCTGTATCCCTTCTAAGTCTAACAGAAAAAAATCATTAACTGAATATTTTCTGTTGTCTGAAAATGCTGGTTATCAGTGTCTTTAGTTCTTGAAAGAAAGGATTGGCTTTAAGAAGAGCAGGTTTTTTTTTGTTAAGTCAGATATTTTTGATTTAAAGACTCTTTTTAAATAGTATCTTTTCCCTGTCTTTTAGGGTATTTCACAGGCAAAAAGAAAGGTAGGGTGGCTGTAATATTTTTTTTCCTTCAAATGAGTTGCTTTTGCTTTGAATTAAAGCTTTGTGCTCTTTGAATTTAAAAAAATCATTACTTTTTGTGCTTTTTATGTTTTTGCATGCAGTAGAGATCAGTTGTGATTAGCATTGTTTGCTTTGTGCGGAATGATTACTTATTATGTTCTGTTAGTAAGATTTCAAAGTACTTGTTGATTTCTTCTTTCCTTTGCAGTTGCTGTTGTTGCTGTCTAATGCTGACTCTACAAAGGGTTTTCTTTTAGTAGACATTTGCTTCAAGGCTTACCAGTTACAGAAGTGTTATGACTTGATTGGTTTTTTTTTTTTGATGCATGTGCTTTATAAAGCCGGAATAAAATAGTAAACTATGAAATATTATAACATGCAGTCAGAACCAGAGTCAGGACTTTTTTCATCTCTGTCACTGTGAAATCTCATCAGTGCTGTTTAGGAAAGCGGTAGAGCCAGGTCATAAGCACCTAGCGGCCAGAATGCAAGAATGCAAGTATGCAAGTATTTTGAGGAAAAATGATACTGGAGGCACATCTTTGCAAGCTTTGTTTAAATACAGTAATTTAAAATTATTTCTATCGTTATACTGTCAAGTATATATACTTCTCAGGACTAATACTTTCCACCCAGTTGTTCAAATTAAGCAGCTTCAAAAAGGACTGGGAGATAATGTGGTAGAAACACAACATTCTGTTTTTTTTATGAGCCTTTGAATAGCATGCACGTGGTACAAATTAACTATCTTAACATGCACTAGAACTCCTGAATAACAACAGCAGAAACAGCAGGCTGCTTAACCTCTAAAAAAAAAAACCCCAAAAAACCCGCTTATATAGTTGTTGCTTCTCATTTAATCTTAAACTTCAGATTTTTTTCAAAGTTAGAATATTGTGTTAAAACTTAGTATTTCATATTTCTCAGCAAGGTACTCAAGTAGTAGAATTTTTACTTTAATTTCTAGTGTTTTACTCTCAATTGAAGTTCAGTTCTACGAAGTTAGGTTTACAGGGTTGGTTTTTTTTAATGTATTACTTCTTAGATATAATAAGCTTGTAAGGCCTGAGGAATAGACAGGATAACAATCTCCAGTTTATTTTCCCTACATAAAGAGAGAGCAACTTTTAGCAGTTCTCATAGTGGTAATATATATATTTTTAATAAATTATTTAGTCTTGATCATGTAGAAAATGCTATTTCCATATCAGCTTCTGATTTTTGGCCAGTTAGATCAGAGGTAACCTCTACAGTTGTGTGCAAAGTGTGAAAAGAATTACAGAATAATGAGGATTGCGATGTATTTTTACTAGTAAAAATAACTTAGTTCTCCATATTAATCTAGTTGTCTCAATGCTTAAATACTAGTGTGGCTGTTAAATCTCTTAAATCTTTTAATGTGTAGTTGTGAAATATAATTCATAATGGTGTGTTTTTGTTCTGGAACAGATAGAGTTCTTACCTCGTGACATGCCTCTAAGCTTTTAAGCTGTGTTACAACATAGATAATGGAAGGAAACAATGCCAGGGAAATACTGTATCTCACCTACTCCACTCATCAGCCCACACTAGGAAAATAGATAATAATTTTATTGAAGATTTATAAAACGTAGTTGTTTGAGAGTGGCCTGGGGATGCTTTTAGTAAATGAGGGATATATTAGCCACTAGACTTGCAAGCTAAGGACCTGTTCCAGCACTGATATTTGATTTGAAAGCTGATACTTTGACTTGCTGTGCTGCCCAATTTCCAAGCTGTGGCCCAGGGAGCTGTGGAGCAACAACATAGCGTTTTCTAGTGGAAAGTTCTGTTATGAAAGTGACTGATGGTCTGTGAGAAATTGGAAGATTTGTTGATGGGTCATTATCCTGAAAAAGTTTGGGGACTGCTGTTGTAGAAAATGTTAGTGTTGAGATACAGAGTGGTGACTGTGCCAGTATGGCCAGGAATTCCATCTGTTAAAAATAAGAGACAAACATGTTTTCTGCAGTTAGAAAAAGCAATTTTTCATCCTAGGTAAGGTAGTCTCCTGGAGAATATATTTTTTTAATATACACAAAGACTAATTTATATAATCCTTGAAAGAGTGCAAAAGGGAAGAAGTTATAAACTCTTTCAAACTGGGGCTTAAAGCTTGACAAACACCTTTCTGCTTTTCTTGATTTCATTTGTGTGTTCCAAGAACATCCTACATTTTCAAAATATGAATTAAATACTTCAGAGTATTTCCTTAAATTGATGATATTTATCTCAGAAAATATAATTTCAAGCAACTACTTAGCAAGTTGGAGTTGGTATTTTAAAATATATTGAATTTTTTTTTTTTTAATGTAGAAAAATTATCTGACTACTGGTGAAGTAGATCCATATACTCAGGGATTATCTCTTCCTATTGATGAGCGAAAGTCTGCTAAGGTAAATATCTGGAGGAAATGAAGTAAGTGGTGTATAACTTGAAAATTATCACAAATGTTTGAACTCTTCTGGAAAAATTATTTCCACTTAAGTTTTTTTTTGTTTGGTTTTTTTCACCGTTTAAAAATGAACATTTTTGGAGGTGGACATTAGCATAATTTTCAAAAATTAAAGTCTTTGAATTTTGTTGTTGATAGTTAGTTTTTAATCCTAGGTTAGTGGTACTCTTTATTTGTAGATAATTAGATGTGTAATTCTGTACTGGTGCTTATTTGAGATTTACTGCTTCTAATTCATACCTGCAGGCATTTGGTATGTACAAAAGCTCTAGTGGTTGTGCTTAGGTTTTGTTTAGCAGTAAAATCCTTACATACTGATCTAGTAAGAACATTGCATTTCTTATAATTATGTATACTTTTAAAGAATTAAGATTTAGTGTGCATATTTGAATTTGCATAACTTCTGGTCTGTTCCTCTGACGCATTATATGTTTCTCTGAAAGCCTATATGAGTTTTACAGGGGTTACATCTCCTTATACCCTGACACTTTTGGCCTTCCATTCCCAGTTCCCTTCTGTGTTTGTTTCTAAATTGATCCAGGCAGTTTAATCAGCAGAATCTTAGTAATTTACCAAATATTTTTGCTGACTTGATAACACCACTGGTTGATTGATGGGATTGATCATCAGCAGAGATGCAAGGGACAAGAAGAAACTGGTGCTAGATGAGGACTGGACTGTTGCATTTGAGTTGCATTGTTTTTTCTGTATTTGGGGCCATGCTGTCACTGTAATCTAGGGCAAGACTTCTGCTATGGAATGTGTT
Source organism: Phaenicophaeus curvirostris (assembly GCF_032191515.1). Lineage (NCBI taxonomy): Eukaryota > Metazoa > Chordata > Aves > Cuculiformes > Cuculidae > Phaenicophaeus > Phaenicophaeus curvirostris. The sequence goes on from NC_091394.1 coordinate 63,315,665, forward strand.
GGTCTTGCCCTTGCTGGGCTTATGCGTTCTGCTTCTCGTGCTGTCAGTAAGGATTGGCCATGTGAGAGCTCAAATAAGTGAAAACTGCTGTTACGAAAAAGCCCCAAACTCCAAATTATATTCATAGAATCATAGAATAGGGTGGAAGGGACCTTAAAGATCATCCAGTTCCAACCCCTCTGAGATAGACAGAGTCACCTCCCGCTAGACCAGGCTGCCCAAGGCCCCATCCAACCTGGCCTTGAACACCTCCAGGGATGGGGCAGCCGCAGCTTCCCTGGGCAACCTGTGCCAGAGCCTCACCACTCTCATTGTGAAGAAATTCTTCATTATGTCTAGTCTAAATCTGTCCCTCTCCAGTTTATACCCATTGCCCCTAGTCCTGTCACTACAAGCCTTTGTGAACAGTCCCTCCCCAGCTTTCTTGTAGCCCCTTCAGGTACTGGAAGGTCACTATAAGGCCTCCTCAGAGCCTTCTCTTCTCCAGGCTGAACAAGCCCAACTCTGTCAGCCTGTCCTTGTATGGAAGGTGCTCCAGCCCTCTGATCATCTTTCTAGCCCTCCTCTGGACCCGTTCAAACAAGGGAGGCAGCAGGAATGAAGTGCGCAAGAAGGGGAAAAGACTTCTCCTCAGTGTCAGCGTGTGTTTGTGCTGAGTGTATGTTAGCTTCAAGTTCTCTGAACTTCATGTTAGCCCTTGCGAGTATGGGTGCTGGGAATTAAAAGATGTATTAAAAGTCTGGAAACACGTCTGATCACTGATGCATCTCCACATTCGTTGAGATTTTCTGTACAAGTCCATTGTATCTTTTTTACCCATTTATTTACTGCTATTGCAGAACCTAAAAGCTGCCAGAAGATGTCACACTGTGCCCTGCTGGGCATATAATGATTAGAGGTTAATATTTGTGTTGTGGTTTCCTAGGTTAGGTAAAATGCACAGTCACGCAGTGTATTGAGTTTTCTGCTGAGTGTTTTGACTCCTGTTAAAGACAAAGCTAGTTTCACACGTTTGGAAAGTACTTCTCAGGCTGCTTTCATAGCTGTCTGCAGGTTTTATTCTGTCACTGTCAGAAAACCTATAGGCACAGATTTTGGAAAAAAAATCAGTTTGGGGGAGCATTGGTCTCATTTGTAAAACTCTTATTAATCTATTTCCATGGTGACTGAGGTATAAGTTATTTTTCTTTGAAATTATTTCATGGGAAAGTAAGTCTATATATAATGTTCAGATTTTTTAAATCCCTTTTGCTTTGTTATTGGAAAATCATAGAATCACCAGGTTGGAAAAGACCTCTTGGATCATCAAGTCCAGCCATTCCTATCTGCCACTAAACCATGTCCCTGAGCATCTCGTCTACCTGTCTTTTAAACACCTCCAGGGAAGGTGACTCAACCACTCCCTGGGCAGCCTCTTCCAGTGCCCGATGACCCTTTCTTTGAAAATTTTTTTTCTGATATCCAGTCTGAACCTCCCCTGGTGCAGCTTGAGGCCATTCCCCCTTGTCCTGTCCCCTGTCACTTGGGAGAAGAGGCCAGCACGCTCCTCTCTACAACCTCCTTTCAGGTAGTTGTAGAGAGCAATAAGGTCTCCCCTCAGCCTTCTCTTCTCCAGGCTAAGCAACCCCAGCTCCCTCAGCCACTTCTCATAAGGCCTGTTCTCCAGCCCCCTCACCAGCTTCATTGCTCTTCTCTGGACTCGCTCCAGAGCCTCAACATCCTTCTTGTGGTGAGGGGCCCAGAACTGAACACAGGATTCAAGGTGTGATCTCACCAGTGCTGAGTACAGGGGCAGAATAACCTCCCTGGATCTGCTGGTCATGGCATTTCTGATACAAGCCAAGATGCTATTGGCCTTCTTGGCCACCTGGGCACACTGCTGGCTCATGTGCAGTTGGCTGTCAACCAGCACCCCCAGGTCCTTATCCTCCAGGCAGCTTTCTAGCTAGACTTCTAGTCTGTAGCACTGCACAGGGTTGTTGTGCCCCAAGTGCAGGACCCGGCATTTGGCCTTGTTAAACCTCATGCCATTGGACTCTGCCCAGCGGTCCAGCCTGTTCGGATCCCTTTGCAGAGCCTCCCTACCCTCCAGGAGATCGACACTTCCACCCAGCTTAGTGTCATGTGCAAACTTGCTAAGGGTGCACTCGATGCCTTCATCCAGGTCATTGATAAAGACATTGAACAGGGCTGGACCCAGCACTGAGCCCTGGGGGACACCACTTGTGACCAGCCTCCAGATATAGTTAACTCCACTATTAACTATTCTAACTTTGTACTTAAATAGTACAGTAGAGAAGAGTGTGATTTGTACTGTTGTAATATGATTCTGTTTTTTCACTTATATGGTGGTTGTCATGAGGTATTATAAGAGATGCCACGTGATCTAAAGATAAGATACTCATATAAAGAAGTAATGCAAATTAGAGTTTACTTAGACTTCTTATTTCATATTATATCATTAAACCGTTGATGTACAATTCCTGTGTATTTTTAGTCCTGAGCAAGCTGGTTTTAAATGTTATGAACTTGCAAAATCGGCTAGGACAAGGTGGATAGATCATGTTTTTGTTAATTTTCCTTGCGTTCTTTGTGCTTTTGACTCTTTGCAGTCAGCTTTGCCTGTTCAAATTTGACAGGTCAAGTTATAGCCGAAGCTATAGTTGACACGTCTTGACTGTACATGTATTTGCTGTCCCATTTTAATTATGAGTGGGACACGTCACAAGTAACCTTAACGCATCAAAAAAAATTGTACGTTTAAAAATCATTTGTAAGTACTTATGACGGGCAGGTAGATCTCTGTAGCTCGGGAAGAGTTATAAAGCAGGTATTGGTGCATGCGCTCTGCCCTCTGGTGGTCTTGGGCTGGGGGCTTCTGGAGGGAGGCTCACAGTCGTCTTCACATTGAACTTCTCAACTCCCCTTCTTGTGCATGCTCTTAGCTTGGGCACCTCTTCAAGGTTGCATCTGGTCATAGCTGGTTCTTCTTCCTCTTATCCTGCTCTTGGCGAGTTCTTCTTTCTCGTTTCATTGCACTAGTCCTTATTATCTGGCTTAATTGGCCAGGCACAGGCAATGGATGTTCATTATCAAGAACAAAATATGCTTCTGTAAGCGAAATAGCTACCTTAAAACTTAAACAGTTAAAGCATTGCTATAACGCAAGTGAAATAACTACTTTAAAACTTAAACTAGCAAAGCATAGCTAAACATTTTACAATGCCTCTCGTCACTTAGAAAATCTGTAATTGGAAATTGGAAGGTGATTTCTAATTTTCAAAGGAGTGAGGCTTTGGAACAGTTTTTGAATAGGTTTACCAGGAGGAAGCCTAACTGGTTTTAAGATGGAACTTGTGTTACTGGGGACTAGACTTCATGCCTATGAAGCCGACTTCTACTTAGAGATTTCAGATTAAGAGAAAGTACCATGTTCAAGACTGAGCAAAAACCTCAAAGCAATTCAAGGTCTATTTGTACATCACAAAGAAAGGCGGGGGGAAAACAGCCCGCTTATATTCATTTTGTACTGCAGTTTGATGAAGTTAAAAGCTATTTCTCAAAAATGCAAAATTATGATGCCCTTTTCAATGCCTGTTTTAGGAGAAACTACGGCTTGAAAGAAACAAGGAGTACAATCAATATCTCAGGGATAAAGAGGAATGGAATGAAAGACTAAGGAAATTAGGGAAGAAAAGCACAGAGGTAATACAGTTTTACTGAAGCTGATACAAAGAACAACATAAATGATCTTGTCAATTGTTTTATTATTGACTAAGACATATGAAGTAAGACAAAATAAGCAAAGAATGTAATTCAGTTAGTCCACGCTTTTATTAATATGTGCAGCAATTCCTGGTTACAAGTCACATAGTACAGTTCTTGATTTCTACTTCAGTCATGTCTGGTAGACAGTGCATGGTATTATTCTATCTCAGACAGAGTTTTGCATTTGCAGTTGTTGATCTTCATGAGCTTTTTGTCAGCATATTTCTCCAGTTTGTCAAGACCTTTCTGAGAGGCAGTCATACCCTCTAGTATATATTGATGTTTGGTGTCATTTGCATCTTCTTTTTATTTTTCATTATGTTTTGTAAAATGAGTTACTGTTGTCTTTTTTCCACAGATGAAAGTGGAATGCACAGAAATACTACAGAGTTTATCCAAAACCATGTGGTTTCCTAGTATTGTGCATTGAACACTGGTCCAGTGTGCCACAGCCTTGTTTTTTATCCACTGAACTATCCTTTCTCATAGTGACATCTCCTGGGAAGCAATGAAATAGATTAAGAAATGGTCAGGTTAAAAGGCTAGTCTCGTAGGTAAGAACTATTACAGACTTGCCTGAATCCAGATAGAATAAAGATACTGTGTTTCTTGATCAGGTATAAAGTTTAAAGTATTTTTTGATTCTTTGCACCTCTGAATCTGAAGGTTAGATTTGAGTTCATAGGAGGGCCATTCAGGATTGATAGCTTTTTTTCTGATAAACATGAGATAAGTTTTGCCCTCAAGGACCAAAAAAGTGCTTTTAAGACTTGCTTGAAGTGTTTTTGTTGCTCACCTCACACCTTTTGTCCAGTACCTGTTTAGGAAATACAATCCCATGTTTTTCCTCAATGTAATTTGTTTATATTCAGATCTTTTAATATTTTTCTCCCACCAAACAGAATGAGATGGACAGGAATATAAAAACTATTGCTGTTACCAGGCTCCAGCCAGAACTACATGCAGAAGTACAGCGCTGCAGTACAGGTGCAGAACCTCCTAGGAAGGACGCCTTTACTTCCACAGAAGGTTATGAAGAGCTGCGGAATAAGAGATGGCTGGAGGAAGACCGGTCTCATAGACTAGATGATGAAGTTGAATTAAGAAGTCGACTGTTAAATAGAAGACTTGATGAGGATTTGGATGTTCCCAGTCGAAGACATTGTGGATTTGCTAACCAGTCTGTAATCCCTCTCAGGAAGCATCACAGGCTTGATGAAGATCATGATTTTGGTAGAAGATACTACAGAACGGACTATGAACCTGAGATGAGTGAAGAAACAGATCCTAGATTTAGATGTGAAAGTGCTTATGACAGAAAAACTCCCCGTGTTTTTTATGCTGAAAGGTATCCTTAATTCCATTTTCTTCTTTATTTCTGTAGTGCTTCTTGACAGCCATGGTTTGCTGTCATTGAAAGTTAAAAGGATTCACACGTGAAAGCAGGATTTTTGTACTTTAAAATGAACTTTGAAATAGTTTTTAGAAAAAAAGTCTTTCAAAATTGAACCAATATCTAAGACTATACATCATATGTTAGGGAGCGTTTTATGTGTTATGGCAAACTAAGGATACTAGAGATAGTACGCCAGAGTAAGAAGCTCACAATTCATTTTTATGAAGAGTAGTTTTCCGGCTACACTGGAAACAAAAAATTACATGTATTTTGTTAGTGTGTATGAGTTACAGCAAGTCAGTTTTCAATTCAGATTTCAAAATTGGTTTGAGCTTCATTTTTTGGTACATGCTACTATGTTAGAAATGTAAAAAATATTTTAAATTATTATATACCCTCTTTTTGCTTCATGTCTTGCTAAATGGCAGACTTTAAACATATGTGTAGTTGAACCAAATTCTGATGGTTTTATTGGGTGCTAATCTCAGTAATAACTACACATTTTGAATGTACCTTAAAGAAGACCCAAGTCAAACAAAAGAGGGTGTTTTAGGTAAATTGTTCAGGAGAAAAACTGATATTGTATACTGTTCATTATTAAATAGCCTTTACTGTGTTAACTGATAAATCAGCTTGATTAGATTGGTGTGAATTACTAATCTTTTTCTTCTAGCTCACTCATTTACAAAAAAAAAAAAGTATAACCTTCCCAATTATCCAATGTTTGACAGTCTGGCCATCTTCGGTCCTAGTATTTATTGCAAGAATCAGTTGCTTTCAAAACCAGATGGATTTTCTTGTAAAACAGTACCACAGCTTCAAACAGATGTGTTTTATACAGCTAAATTCAAATTAAATCAAACAGTAAAGTTTCTTGTAAATAAATTCTAAGCAGGTACTTAATGAGTGTTCATTTGTTCGCTTTACAGATCTTGGGAACATGAGTGTTGTAGATGCTTTTTTTGGTTTTTTGTTATGCCTGTTGCCTCAATTATTTTACTATAATTGCTTCAGTGTAGGAAACACTATTGTCTTTACCGTGTTAGGCAAAAGAACTATGGGTTTTTTTTTTTCCTAGAATTAACACTTCTAGAAAAAATAGAAGGCAAATTGTACCACTCTCAATGGTGTTAAATATTATGATCGTATTTTGTTGTTAATTGCTGGTGGACTGTTTGAATGATCTTTTGAGTCATTGTTTACAGGGATAATTTTCTGGATAGTACTGCAAATTAATAACTGGGAAAAACAAACCCTAAAATGCTATTCTGCTGCAAAAGCAATTTATAAATTGAATGAAGTCATGCTTCTTTTCCAGTTTCAAATGCCAATAGAGTTAAAATAACTTCTCTACAAAAATAGCTGTTGATATTCTTTCTCGTCCTTTTTTAAAAAAAAACATCATGAAGGAATGAAGTAGCTATGGTGAAAATGAAATGTCTGGAAGGATTTGGGAGATGCGGACTAAATAAATGGGTTATTTCAGAGTTTCAGATTGTGTGTTCAAATGAGTTTCTAAAAGCATGTGTTTATTCGTGCAATGTTTCTGAAAAAGACTAATGGAAACAGTGGTTAAATAGATGGCAGGAACAAGATTGCCGGTTTTCTGCTGGATGAGAATCAGAGGTTGTGAAATACAAAATGGTTCAATCCTGTAGTTCAATACTGGTAGAAATGAGCAAAGGTGGTTTTTGGGTAGGGTCTTCTTGTCCTACAACTTTTCAGAAAGAAAAATATTAGAAGCTTGACTTTGTGTCTGAAAAGGATAGTCTAAAAAATGTGGACATTCTGGTCAACAGCAATGTTGATTCTCTGTTAGTTAACACCCAGAAGGATGATCGTCCTCTTTTTACGAGGTAGCAGTTTGCCACCTTCTGGACACAGTCTAATGGTCATATTTAAATAAAAATTACCATCTGATAAAGTTTGGGGGTTTACTTTATTTCTCAAAGAATATATACAGAATTATATATGTAAAATATCAGCAAGGGTGGTGTTTGAACCAATAATAGACAGTATCATGTTGAATAAGAAGTATACTAGCTCTTAGTTATTCCAGAGAACACCGATGGTGCTTATATAAATGTCTATGACCAGTATGTCACCAGGCAATTAATTGATTAATTGGAGAGGCCTCTGGAACAGTTTTAGTTCCAGTTTTAATTTAAAAGAAAGTACAGAATATGGTATTTGCTATTGGCAAAACTTGATGTATCTTCATAGAAGAAGTTGCTGGACCATGACCTGAATTGCTTGAACTTAAATTTGGACATAGAATTAAGGTCTGGGTTCTTTGGTGTGTTTTCTACTTTGCCAAATTTTCACTGATTTTTTTTTTTTTTTTAATTAAATGTGCTTTGTAATCGTACTTTTTTTCTCCTTCACCAGGAGCTCTCCTTAACCTTTTATGAAATTCAGTCTCCCTTCAAGAAGGAGATAACATGTCTATTAGTTACTGACAGCTCAGCTTCTGAGCTAGCATTTTTTTTTCTACATTTCAGGCAAATGAATCAACTTTTCCAGAACAGATTTGATTCATGACAGACACTAAATCTGTAAGGAGGGATATTTTTGTTTGCTGCACTGAAGTTTTTACATTTTAAATATGCCTTTAGTAGTTTGGAGAGGCAGGTGTTTTCAATAAGACTTTTCAGAAAGGTTTCTGAAAAGGAGGCTCAAGGACTGTGGCGTATTTCAGCAAACAGAAATGGTGACAGGAAAGTAAGAGGAAGGCAAAATGTTTTGGTTCTTATGAGTGGAGTGCTCTGGTCCATCCCTAGCTCCAAGTCTGTCCTAAAAACAGGATACAACAGTTTCTTGATTGAATTGAGCCAATGTATCTGGCCCTCACCATGCTAAGCTTGCTTCTTTATACATAAAAAGTTGCCTCTTGAATCCTAGGGTTTGTTTCTTTGCTTCTTCCCTGCATCCTTTCATTGTGCTACGAACTGGGCTTTCTATTTCCTGACTGTGTTTCAGTCTTACGTGGGCAGCCTTCTAAGTAGCAGATTGATCATTATCAAAAAGATGATCATGAAAGATCATGTTATGCCAAGGGGATGGATGTTGTCCTTTCATGGTTTTTTTGGGTTGTTAATATGCCAAATCAGTGTTTAATAATCTGCTTGCATCCTTTCCCCTTTGATCAGTGGCTTTTATTTAAATTACAAACATGAGCAGAGCTCTGGATCTTTTTACAGAAAAGAATAAGATGGATTTTTTTTCTGATTACCTAGCATTGTTTTTTGGTTTGTTTAATAGGAAGTACATGGCTCTGTCCAGCTCTGGAAAATATGTAACTTTGTTAGTGTCTATTGTCTACTTTATTTTTAATTGAGTACCTATTCTTGTCTTATTTTATCAAAATAAGTTGACGTCCTTGGTAAAGAGTCGTTAATGTGAAGGTAAGAAAAGCCTGTAAATTCAATTACCCCAGATCTTTTCAGGAAAAGCCCTCTTGTGTCCGTACAATTTTTGGCATCTTTGGAATTACTTGAAGTTTCAATTACATTACTCTAATTTAAATGTAATTGATTCAAATTTTAGCTGCTGAATTTTTGTATTCACCATGTTACCTGTGTTTTATCTTGATCAAAAGTCACCTCTCTCTTTTAAATGGTATCAGGTGCATAGGGAAGTGGAACTTGTCATTGGAGAAGCTTTTCATATCTGAATTAACTGTTTCAACAGACTTGCCCTGTAGCTGTCTGCTGAAATCAGTTGTAGACTTTATTGGCTCCTGGGGATTAAGAGCAGCAGGATCTGTTTTAATTAACACAGTGTGAATGCTGAACGCTCTTCAGCTCTCAAAACTTAACCAGGATCAATAGACAAAGGTTGCATGAAAGCAGGCTTGGGAATTCACACTCCAGACAGAGAGCTGCTGTAATAATGCTAGTAAAGTGAATTATTTCTGCAAATTTGGATGGTATCTTTAGAACTGATTCCATTGTCCAGTGTGCAATTGGACTGGAGATCCGTTTGCGTGAAGCTGCTGGACTGTTCATTTCAGATCGGTTTTTTCTAGGCAAGCAAGCTGAATATTTTCTGTTTCTTTAAGGCCCTATCTGAATGGAATAGTAAGAGATCCACCTGCAGATTTTGAAGACGAAACAAAGGAGAGAACACGTGTGCAGCAGATCTCAAGAACTGGAAATTCTAGGTGTTGTACATAGTGTATTTTTCTTGTAATTCCTCTAAAAAATCATGGTGAAAGGAAAATGTTTATTTAAAATCCCTAGTATGCTGTCTGAAATGGCTGATAGTTTTTCCTGCAGCTAGGATATAGTAGAAGAAGAAAAATGTGTTTCCTTTGGGAACAGCTGTTGAAGCTTGCGTGACAGTTTTCTTTTTGAAACAACAGATCACCTGTTCTACAAGTGAAGGCTTTTAATTATTTCAGTAATGTAAAGTCTGCTTTTAGTAGCAGTTTTTGAATTCTTTTGCTGATGATATTTCTTAGGAGTTTAGAAAAGTATTTGTCATAAATGGATTGCATAGTGATATGAGTGCATCTATCATGTTTCACTCAGACTGCAGATAAATTCTTGAGTTTGATCTTTTGATTTTCTTTTTTGTCTTTGCCAGAAATAAGGTACAAATTAGCTCTTCAGCTAATGAACAAGCCAAGTCTGCAGCTGTAATGCCGTGTGCAACAGGTCTTGCTCTTGGTATGTACAGAAATCTAGCTAATGACATTGAGTAAGCCTTTCTTTGCTTACTTTATTTTTCTTCAGGAATAATTAAATACTCGAAAAAATAGCTTTTTCTTTGTGCTGTTTGTCCCCAAGGCTGGTAAATAAATATGATTTACATACAGAAAATAATAAAAGAAAAATATGTTCTTTTTCCTCTTTAATGTAGCAGGGCTTTCTAATTAATTTTGAAGACCCACGATTTCTTCTTAGATTCTATTAACAGTTTAAGGCCCAGGTACCCCATGCTTATTGTAGGTAACTACCATAAGATGAAAGTTTTTTTGGTTCCTGAAGATCTGTGTGAGATGTTATCACTATTTCCTTTTACCTATATGCCAATACTTTGCTAATTTTTAGTAGTTGTGGGAACTGTGACTTCTTCTGTCTTAACTTTTGCTTTTATCCAGAGCAGCACTTCATAATTTTGGAGTGCCATAGTATATCTTCCTCGGTTGAGCATTAGGAAACGAAAGTATACAATTTAAGTAGCTTTTTTTTAGTTGCTGTTGTATCATGTACCTTTGGAATTTGTAGCTTACTGACTGTACAAGAACAGGCAAACTAGGAAAATAATGATGAAAATTTTAGTAGCTTCGATTATCACGCTCCAAACAAGCTGTGTATTAAAATTAGATATATTGGTTTTTAGTCAGTAATGATCCAGTGTTCTTATGCGTGTTCCCAAACTGTGTACTCTGCTGTGTTTCATGGTTTGACTAGACTGAAATGTGATGGTTTTGTCTGGTACCTTTTGTGTATTTTGGGAAGCATCTATGCAAATGTGTGGTCATTTCCATCAGGTGGTCAGGACCGAGAACTTCTCCAAAGGAGAAAAGAGAAATACAGGCAAGAACTGATAGAACAGATGGCTGAGCAACAGCGAAATAAGAGACGGTAATGGAAAGTTACTATGTTTTTAAAAGTTAAGGGCTGAAATTTAATTTCATTAATTCAATATGGTAAGAATAATTGTTGTGATTAAGGAATTCTAACTACCTCGATAATATTGCATCCAGTTAAACTCATTGGCATAAGAGCTTTAGTTTATAATAAACAAACTCACCAGCTTCCAGTGGAACAAAGGAAAACCAAATTTCTTTAAATTTTAAGAAATTATTTTTAGGGTCTTAATGGTAAATAAGATCTAACTGAAATTATCTTTTTTGCTGGTAGAGGAGTGTCTAATTACAATGCGAAGCTGAGAATAAATCTTGTTTTGCCCGCCAGCTTAGGAAAGTAAACTTTTACTTCCAAAACCATTTGACTGTGTGGCTTATACAGAAGAATAAGATGTAAATTTCCTGCTTACCTATTAGGAGCTGCTGGCTAAATGGTGTTATGGATACCTAAAAGCACACAGTGATAATTAGTGAAGGGATAAGGAATTAAAAGTAAGTTAACTATTGACGGTTTCACTGTGGTGAAAAATTATGCGTGTTTAGTAAGACTGAGCCATGAAATTACAATGTACTACTTGTTGCTGTGCATTTGAATAATTACTTTCAATATATTTTATTATAAACTTCTTGCTGTAATATGTATAAAGATCAATTCTTAAGAAATACCCTGAAAGTTGTAGTAAAAAAGCATGGTGGTTTGTCCTTCTATGGTAGTTGGATTTTTATTAGGTGGAATAGATGGTAGCCAGATACTTCTTGAGAGTTCTGTTTATTTACAAATAATATACAATATCCTTCTTCCTTGAATCCAGAAGAAATCATGTCTTCTTTTATTCTATATTTACAGGGTTGTAAGTTTTGTGCTTTGAAAGAATGAGTATCGTTAACTGCTTTCTGATTTGATCCTTTTCTTCTTTTTCTTTTTTTTTAAAAAAAAAAACCAACCCAAAAACAGTGAGAAGGAATTTGAGCTTTTAGTTGCTGCTTCTGGAGCTCGAGACCCAGAAAAGAAGGCAAGGAACTTGGATTTTCTTTAACCTATATAGACTTTTTTTTTAATTACATGTACACTGTGGTTGCTCAGTTGCAAAACTCTATAGGGCTTTTATAGAGTGATAATTGTTGTGTTTTTTTCTATGCATTAGCACAGAATAAAATTGAAGCCAAGGATGATAAGACAATAACTCATTACCCATGCTTTCAGGTTCAGAGGAAAATATTTTTACAGAAGTTATCAGACATTTTGTATTGATGTGGCCATGTGGAAATGTTGTAGAGGGGAAAAAGAATCATGGAATCCGTAGGTTGGAAGAGATCTTTGAGATTATCAAGTCCAACCATACCTTTCTACTACTAAATCATTTCCCTAAGCACTTCATCTACTCGTCTTTTAAATACCTCCAGGAACAGTGAATCTACCACCTCCCTAGGCAGCCTGCTCCAGTGCTTGATGACCCTTTCTGTGAAGAAATTTTTCCTAATGTCCAATCTGAACTTCCCCTGACACAGCTTGAAGCCATTCCCCTTTGTCCTATCGCCTGTCACTTTGGAGAACAGACCAGCTCCCTCCTCTCCACAACCTCCTTTCAGGCAGTTGTAGAGAGCAAGAAGGTCTCCCCTCAGCCTCATCTTCTCTAGGCTAAACAACCCCACTTGTTAAATACTTCCATACTTTCCATTCTACCATGGAAAGAATACGTACTGTCTAGTGGTAGCCTGTACGTGTACAGGTTAGTAACCCTTTCCTGGGAGCGTAAAGTATGCAGAAAGTATTGCTCTTTTTCTGTTAAAAAAAAAAAAAGTGGTTCTTTTGCAGCTGAGTTGGTCTCATTCTAGCAATTTTTATTTTCAAATTTGTAATTATTTTTTTGAACTATCAAATGTATTGTGCAATATTACAAGGGTTTTTTATAGGATTTTGAAAAAAAGCAAGGTGTTTAATATTGTGTTGCCTTTAAGAATGCAGAGTTACTGCTGTCTCCACATCCCTACTAAGGTCATTATTGTACTAAGGATTTTGATTACATATGAAGATGTAGATAGCCAGCACTAGTAACGTCAGTGAGAGAGTGCTTGTCACAGAACTAGTACAATTTGCATGTGGGTTCACCAGGTGCCCAACTTGGGAGCGGTAGTGATCTGCTCTTAGAGATGCAGGATGTGTAACTTTCTCAAGCAAGAAAAAAATAGTTATTAGTTCAGCTGGTTAACAGTTTAAGTTATCACTGGTGCTGTTCTTCGGAGAAGACTACAACTCAGAAACTTGTGCCATTTCTGGAGAGTTCAGCAGGGGTGAAAGCAGCTCTCATTTTCTACAAAATGAAGGTGTATGAATAGCTGTGAGATGCTGTTAGTCAGCATGTGGTGCAGGACACTGAGAATGCTTGTAGTTAAGCAATGAAGCTGGATGAAAATTCTTACTCCCAAATGGGGAGGGAGAACACTCCCAGCAGTGTGCCCAGGTGGCCAAGAAGGCCAATGGCATCTTGGCTTATATCAGAAACAGCGTGACCAGCAGGTCCAGGGAGGTTATTCTCCCTCTGTACTCAGCACTGGTGAGACCGTATCTTGAATCCTGTGTTCAGTTCTGGGCCCCTCACCACAAGAAGGATGTTGAGGCTCTGGAGTGAGTCCAGAGAAGAGCAGTGAAGCTGCTGAAGGGACTGGAGAACGAATCTTAAGAGGAGCAACTGAGGGAACTGGGGTTGTTTAACCTGGAGAAGAGGAGGCTGAGGGGAGACCTCATTGCTCTCTACAACTACCTGAAAGGAGGTTGTAGAGAGGAGCGTGCTGGCCTCTTCTCCCAAGTGACAGGGGACAGGACAAGGGGGAATAGCCTCAAGCTGCACCAGGGGAGGTTCAAACTAGATATCAGAAAGAAATATTTCACTGAAAGGGCCTTTGGGTACTGGCACAGGCTGCCAGGGAGGTGGTTGAGTCCCTGGAGATGTTTAAAAGACAGGTAGACGAGGTGCTCAGGGACATGGTTTAGTGGCAGATAGGAATGGTTGGACTCAATGTCTTTTGCAACCTGGTGATTCTGTGATTGTAACACTGACAAGTGTTCTGGCTGCATATTCCTGCCCTCCCTTCCTCAGGTACCTGTGATGCTTGTTTGATGGCTTTTGTGAAAGGATTTATCTTGGTTAGCTGACAAATATCTGAGTCTTTTTTTCTGCTTCATTTGGCTTAGAGGGGTCAGTTGGCTAACTGGGGATTCAGATGGTGAAAGGGAGAGGGCTGGAGCGTACAGCTGGGAGCCAGCAGGAAAAGAGGAAAAACCAAGCAGAAGATGCTGGCTTTTTTAGCACAGCAGGCTGTAAGGTCAGTGTGAACAGTTTGTCTGATCAAAGCTGACTGAGCAGGAGCATGCTGTGCTGAAGCACTCTATATATCGTACGCATCTCAGTCAGAGACTGCAAGGTGCCTGCTGTAGGAACAAAATTATATCCAGAGCAAGTCCAGGGCATGTATAATGTTTTAAAACCATTAATTTAGCTGAAAGCCTTCAATTAAGTAGAACTCCTACGTTCATTAAGCAGCAGTCACTGCTAGCTTTAAATTGCCTCTCAGGGAGGGGTTCTTATTTGGTGGATTTGTTGATTAATTACAGGTTGGTTAAGTAGCAATGCCTGATTAAGAATCTATAAATGCGGACCGTTGTACGTACTGCTTGTTTAAAAGGAAACAATCTCCAGGATGAACTGAGCACCATAGTCACATCTGAAATGAGCTACAGAGCTGAAATCTGGGGCACTTTGGGAACTGTTCACATCAAACTTTTTTGCGAGAAAGGCTGGTTTAAATGTTCTGCTCAAGACAGTGGTTTGAAAAGACAAGTTAAACCAAAGTCTGTGGACTGCTGTATGGTTTTCATTTGCTGTAGCTCGTATCTATTATCTAATTTTATATTCGCATCTAGAAATTCAGAGTTAAAAGTTATAAAGAAATATTCAATTCTGGTAGATTTTGAGAATTTTAATTTTAATGATGTAGTTGGTGATTGGTGAGTACTAACTGCCTTGTGTATACTGTCTTGCAGCTAAGTGATGAGGAGGTAAAGATTTAATATTTTGCTGGTATACTTCTGTATAGTAGGGTATATGGTTTACTGTTAGATATTTAGCTGGTTGTTGGTATTACTTTCTCTGAATGCATGAAGCACTACAATGTTAGGACCAGAAAATTCAGAAACAAAAATCTGTTTTACTTGTACGATGTATGATTTTCTTTTCTGGTCTTCTATTATACTGACTAATTTAAACAAACATTAAAATATTTATGCATAGCAGCTGGTGTAAGGACTTTCTGGGTGTGATAGGATGGTTCTAAAACTAACTGACTGCATGCCTTCGTGTTACTTGCATGTTGTCCCTAACTTTCTCCTGAGGCTGTCAGATATCAATAAACATTTGATACTTTTATTTTAAAAAAAACAAACAACAACCACAAAATTCTGTAATTGTTGTTGTAAAAGCTAATGCAATCAAAGGAATAAAAAAAGAGAGATAATATTGCAAGGAAATGTTTATTGGAAAAAGTCTCAGTGTGTGTGTGTTTTTCTTTTTGCTGACTATAAGCTATTTTAGTTTTGGGAGGGTGGGGTATGTGTTTTAGAAACTTTTCCTATGCATCATATGACAACACTGTCAGTGTAGGAAACTGGTGGCTGTAGAAAACCAACTGCGGACAACTGTGTAAATGCTTTTTTTTCCCCTACATAAATACCAGAACCATGCACTTCCTGAAGCCTGCCATAGAGGCTGGGTTTTGTAAATGAGTGATAAACATGCTGGATTTCCTTGTAGTATTAGATTTCCAGTAATGTCTTGAGAGAAAAAAATGCAATTACTAGAAATTTGAATGGCTGTTTGGGACCCAGTCAGGTATTAACACAGCCTAACTAGAGGTTCAGAGAATTTCCTAGTAGTGACAAAGTAACTGCTTTTTTTCTTTCTTCTTTCTGTTTTTTTTTTCCTTTGTCCTTCAGCCAGATAGGTTGAAGCAGTTTGGCTTGACAGCGAGAGCTTCTGAAGAGAAAGTACCTCCTGCAAGGCCTCGAGTGGCTTTCCAAACGCCGGTGCCTGTCACTTCAGCCTCTCCAGTGAATGAAGATTTCCACAAGGGACTGGCTAGCACTCTTGGTGAAATAACAGCCCCCAGGTGCTTCACTGTCCCATTCATGTTGCATGTTAAATGAGCTTGGTGTTCAACATGTTATTTCTGCTTAGAAAAACACAGCTCAGTGGTGCTATTGATCCTTCTCCTAGGAAGTAACGGAGATAAAAATAACATTTTGACATTCAACAACAAATGAACAGAAAAAAAACTACCTTGCACTGAAAAAACCTTTAATGTCTATCTGGTCACAGTTTATTTTGAAAAATCTGGGGAGGCTGGGTTATCTGTGAATGCAGCTCTCAGTGGATGCTTGAATACAATAAGGGTCGTGCCGTGGAAACAGTGTCTGTGTCTGCAATATTGAACCGCATTGCGAGGGTGCTTGGGGACATGCCCAGCAGTGTCTGTATTGTTAGAAGGCTGGTGTAGCATGAGTTTGGTCTGTATCAATTAAGGCTCAGGAATGCAGTGTAGGCAAGGATAACTTCCACTAGACCCTGTGGTTCTAAACTGTTTTGAGGGTGAGAAGGAGCTTTAGGCATGTGGCTGAAGCTGTGCTGTGCCACTTGCCCTTTGACCAGGGACTAATTCTTGGCTAGTTTTATTTACTGTTGCTGATGTGACCAGGAAGTATCATTAACCAAACCATTTAAAGAAAGCGTGGTTGTTTTATGGTCTTAGTTCTCTGGAATAGTGTGGGTTCATGTACTACTCCCTAAGGGAAGGTTAATTCCTTACTGAGGCTTATTGTATTGTATTCCTACATGGCACAAATAAGAGGTCTTGGGCTGAGCTAAATCTGGAGATTTCTTAGAGTGAATTCTCTATCTTTTTAAAAATTTCTTCTTTTGATGATATTTATTTTTAGTTGTACAACAAACCAAAAAAATTGTGTTCCTTTTTTCTTTAAGGCTTGCACCAATGCCGCCACCTCCACCACCAGTTTTGGTAGAGAACTATAGAACACCTTATGATGATGCGTATTACTTTTATGGGGCTAGAAATCCTTTGGATCCCAATCTTGCATATTGTAAGTTGCTTTTTGGTGGATTGGTCACTAGAGTGATTCATATGACTGCTTTTAATCTCATTAAATGATGAATAACGTAGAACTAGTAACAGCAATTTAAACCTATTTCTTAAATGTGTACTGAATGAAAAGCAGGCTTTTTCAATACTGGTTTTGAATGAAGTTGTTTTCTCCAACTTACAACAGAGAGGCTGTGGCTTCCAGAAATCTTGTTCATCACTTGAACAAGCTCTGGTCTCAGCTGCTTAGCCATTACTCCTCCCAGGTATTGTTTCTCTTATCAAAACTATAAAGAAAATTATGTTCTAACAATTTCAGATGTAATTTAAAATATTTTTAAAGGAACTGTATGAAGTAATTGAACTTTCTAAGAACTCCTATTTTAGCTACCCTTTGAATGCTTCATGATGATTTCAGGAGTGAAACACCTGGGAGGCGTGTGTGTGGGTTCTGGATTGTGTGGTGTTTGGACTGATTTTTTTTTGTTTGTTTTTTGCTTTTTATATGGGCAAAACCCAGAAATACTTTAAGAAAAGTTTTTCTGCTACCTTCACAGAAAAGTTAAAATAAAGGGGGGAAAACTCCTTACAGTAATAAGTGTTTTACTGGTGGATTTGTATGAGATATTTACCCACTGGGCATTTTCAGGAATACTAGAGATTTAAGAGCAAAAGTTTTTTTAGATTTTTTTATATTTTCCAGGGTAATTTTCTCCTTACCTTGAAATGTGATAGCTTATGGCTTGAGATTTGATAACTTATGGTTTGAGAAAGGTGTGGTGGGGTTTGGTTTTTTGGACTTTTTTTTGTGGTGGTGGTGGTGTTCTGGGCACCATTTTTACCTTTTCTTTGTGATCTTATTTTTGGACCACAGTTTTAACTCGCAGAAGGATTTTATTTTGGGGGGCAGAAGGCGAGTGTTCACGGTGGATGGTTTTTTGTGTGGTTTATTTTTTGGTTGTTTATTTAGCCTTGTATCAATACAATGTCTAGGGTAAAATGGCTTGCAGTTTATAGCACTAAAGAAACTAATGCTTAAAATTCACATATGAGAGTTAGGTTATTTTAAAGCTGGAATATTGCTACTGCTTAAAATTCCAAAGTGTGAAATTGCTCGAGAGATGCATCTCTTAATTTCATGAACACAAGCAGTAGTTTGTGGGGTAATTTCAAGCCCTGCTGTGGCTGAGTGCTGCAGGTCCTATTTCAGTAAGAGTACAGATGCCAAATACTGCATTTCTGCAAGAGGCAGGGGGCTGTCCTTGCAGGAGAGGATATAGTTGGAAAGCATGAAGGAAGACAAGTGTCACATTAAGCGAGTTATTTCTTTTTGTTACTTCATTGTAGGATGTGTTAATGAAGAAATTTGTAAATTTTGAAGGGATTTAATTATATTTAAGAATCAGATTTGTACCTTGGCATTGTGTTTCTTGCTTTAGTGGGCATTAAGGATTAGCTAAGTTTGTTATGGAAGTTGAGAGTCTGGTTTGTAATTCTGTAGTCATGGAGTTTGAGCAGTGAGTTCTATTCTTTTAAGGTAAATGTTTATATTCAAGTATTTAAAATAGTAATTCTTTTTGCTGTTTAGATGGTACAGGTATGATGGGAATGCAACCCACACCTAATCTGGATCCTCCTTTAGGCCAAGCCCCACTAGAGCAATCTGTGTAAGTATTATCTGTATTCATATTCTGTTGGTATTTTTCTCTATTGATATGCTACTCATGTTGGGAGTGTTTTGTTGACAACGGATATGCCTTTGAAATAAAGTGTGTTAAAGACAATTCTTCAAACTTCTAATTAGTTTTATCTAAACAATAATTCAGTGAACTCCTGATTTTATATGGATTTATGAAACTGTTTGAGATTATAAACGATCAGGCTGTGGAAAACAACACTCTTAAATGTTTCAGGCAGGGATTTTTTTTTATTTCCCCCACCTTGGACCTTATGATGTCATCCTTTCATATGTGTGATTTTCTAATTCAGAAGTAACATTGGACAGAGGAATACTGGAGACAGACAAAGAAGCATAGGAGTATTTTCTGAAGAAAAACCAAAGCCTTCCAAAGAGGCAACATTGTCTTATCAACAAGAATTACAAGAGCAGGTACTGAGTGGTAAAGCTTCTGATGGTTTCTTTTTTTTACTTTTGTACTTTTTCAAATATATTTATTTGTTTTATAAGTAAAAAACTCTTCCTCTTCTCATCACTCCTTTCCTCCCATTCCTCTGACTCCACTTTAGCTCATTTTACCTCCTCAGGTGGACAGTAAGCTATCCCAATTTTTTTTTCAGAGGCAGAGGGTGTGTGAAAACTGACAGTGTACGGATTAGTTCCAGGCATGGAGTTCTATGTAATTATTTTCATAAACATAAGAACTTGCATCTTAAAAGCAATGAGTTTAATTGCTCTGATGTTCCCATTGAAAGATTGTGTTTGAGAGTTATTGCTATAATTATTAGGAACACTCTAATTTCAGTAACTTCTTCATGATCATTTGGATACTAAATCTGAAGCTTCACTAATGTTTACTTCCAGTGTATTTGTAAGTGGTGTCCTATCTCTTTTCAACTTCCTTGTTGATAGACTAGACAAATTTCTTGAGTCTCCTACTCATTTCGGTGGCCTTTTGCTGCTGCACCTTGTGGGAGTTCATATTTATAACATGAATTTTACCATGATAAGACATGTTATTTCAGAAGAGATTTTGCTAGAACCCAGTTCAGTGTAAAGTTTTCTTATCATGTTGTTCTTTATGTATTTTTTCAGTGGAGGTAAGTAATTGCTGTAGAAAATATTCCACTTCTAATTATGATTGTGCATAGGGATAAAAGAGATGCTGCCAATCAAGGTCAAATTAACAATAAAATAAATATTTAGGAACAGTGTCCGATATTGCCCTTATGCTTCTCTGAAGGCATTTTAGCACTGTAGTCTCAAGTAGTAAGTTTTATCTTGCCATATGAGAGACTGCGCTAGTTGGCATACAAGTCTGATAAACATGATGAGGTATAGCCTTTTAAAGTTAAGTTGCTTATGGTTGAAAGGAAACAGAATATGTTTTGCTTTTTTTGCCTGTAGGCAAACCTGACTTACCATTTTTGTAAACAGTTGAAGGGGCCAGATGGATCTCTGTGTTAATTCATTATATCTCTTGCAAAACTGTATGACTGCTTGATAAAGAGAAACATTCATCTAAGGCACAGAAGTAATAAAGTTAAGAAAAATACATTAATATAGATCAGCTACATAAATAGCAATGAATATTTTAAAAGCTTTGAAAAGAAGTTGGACTTTGTAAAACAGCTATTCTCTTTATGAATGCTACATTAAATTAGTAAGAGACTTAGTTATGTAAATTTAACTTGATTTTGAAGAAAAGGAAGGTGTGGGCAGTTCTGTGTTATTTGCATACATCATCACATATTGCTGCAGAAAAATATTTCATGAACAGTTGTAGAAATGTGTAGCATCCTACCAAGGCATTTATTATTAAGAGTCTCTCTATCTCATCAGGTCATGTCCAGTCTAATTTTTCATTAAACAAAATATACAAGGTTGAGAGAAGAAAGTGCTGTAGTATTGTAATATTGCCTGTTCACTTTTCAGACAGTATAAAGTTTTGTATCATAAGATCCAGGGATATGGGACTTTTGATCTACTGGAAGTGTCTGATGTGAACATTTCTGGAACTTGGAAGTCTTTAAGTGTGTATTTGCATGTTTTTTCTGGGGTTATGCACAACTGTACACGCACATTTTGATAGCAGTATTCAATGCATTGTCTGCAGTATAGGCAGTGAAATGTTTGCAGTTTGCTTGATATTGGTGGGGGAAAGGGTAATGATAGCACTCAGCTTCCTCCATTAACTTTTAATTAAAATTATATTTAATACGATGTTTTCATGCATCTGACTTTGCTTTTTTTGGTTTCAGATAAGAGAGAGAGAGGAACGACGCAGGCGAGAGAGGGAGGAGAAGGAACACTATGAAGCCAAGTTAGAAGCAGAAATGAGGAATTACAACCCCTGGGGAAAAGGTGGTGGTGGTGCTCCTCTCAGAGATGCAAAAGGAAATCTGATAAGTATGTTTGCCAAAATTACATTTTGTCTATTTCAGATCTATGTTTTCTTGCTCTTGTAAAAGCTCTATTCAGATACACTGTTCCTAGTTATTCAGATATGTTACGCCTACACTGGTAGCCCTTTATTGACAAATAGAAATACTTGTTTCCAGCGGATGTATCACAGAATGGTTTGGGTTAGAAGGGACCATAAAGATTGCTTAGCTCCACCCCTGCTGCCATGGGCAGGGACACCTTCCACTAGACCATGTTTCTCAAAGCCCCATCCAGCCTGTCCTTTAACATTTCCAGGAATGGGGCCACCATGATTTCTCTGAGCAACCTGTTCCACCCTCACAGTAAAAAATTACTTTTTAAGTCTAATCTGAATCTCCCCTCTTTCTGTTTAAAGCTGTTACCCCTTGTTTTATCAGTACATTCTCCTGTTAAAAGTTCCTCTCCATCTTTCCTGTAGCTCTCTTCAGGTGCTGGAAGGCTGCTGTAAGGTCTGCCTAGAGCCTTCTCTTCTCCAGACTGGACAAGCTGAACTCTCTCAGCCTGTCCTCATAGCGAAGATGCTCAAGCTCTCTGATCATCTTCGTGACTCTCCTCTGGATATGCTCCAACAGGCCTATGTCCTTATGTTTGGGGTACTAGAGCTGAATCGGTATTCCAGGTGAGCTCTCATGAGAGCAGAGCAGAGAATCAGCTCCCTCGCCCTGCTGGTCACACTTCTTTTGACGCAGCTCAGGATATAGTTGGCTTTCTGGGCTGTGCAGGCACACATTTCTGGGTCATGTTGAGCTCATCAACCACCGCCCCAAGTCCTTCTCCTCAGAGTTTCTCTCAATGCATTCTCTACCCAGCCTGTATTTGTGCTTGGGGCTGTGCCAACCCAGGTGCAGGACTTTGCACTTGGCCTCATTGAACTTCATGAGTTATGTATGGCTCCAGCTCTCAAGCCTGTCAAGGTCCCTCTGGATGGCATCACTTTTCTCCAGTGTGTTGACCAGACCACACAGCCTGATGTTATTGGCAATCTTGCTGTGGCTGCATTCAATTCCACTGTCCATGTCACTGATGAAGATGTTAAACATCACTGGATCCCATACTGACACCTGAGAAATTCCACTCATTGCTGGCCTCCACTTGGAAATCAAACCATTGACCTTAACTCAGAACTGAGTGCAACCATGCAGCCAGTTCCTTATCCACTGAGTAGTCCATCCATCAAGTCCATGTCTCTTCATTTTAGAGACAAGGTTGTTGTTCAGGACAGCGTCAAAAGCTTTGCACAAATCCAGGGAGATGGTGTCAGTTATTCTTCTCTTATCCACCAGTGCTGAAGTCCCATCGTAGAGGGCCACCAGATTTCTTGGGCACTCTGCCATTAGTGAATCCATGTTGGCTGTCATCACTACCTCTTTATATTCCATATACTTTAGCATAATTTCCAGGAGGGTTTGCTTCATGATCTTGCCAGGCCAGAGTTGAGGCTGACTGGCCTGTAGTTTTCCACGTCTTCCTTTTTTTCGGTTTTTAAAAATGGAGATTGTTTGCCCTTTTCCAGTCAGTGAGAAATGAACTGGACTGTCATGACTTCTCAATTATGGTGGAGAGTGGCTTATCAGCTTCCTCCACCAGTTCCTTTAGGACCTACAGATGCATCTTATCAAGTCCCATGGACTTGTGCACCTTCAGGTTCCTTAAATGGTCTTGAACCTGGTCATCTGCTGCAGTGAGTGGTTCTTCATTCTTGCCATTGCCTTCTGCAACTTGAGCAGTGTGGCCAGAGCAAATGCTGATGAAGACTGTAGCAAAAGTCATTGAGTACCGTCAGCTTTCTCCATATCCCAGGCAACTAGGTCTCCTGTTTTCTTCCAGAGAGGGCTCACATTTTACCTAATCTTCCTTTTATCAGTGATGTACCTATAGAAGCTTTGCTCATTGCCCTGGACATATTTAATTCTATCAGGGCTTTATCTTTCCTAACCGCATAATGTCACCTGTGCACTCTATGAATAGGGAAGTGAGTAATTATTTTAATTTCAGTAGAATTGTTCAAAGCGTGCAAGTTGAACAAAATGGGAAACAGAGGATATGTCAACTCCAAATGAGTTGAAAATGCAGTAGTAAAGGGAGAATGAGAAAAGCAAGCTCTTGGAATCAACTGCAATACAAAAATGCTAAAGTTCATTGTGATAACTCTTTTAAAATATTTTCCAGAATTTTTTTTTTACTCTTTTTAGTTTTTGAAGTCACTTCTAGGCTTAGAAAGCTCTACTTGTGACATGGAAAATGGAAGTGTGTTTGAATAAATATATAAAGCTAAGTGGAAAAAATAAATTTCCCCAAGCAAAATGGCTGGTAAATGGCTGCATAAATAGCAGTCAGACAGTAGCCATGTTTTTTTAAGATATTATTTTTTTCCTAAGTGCTATTTTATACAAGATGGGACTATATAGATAGCTATGACTGGGGCAAGTTGTTCATCCATCCCTCCAGTAAATGGGAGATAGATGTAACATTAAAACTCAGTTTCCTGATTCTGGTTCCTGCCAAACTCTATAGCAATATCTTATCTAAAACAAAAATAGTACTCGGTAGGCACAATTAAGTTGTATATTTCAAAATAAAATTATTAACACTAACTTCACTGAAGTACCACAGGTCCTCTTTTGTTGAATGCTTTTCCACACAGTCTACAGAACAGTTTTTGAAGTCCCCTTAATAATCACTTTCTCGTTTCAGCTAAGCCAAATGGACTTGAAAATTTCTTCTCCTTTTCTCACCCCCAGGGATCTGAATACTTCCAGTTAATCTGGGAATAAAGAGAATACCTAATGAATTACCTAGAGTAAATCGAGTGGGGTCTCAGTTTCCTCTTCCAGAAAGCTGAATACACTAGTGGAAGCGGTAGTAGTTACAGTCCAAAATGAGTGGAAGTGGTAACTTTTAGAGTGAATTAGTCTTATGCTTTAAAACCTGTTCATTTCTGATGTGAAGCAAGTTGATTTTCTTGTTATTGAAATATGATGATGAATTCTGATTTGATTTTTAAAATACATCTTCTAGTAACAAAACGAGACTTTTCAAAGTATTGAACGCTTACTGAATAACGGTTCTGTTTTATGACACCTGACCAACATAACACTGTATTCACAGTGTAGTTCGATGGTAGGCGATAAAGCTTAAATGCTTTTTTAAAGATCATGTGCTCAAATAATAAGTTCAGAGGCTTGCGTTGAGTATCCAAGCTTATATTTATCCCCAGAGTGGATAGAGTGCTCACTCTGTCTAACTTTAGGCTCTGCATTTAAGTGTCTGGCTTCTTTCTCTTGAGTTTGTAATGGTGTGCATAAAGTGGGCCACAGGTAAGCATAGGTCACTTACATTAACTTGAGCTCTTTATGTATCTCCTGAGGACCATATCTCTGTCAACGATGAACCAAGAAGAAGGAGTTTCTTAGCCTGTTTTCCTGAATTTCATATGTAGTTATTTTTTTGACCATAGTTTAGTGGCATGATGGATCAGCTATGAAGCAAATGTTGTGAAACATAGCATGCTCTTTATGCCATGTCTCTTTTTAATGCAGTGTGACTTATCTTTTTATCCTCTTGACTATGTCTGTAAATAGCTTTTGAGACTCCAGTGTATGCAAAGGCTGCTTTACAGAGAGGGCTGTAATTTAAAGTTCTTGGAATCTATGTGCTTAAATGACTACAATAGTTCATAGTTATCAGAAACGCTAGTTAAAATAATCTCAAACCTGTGTAGTCTTTTTTGTTTTGAAACAGGGATTCTGGGTGTAGTATGGTGAATGCTTCAAAATGAGCTGAGATTAGCATCTTTGAATGGGATTTTTGTGGTAATGGAGAAGGACCATGTAAACATTGGTGAAAATGTTGGATGACACTGTTTTGCTTACATACAGAAAACTGCGCCTGCATTATCACTGAAGACATGAAGACGAAAATACACTTTGGTGCTTCATTGTTGTTGTCGTCGCGCTTCGTAGTAATCAAATAGAGATTCAGTACTGAAAAAACAATACTAAACTGAAAAGTATTTTGCGGCTCTAAGGAAACAGAAGAAGGGATGGTTTCTAGATGCATACTTGTCAACACAGACCTGTCAGTCTTCTTTTTTAGTCTGTGAGGTCTTTATCTTTCCATTTTGTAGGATTTTTGGGTGGGCAAGAGCAGGGAATCATTGCTGTAAAGCATCATTCCTGGCAAAAGAAACCCAGCAAAATATATCTTTTAATCAATGAATTCCCAGTGAATAGTATTTTACCCATAGCTTCTAAATTCTTGTATTTGTGAAAATATTTTGTTCCCGTAGTTGGTATACCCAGGAAAAGTGTAGTCTGCTCAAAAATACCTGTATTTTTGAGAATCTAGGGTCAACATGCCTTTTGTGAGAATAAAACATTATTAACGGTTATCTCCCATTTCCTTTAGCGGACTTGAATATGATGCACAAGCAAAATGAAGATGCATTTCGTAATCCAGAGGCAAGACTATATGAAGATAAAGGGGGCGTTGTATCTGTTGACCTAAGTTTGATCTCCCCAAGACCTGAGAACACTGAAGCGTCTACAAATAAAATAGCAGGTTTTTAAGAATACTGTATTACAGCTCTAAAATAAGTTGTAGTGATCAGATTTCTCTAGTTTCTTTACTCCATTCTGATAATCCTATGATAGTTTTAGTGCTTTCTACCTCTGAAGTCAGTGTCATGCTTCTTTCCCAAACTTCTTGGTTGCTGTCACTGTGTGCACTGAAAATGTATTTTCAAATCTGTCTTGTCCGTAATGATAGATAATAACTATTTAAACACTAAACAGTTAGAATCGGTACATTAGTTTTCCAGGTTCAATTTTACCTAATCAGATCTTCATACATACTTCTTTTTTTTCACTTTTAAATGACGCAGTAAAGTACAACTGCATAGTAGGAGAGAAGATGGAATAAAAGAGGAAGAGGGTCTGCAGGTCAGTGATGTTGAAAGTGGAGTTGAAATGGGGACAGTAGCTAGGTTAGTAAGTTCTAGAAAATTACAGGTAAATCAGGTCTCTATATATACCTGTGCACTGCCTCCAGGTTCTAGGTTTTTTTATTTTGTTTTCCTATTTAAAACCAAATGCATGGTTCTCTCTCTTTTTATGTTTTGTGAGATGTCTGCATGAGAGTGCTGTGGTACTCCAGACCTATCCCAAGTCTGGGATGGGCAAAGGTCAGGATCAGGATAGGTGGTGGTCTCCTCAAGTCAGCTTATGTGCTGCTTATCTTTCTCTTGCCTGAACTGTTGCACTTCAGTTTAAAGAATTATGTTGTATTTGGTGCATAGATCTACTTCTGTGAAACAGGCAAGGCCAATAAAGCAATAATGCAGAATGGCAAAGAGCCCTCTGGCTAGACCGCTTGTTTTGGATCAGAAGGTGTTGCAGATCAGCAGTGGAACTTCATATTTTTGCACCTTTCATTTCATTAGTCAGACAGTAATGTGGCTTTGTGTAGGTTTTGGTGATTGGTTGGTTGGTTTTCTAACACCATCCCATTAAAGAGGAACTTTCAGGGTAATAGCTAGTACACAGTAAGTTCATTCCTCTATACGTTCCACAGTAACTTGTGTGTCTTTTGTCCATGCCTTTTAAATGGTATATAAACTTTATTCTGACTTTCTGCATGGGAAGTATCCTGAGTGAAATAAATCCATCCTGAAAAAGCCACATTTAAAGTTAGTTATATTTTGGAAGTATCCGATCAATGATTCTATGCAATGAAAAACAGCACTAACCTCAAAGTGTACTACTTGGTTATGCAGGCATGTGCTCGTAAAGCTGGGCAGTAGCAGTAACCATATGCATTCCTGCAGGAGTAAGTGTATATATCTGCTTTCATCTCACTTGGGTGAGAACAGTGACAGCTGTGTTCAGCTCAGCAGAGCTGTGGCTCTTGCACATTCTTGAGGCACTGTCCTTTGGAGCAGACAGGAGTGAAGAACATGCTGTGGCAGGTGACAAGTTAACGTGGCTTACTCTACTTTTCCTTCACTTATTTCTTTTCTCCTCTGCTTGTAGGGATCTTGTTCTTCAAAACCTGTTCTGTGCGGTAACTGAGCTAATTCCCCTTTCTAGAGCTTTTGGGACTGTATGTTTATGATGCTTTCATAATTCAGGGCTGAGAATAACTCAATAAGCTCTCCCCACTGTTGTTGCTCCCAGTACAGGGGAGGAAGTTGTTGAGCTGGAAGAGACCTGACACTTCATAGTGTGGAAGAGATCCTATACTGGCAATATGAAAGTTTCTGACTGCTTAGAATTTTATTAGCCAGATTTTGGCTATTTTTTGTAGCATCCGTTGCTATTTTACCTAAACATTTGTTCTGACAGAATATTTTGTTTTTAGAGTGAATCACAGAATCACAAGGTTGGAATAAACCTAAGGAACAGAACTACTCTGCTAGAGCAGAGTAATTACAAGGAGTAGAGTTATGAGATGTAAAATCTCTCTTATTCTAATTAACTTACAGGTAACATTTTTAGATATTAAACTGTAGATTGGACAGTGGAATATATGCCTTTTATAGGTGTTATTTTCTAAAAATAGAGATGGCTTGGACATTGTTAGTTGAGCAGTTAAAACCTGCCCAACTAACAGTTGAGGTCAACTCAAAAACAGCGTTCTAGAGACAATGTAAGAAGTTATAATCACAGCTATTGTTTTCAGCTGTAGCCTTGAATTATGACTATCATAAAATACCTTTTGAAACAAGTGTCTCCGATTCCTGCTTCCTCACTCTGGCTCACTCTCTTAAATTTGCTTTGTCTCTTATCTGTAATTTTTTTTTTTTTCCGCATTGTCTCCTCCCCTAGGTTTTACATTTGCACAGACTTCTCCTTTTGCTCGAGGGAATGTGTTTGGTGAACCACCATCTCCACAGCATCTTAAGCGACAAGAGTCATACAAGAACTTTCTTCGTCTACAGGTGAATGAATGCAACAATTGTCATCTTGTTAAATAAATTTAAAAAAAAATAAATAAGAGAGGTTACAGTCAAAAGTAAATAATCAGATACTGCTCAGCAAAGACCTTATCCAATCGTAGCCAGATTCTGTACACAAGAGGTATACTAAGAGCCATATGCTATTGCATCTCAGATTTTTGCCTTACATAAGCGATGCCTATAAAAATAAGGCTATTAATAGTTGGCTTCATTAATCTAGATTGTCTTTTATTTTTTTCCTAAGCACAGCTCTCTAAATAGAGTATTGAGCTCTGAAATGGTGCACACAGTACAAGTTTGCATACATAAATATGTAAAGAAAGACAGATGTTCGCCATTGGAAGGATACATGATACAAATGCGTATTCATCAGAAAGAAATGCTGATCAGTAGGACAATAATAATGTAGTTACTTATTCATGGTTATATAAAACATGATTGTTCTACTGGTTTCTGTATGTATTTCTTTGCATATGTGCATGTATGTCACAATAATTAAATATCATTATCAAGGAAATCCCAGGTAAGTTCAAAGAGCCTGAATGTCATACAATAGTTTGATGTGAATCTCTTAGAAAAGATCAAGGCTTTTTCCATGTATATTGGAAAGAATATATGTGGGGGAGGTTTCTACCAAAAAGAATAAAGAATGGGCAAATCTTTGACTTCAGTAAGTCAGTGCTGTATCTGAAAATATTATAATTGTGGAAAGGAAAAAGATAATTGCTATGTCTTGTTTTTTTGGTTTGGTTTTCCATCTTACATAATTTAATCAGTGAAGACAAGGATTGTTCCAGCACATCCAGAGTAGAGTAAGCTTTAGGAAATATTCAGGTTTTATTGGTAGCATTTATAATTAGTGTTCTTACTGAAGAGTGGTTCAGTAAAGAGTGACCAAACAGAAACAGTAAAATGTCAGCTCATTTAAAAGGAATTTTGAGGCTGAAATGTAAGACTGGTCCTGGCATTTTTTCATTTACTCCGTAGAGTCTTTGATTGTGCAAGTAGGTACTGTAAAAGTCCATAGAAGATCACAATCGTAATTGTTATTCATCAGATTATTGCTGGCTATTTACACTTGAATACTTTTTTGCTTTATTCTCTAGATCGAAGAAAAGAGACGCAGGGAAGAAGCAGAAAGAGAAAAACTTAGACTGGCAGAAGAAAAAGAAGAAAAACGAATAGCTGAAGAGAGGCTGAGAATTCAAAAAGCATATGAAGATGAACAAGAAGAGAAAAGAAGGAAAGAGGAGGAGGTATAGTGTTTTGATACCTTGACTTTTTTTACATCCTAAACTAACCCTTTGTGATATTTGTTCTCTAGATTAAGAAGGTAAACTGAGAACTGTCCTGTGTATTGGTCCTTGTTTTTACATGGCTCTACATTAGCCGCAGGAGAGGTAGAAATTCTCAGTATTAACTAGCACATACTTCTCTCTTTTTATGGTATGCAACCCACTTGAAGAAGTACTGTTAATTACTCTAAGAAAAATTCTGTGGTTTTATAATTGACAGTGGTGCTCTACTTTCTAAATTAAAGAGTTGGTGAGGCCAATGAAAAGCTTTGTCAAATTGGTACATGAAAAAACAAACTAATTTTTTTTGTTAGCCTCTTAAATCTAGGTTTCCTGCAATTATTTGTATTCTGAATGTAGCTATACATTCGTTCAGAATTTGTAAAGCCATTTTTTGAATTGGCCAGGATATATCTTTGAGATAAGAATACTGCTTGTTTTGGAAGAATGCCAAGCAAATCTAATGAATAATTTTTGTGGTGGTAAACTTATGATTTAATTCTAAACCCAAAACTTTATTTATCATGCTTGGAAAATGGAATGAATTTGCATAATTCAGAATCTCACAAATAATTATAGGAGAAGGGCAGAAGGCCATCAGAGATGGGAGAATCTTTCACTACCCTGCGGGATTATGAAAGATCAGTTCAGGATTTAGGGCATCAAGATTTCTAAGACAGAACCCTAAGCTTATATCCTAGATTCTCTTTCCTACTACGAGCAAGTTAGTTGGATGAGTCTTGCCTTTTGGGTAATAAAGCTGGGCTAGTAGAGAGTGGGAAGCTAGGTGGTATCGTTGTTTTCACAGATACAAGACTAAAATTTTCTCTGTGGGCTTATAGGGTAGTGCACTTTTGTAGTATGTTTTGTTTGAATCTGAATTTTTGGAAATCACTCCTACAGTTGAGCCTGAACTGGCAGCAGCTCTGGGGTCAGAAACCTACTGTTTATTGAAGTTATTGGGAATTTTGTTAAATGATGTTAGCAGAGCCAGGGATGCAGGTGTTCAATATTTGCATGGTATAGTTTTTGATTTGAATGCTTGAGGTCAGCCTAATGAAATAGCTTTTCATGTCACACTAATCACTTCCATGTGCAATTTTAACTTCTTAAAGAAAACCAAAGCAAAACTTTAATAATGTTGAGTCTTTTGTATGTACTAATAATGTTTATGATGTAACAGCGAAGATTAAAAAATAAAGAAATAATTCGATTAGATGAAGAAAGGAAAAAAGAGGCAGAAAAAAGAAGAAAAGAAAAAGAAGAAAAGCAAGATGAACAACTTAGACAGTATTTTGAGAAAGAAAAGATGGAAGAGGAAAAGAAGATGGTATGCTTCAGTGACTTTCTTAAATGCAAATACTTCCTCCTAACTTCTAAGAATAACTGAATTTTAAGGAAATGGCATAATTTCTTACACCTCTGCCTTCAGCATTATTTCCCTCTTAGGTTATCAAGCTGTGGTAAGTTTAGTGCATGTAGAGAACAGCTGATTGAAAGATAACAAACTCATCCTGCAGTGGAGACCTATCTTGCTGATCAAATTGGCGTTAAAGAAATAGTAAAACCAAGATAAATAAGAGCAAGCTGCACTCTGTAATTGGTTTTTATATCTGCAGTGAAGTCACGTGGCCTGCTTTTGCTGAGGTCCAAATACAAATAAAACAAAGTTACATAACTGAAAGGACTGGAGGACTGTTCATCTCTAATGATTATGTCCTTTGTAATTTCATTATTTTTCTTTGGCCTGGATCATGCAAGAAGTCCATCACGTAGAATTCTGATGAACAAAATCTAAGTAAATTGTATAACTATTTCTCTTCTAAAATTTCTGTGTCATTTCTCTAAAATGGGCAGCTAAGATGGGCATGTCTAGAGGAAAAAAAAGATGTAACTTAACCAGAAATTTCAATAACTACATTACAGGAAACAAAAAATCATATTAAATAATTCTTGCAATTTTTTATGCATTTAAGAGTTGAAGGCCAATTAAATAGAAAAACAATTCGTTTAATATAAGCAAAAGCATTTTTCAATCAAATGAAAAATATTAACAAAACTCTTCATGTCAAAAATAATAACTTTATTCAGTATCTGTAGGAATGTATGATTTCAGTCTTGCTTTCCTCCTTGCAGTTTTCAAGGCAGCCTTCTCCCATCGGTCCTGCTCTTCAGAACAAATCAATAAGAAAAGAAGAAAGGATTCCCTCTGCTGAGAGCCATATATCTTACAACACGCAAGTATGATTTTTATTGTCAACTTTTACTGATTTATTTAAGACAGTACAGTGTATTAAATCCTATCAGGTTTTTAATGTTTCCAGTTGTTACTAGCATACCACAAATAACTGGAGACAGGCTTTCTAATAGCCAGTCTTGTAGCTCTGAAAGTTAATGTGGAACTTCATTCAAAGTATTGAAAATATTTTTTGGGGATGTGTTATTTTTTTTTCTGCGTGTGCATTTTCTGTAGGGCTGAGCACCTCATTTTTGAGTGTACATGCTCTGTCCAGACCCTTACCAAGGGTCTGATGATCTAGAAGTTTACATATCATCCAGAAACACTCTGTGTTCACTCAGAGAAGAACTTAGCTCAGGCATGAAGCTCAATGTTGATTCCTAGCTACAGACGTGTTGTTTTACCATTATGTTTTTGAAGGTACATAAAAATTATAAATCCTAATACACTTCACTTTCCTCTTTGCATAACAAATGAGTTACAGTAGTGGTTCTGAGACCACTCATTTCTTTCACTTGATTTTTATCTTCCCTAGGACAATTTTTTTTTTAAATGAAGTTTTCCTGTGAAGAGCAGATGAAATAATTGTGTACGATATTTGAATTTTGGACTACTCTTCTGGCATTTTATTAGAAATGGATTTTTTTACCAGCTGTTTGTATGAACTGGGCTAAAAATTTAAAAAGTTAATTTGCCATGAAAATGATAATTTGGCAAAATACTTTATAGTGCAATTTCAGAAAATGTTTCAAGTCTTTGAAACTTATTTAAAACTTTTGCTTTCTCTAAATGTTAAAATGCTCTGGAGGAAAGTCACTTTGTTTCTGTGTCTTTGCAGTACTTGGTATAGGTTTGTCCAGGTCTCTGAACAGTTATTGGTATTATCATAGTGATTTGGATTAAGCATTTAAAGATCAGATTTAAAAAACCTTGGGCTTTAACAGCATGCAACGTTATTATTCTATCTTCCAGTAGTAGCGGAAGTTGATGTAAATTTGACATAAAATGATGAAATAAAGTGTACTTATGTCTGCTATATTTTCTTCTTTTGACATATTAACATTTCATATTCAATATGATCACTAGGATGCTCCACAACCAAGGCCTCCTTCTCCGCCTGTCCCTGCTAGAAGAAATCAATTGCGTGCACTTGGTAGGTATTGTCTTTATTGCAAGCTCACTTTATATTACAATGAAATTGTTCTCTGTTGCAGTTCTCTTCCTTGCCTGCAAAGGAGTTCTTATAAAGTTTGCATTTCTGTGTTGGTGTTCTGTCTGTCTTAGTATTATCAGTCTCTTGATAATCGTACATCTGAGTATTAATTGAAAACAGAAATGCGTTTAGTATGTGTCTTCATCAGGAAATATTCTTTTGCAAGAACTCTGATAATGGAATAGTCTGTGTGGGAAGAGCTGGACCTTTCAGTCAGGACAGTGGCGACCCCTGTGAGCAGAACGTTGCAAAATGGGAGAGTTTGGATTGGTTTAGTAATGGATTAGACCAACAATGTGTTGAGTGTTGCAGTTCTAACTCTTTAAGTTCCACTTTCCTTTGTTAATCTGCCTAATTCTTTGTTCATTCCTCTTGGCTTTCACTGTTCGTTTTAAAATTGGAAGTGCTGAGAGGGTCTCCCTTGCCCTTCACATGTTATTTATCTTGGCAATATGTGCATGGGAAGCAGTATTTTTCCTTCTGATTCTTTTTTTACAAGTAAAAAAGAAACAACACCTGGAATGTAACAGTAAATGATGACCTACAAATGTTGACCCCTGGCAGTCAGTATGTGTGTCTCTTCTGCGGAGTTATGGCTCTTCTGCTAAATGGAAGGCAGAGTGGTTCTTAATGCAGCTCTTGGAAGTCGATTGGCTCAGACCATCTGTCATGAGAGAAATCAAGACATAGGAATTAAAACTTATTTTGAGGATTTAAGCTAGTAAAACTTGCTTGCCTGCTGGGCTCTTGACTCTAGCTGAAAGTCATTAAAACATCAAGTTATTAGGCTTGTTATTTGGAAAATAAAGAATTTAAGAAACAGTTTTATCTTGTGAAGGAATGCTGTCCTGACCACAAAAACCAGCTTAGACACAAAGTAGGCCTAAAAAGTCAACATAAGCACATACTAACAGTATGTGTTAAGTTAAAACTCTTGAACACTTAAGAGTCTGCACTGGGCATACATGTATCCCACTGCTGAGTCAGGAAACAGAAACGAGGTTGTGTGCTTGCTGATACTCCATCATTCCTGTCCCCAGCCTCTGACTGTAGGTTTGCTAATTTCAAAATAATGCTATTTTCTGGCAGCATTGACTTGCTCTTATTTCATAGCTTTTCCTTTTTTAAATACAACAAAATATTTCCATTGAAGTCTGGATGCTTTCTGCTGTTCGGGGGATCTGGTCCTTGTGCTGTCTCAAAATACAAGCTCTGACCTAATTTCTAGTGTATGAAATGCTGTGATTCTTGTGTTTCTATAATCCTTGTTTTAATTAGCAGTTCATGGTATCTTTTTTTTTTTTTTACATTTATGAGGTAGGCAGAAAAGTGTCTCTCACACTCTTTATTTTTAAATTATTTAAATTATTTCCAGAGGAAAGAAAGAATGTGATTAATGAATTATCAGAGATGAGGAAGCAGCTTCGTAGTGAAGAGAGGCGACTGCAGGAACAGTTGCTAAACATGGCCAGTGATGATGATGTACCAGTTACACGGTCAGAATTTTATCTTCAATTTTAAAAGTTAGATTTGGCACGAGAGCTCTGAGCTACTGTGTAGAAGTAGCTAGTATTAGCTGGCTAATATATGAGTGAAATGAATATACAATGAGAGAACCTGTATATAAAATAGTTTTGTTTTTTTTTTCTAATATGTATCAGTTTTTTCCAAATATCTTACTGAGGTGTGGTGTAAGGGTGGCTGTGCTGGTAAGATTGTGAGCTGCAATACTCTGTCCTGGTGAATGGTCTAAACCAGATGTCTAAAGCAGAACTTTCTCGCATTAACTTTGTTCCTAGGGCATAATTTGTTCCTCATAAACTGCAGTTCTGCTGCTGCTGAATATACTTACGAATAGCATACCGCCATGGAAATACTTTTTCTT
The DNA here is from genome assembly GCF_032191515.1 of Phaenicophaeus curvirostris. Lineage (NCBI taxonomy): Eukaryota > Metazoa > Chordata > Aves > Cuculiformes > Cuculidae > Phaenicophaeus > Phaenicophaeus curvirostris. The sequence goes on from NC_091394.1 coordinate 63,350,285, forward strand.
ATTGAAAATCGTACCCTTTTCGTTTAAAGAAAATAGGCTTGCTTCCAAAATGTATTAGTTAATCATACCAATTAGTTGTAAAATACTCTTAAGATTATCAGTCTTAGTTCCACTCCATAAAGTATGAGGGTTTTTTTGATTTTAATTATATTATCCCTTTTTATAACGCAACATGCAGTGTCATTACTTTTTAATTTATTTTCCTGTTTTAATAGCTTTATTTAAGGATAAAAGCTTTGTCAATATTGTATTTCCATGCAACCCACTCATACTACAATGTTAAATTATATTCTGCTTGTTTTACAATTTTCAAGTATGAGGAGAGAGAAGAATCACAAGGACGTATTTGAGAGGGCCAGGCTTCGTCTGCAGGCTCCAGTAAGGCGAGCTTCATCAAAGGAGGCACAAGATCCTGTCAATATACAGAATATCCGGGAATTTAATGAACTTAAATACAAAGGCAGGTAGACCTTCTTGGTGTTGATGGTGATTCTGTGTAACTTTCTGTTTCTTCTTTACCAGAAAATATATTTTAATATAGTAAAATTGTAAAATAATTGCTAAGTGGCTCATCATTATTTTGAATGGTGACTTTGTATCTGTAGCTAATTCTTTAAAAATGTTTTTCAGCAATGTTGGTTTAGGGAAAAATTTAAATTTCCTATCTTTGCTCTAGATTCAGAAACACGTATGGGCTTGAGGCACATGTATCCTGATCCTCCAAAAGATGACCAGACTCTAGAGATTCAACAGCAGGCACTGTTGAGAGAGCAGCAGAAGAAACTTGACAGAATGAGAATGCGGAGAGGGGTAGAAGGTAAGGAATGAGCGGTCCAGGATAATTTTAATTATTTATTTGTTTTTGTATTTGATAAGAATTAAGAAACACCAGCTCCAGCTTTACTTCTTTCAAGTTCAATACCAGCACTGCAACACAAAAGAGTAAAACAGGAGAATGCTGAAATTCTGTCATAATGTAAGGCATTGAAAGATGGAATGCTGTTTTTTTTTCAAATTACCATGACTGTTTCTCTCTGGTTCTCTGAAAGTAATTGAACAAGTGCAAGAGAAGTAGCTTGGTTACTGTTTTTTAAATAAAACTACAGAGCAGTAGAACTCTTCAGCTGATTTGTGATAGAAATGTTAGCAGGTAAATTCCTTGTAGCATTTCTTCAGGTCTCAGTGAAGAAAGAGATAGCTGTGAAACTGTGAATTGCTTAAACTGCAGCCAGCGTGTCTGCACCTTGGTCTCTTTGAAATGGATGAAATTTCTTTTATTTCCATAGCCTTGGGTTGACAATTTCAAAGTTTCAGGCATCTGTATCCATAAACAGTCTTTGCTTTAGAAAACAAATTTGAGGTTCTAGAATAGAATGTTGCTTCTTTTGCTTGATAGGGATCATCCTAATATAGTAAAATATTAACATCCTAACACAGTAAAATATTTTGGCCACGTATTACAGGAGCAGGGAAAAGTAAATGTAGTCCCCCTTTTTTGTATGCTGTACTTAACTCCTTGTGTAATAGTCATTCGAATATCTTTTATGAACAGTCATGAAAGAGCAGTAATTCAAGTTGGTTTAGATGTGATTTAAAAATATCACAAGAGTCGCTTCAACTGAAGTTACAGTTGCAACTATATAAATGGTCTCAGTTTTGATTGCAAGATACAAATTTCTCCTAAAAGCGTGTGTTTCTGTAATTCAGGCTGGCTTGACTGTATCTTTAAAGAGAAAGTAGCTTTATTTCTGTGGTGATGGGTTAGCTTTGGCTAGCAGCTGGACTCCTACCCAGCTGTTTGCCTGCTCATGTCCCCTCTCCCATGCACCTTGGCCAGATGGGGGAAGTAGGAGAGAGAAAGCTTGTTGGCCAAGGGACAGACAGGAAGACTGCTTACAAATTGCTGTTGCAAGCAGAACAGATTCAGCTTGGGGAAAACCTAATTTGTTATCAATGTAAATAAATATTTAATTACTGATTAAATTAAATTACTTGGTCGCAGGAAACAAAAAGACAAGCATCAAAACTACAGCTTTCCTGTGCCCTTCCCCAGGCCCAACTTCAGTCCTTTACTCCCAACACCCTGCTCCCCATCCTTGAACACATCCTATGTTATGCTTAGTCCCTTCAGCGACGCAGTGAGTGGCATGAGATTGTGGATGAGGTGGCAGGACTTCTGGTCAGTACATAGCAGTTCCTATCTGCTGATCTTTTCTCCTTGTGCCTTTCCATCTGCTCCACCATGATCTCCTCCAGCGGCAGCAGGGGAATCTTTGTTACAGCACCTGGATCACCTCCTCCCCTTCTTCTTCTCTGACTTTGGTGTCTGCAGGGTTGTTTCTCACAGTTTAGTCCTCATGTCTCACTGCCATGCTTTGTTTTGCCCTTTTCTTAATATTTTCACAGAGGCACCAGAAGCTTGGCTGATGGGCTCAGCAGTGTCCTGCGGTGGCTCTGCTGTGGTATTGCCTTTGCCTGGCACAGGGCAGCCCCTGACATCTTCTCACAGATGCCACTCCTGCAACCCCCTCCTTGCCACAGACACCCAGTAGAATTTCAGATTTCTCCTTAAGACATTCTTGGGCACCCTGATCTAGTGGGACGTGTCCCTGTCCACGGCAGGGGAATTGGAACTAAATGATCTTTAAGGTCCCTTCCAACCCCAACTATTCTATGATTTTTTTAGCCTCAGAGATGAGATGAAAGTTTGGGACAGAAAAAAAACCAACCTCAAACACACCTGAAAGGAGAATAGTTACACCTTTCCATACTGCTAAAAAACCCCTTATGCCAGAGGCTTGTTTGTGCTACCTGTTAATAGACACATATGTAAGATTAACAAAACCAATACCAAGATGTGAAAAGTGACAACTACTTGCAGGTTATTTTGTTTTTTACCCTGGTGAGTGTTGAAGACGATTCTTGTTCCATCTTGGACAGATGTGCTGGTCTTCAAGCAATGTGGGCAATATCGTTTATGGATAACAAAACATTACAGTTGCACATAAGCTTATCCATAGCAATTTCTGTGTTTATGACAAGCTGTTGTAATACAATATCATTTAATGTCTAAATGGAATGTATAACGTTGTCTTCAGTCTTCACCTTAGTGAGATTGACTCAACTGATGAAAAATAACTCACTAGATTCAGCTGACATCTGTGTGGGATTTGGTTTTGGTTTTCTGCCATTAGAATAATTTTCAACAGGCCAGTCTGAGAATTTTTAAATTAATGTTGTCTGGAGAGGAACTTCCACCAGCTACAAAGCAAATTTGCATTTTTTCATTCAGTTTTAAGGACAAGCAGTCATTTTAGACATATGCTAATGCTAAATGGATAATGCAGGCATACATGGTTAACAACCTAAAGATGCATTTCCTCAGACAATTTAGATTAGTTAGTAAACAAGCAGCTGATTTTTAAAACAATTTTCCACTGATGCTTTGAGGATCCCCAAACAGCCTTTCCTCTGTCTTTCTTTCTCCTACTGCTTTACAACATCATTTAAGTTTATAGTCTGTCACTGTGTACTGAGCAAGAGAATTAATGAGTTGCCGTGTATCTCTCTATTTCCAGTATATTTTCCTCAGAGACAAGTTCATCATCTTCCCCTCACTGAAAATAGATGAGTGGTTTTATTGTCTGATTTAAGGCAAAATGAAAGATGAATTAAAGCAACAGTATTTTTGTACTGTGGGTCGTATTATAGGCTGTAGTGGCAAAGGCTTTACCTGTCTTCCCACGCTAAATGTAAGTGTTCTTTACTTTACCTGCTCTATATACTCTTTTCTCTCTGATATGCATTTTCTTTCTTTTCTCTTCTCTATGCAAAAGAGAACTATGTGGACTATTAGTGGAACTATAACCTGAGAAAGTAATGTCCCAAATATCTTAAATGCTTTCTGTATGCCTGCAAGGCAGTCTTTTCCAGACTTCTGGAAATTATTATTTTTGGAGATAGGAGGGAAAGGCACAGGAGCACATCTGATGATATTGCTCCTCTTGAGTGGAGCGTTTCAGGAATGGGCTGGTTGTCAGTCCAGGAGAAGTGGCAGCCCGTGTGCTGTGTTTTTTTGATACTAGACAGAAGGTCAGCTGCACACTGGGTAAGTTTACTAGATAGAGATGCAAGAAAGAAAACCTGTCTTATTTTATTTCATGTGAAATAAATATTTAAAATAATATTAAATATTTTATTTGAAGACTTAACCCAAATAGAGAGAGTAACTTCAGTTTTGTTTATTTTTACATTTCCAGTGTGCCTGGAGTCATTGTTAGATTAACTTTCAGGATGGTTCTCTGTGCTCTCTGGAGTAGAGTTTTTGATCCTTAGACAAGTACTTTCCTCTGTGAAATGATCTCTGTCTAGTTCAACGTTTGTTCTGATGCGGCATCCTTCCTGCTAGTTAGTTTGGTTGTTGAGATGCCCCACCTGGGGGAGAACATCATTAGTATCGAGTTCTGCTGATAGAAGTACAACAGTTTAGCTACTCAGACCTTCCTATTCATGGCAAGCAGATGTTTGGAATATAGAATAAATATTTTTTGAGTATTCCCTGAGTTTTAACTACAACACTATTGTAATGTTTAGCTTCCCTAAATATCAATGAGACTTCTGACTCCCTTTGACTAGCTCTTGATAGACCACTAAAAATAATGGCAAAAACCAAAGTGGGATCAGGAAATACATGGTTCAGGTGATCTTTAGTGATGGAAGAAATAATTCATTTTTGGCTTCCTTTATTTTTGAAATATGCTGCGGTATTTTTTTGCTTTTCTACTTGCTTCATAGCAAGTTTAAGCAAAAATTGATAAATTAGATTTCTCTCCGTTATTACATTTTTTTGTGCCCTAGCTGTGGAATTCAGATGCAGTTTAAAGTTTTGCAGGTTTGCAACTACCAGGATGTTGAATATCGTTAACTTCCACTATTATTTTTTTTTGTAGTTCACAAATATTTTTAATGTAAGAAAAATATGTGACATATGTAAAATTTAATATGTGAAGATGATGGCAAGAAAACCAAAATACTTATGCTAGGGACTGGGGGATAATCTTTATTACAGTAAGAAGGCCATCGGCTTTGAGTTCTTGGGTGCATTTTGAAAAGTAGGTTTCTGTTTAAATGCTTTTTCATCTGAAGTTACTTACCCTGGTGTATTTTCTCAGTACCACGTTCCAGTTGCATTAGGATTCAGCAGTGTATAGAACATACAATGAAATATATATTTCTTGCTAGCTGTAAGACTAGGTATTGTTTCAGATGCAGTAATTAAAATAATAAAGACCTTAGGGCATCAACAAACAAAACAAAAGAGGGTAAACGAGAGATTCATGCAGCAACCTTTTGTGCCCTGATTGATGGCTTAAACACTGCTGCCTTCCCACAAGTTGATGTTTTTCACGTTATTGGATCAATACATGGACATAACCTTTCTGTAACAGGTGTTTACAATATTGTAAAATAGCACAAAAGTAGTTCTGACTGTTGCAATATGGAGAACTTCTCAGAATTCAGTATGACTTAGTGCAATTTTAGTGTTTAATGAAGTGTGATTATATCTTATTTTAAAAAATGGTTTTCAATACCCACAAAAATAATTGTGCTTCCTTTTACTGGTTAATAAATTGGGTTTTGAGCAAGATGGGAAACAGTTCATTTTTATTAGTAATGAACAATATAGGTTTACTATGAAAAGTATCTTTGCTCTTTGGGAGAGCCTTGAGAAGGGCTTGCACATGCTAAGTGTTCTTAGAAATAATATACTACCAAATTGTGTTTGATTTCCCTGAATCTACTTAAATTGACATAAGGAAACTGGAATAAACATTGCATTCAAATGTTTTAAAAAATATTCACTTAAATGTTTGTAATTTTATAGAAGTAATGCCTAGTGGTCTTCATTCTTATAATAATGTGCTGATAAAAACTAATGTGTTTTAGTACTAACTGGTTTTATGTCAATATTATTGTTTTTCCCTTGCTACATGGCCTTTGTTGATGAAGGTGATTCTGCTTCTGGCAATAAACCACAAACCACGGGACTGGTAAGAATAAAATGCTTTTTTAATTAGATTGCTTTGCATTTTTCAAGTTTGAGGAATATTGTGTCTTTCATAGAAATGGAGAAAGGAGTTACACTTAAGTAAAGAGACAGTAAGCTTTATTTACTTCTCTTGCATGTCAATGCAATGAGTAATAGCCTCTTTAAACCTGACATGCAAACTGTCTATATGTAGAGGTAGTTTGATTCATTAACTTTCTCCTTTTTTATATTCATTGGTACTTATTTTATATTCATATGATGTTAGGTTGCTGCTAGAGGTGGGAATTAGTGAAAAAAATGAAGCCAGAAGCAGTTGCTCTGAATTCAGGTGGCTTAAGTGATGCGCGTGGCAGTCACTAATTAGATTCATTGTCTCAAGTGGGACATTTATTTTCTGACTTGGTGAAAAGAGCAAAATAAAGTGCTATCAAATTGGAATTCTGCACTAATCCGAACTACAGAATAACGGAGTTCAATTGTGTCTCATGGGAATGTGAAACTGTAAAATAGAAGTCTCTGCAAGAGTGAAGCCATTAGCCTCAAGGAAAATACTCTAACTGCACACAGAAATGAAACATTTTTTATTAAAAAAGTTCACCTTAATGCATTTTATAGTTGTAATTTATTGACTGAAAATCTTCTTCAGAGCAATGCATTGCAGTAAAAAAATTGTTTTCTCTCGTTCTGTTTCCCCCGATAGTTTCTATTGCTTGGATTTCAGAGTGGTTTTGAACATAAATTATTCCATAGTAGAATTTCTGTAACAAATCGTTGCAAGTTGTGCAGTGAGCTACACTGATTATTAGTGCTTGTAATTACTATGAAGAATTTTATTATTTTAATGCTTTAATATCGAAGATTGTATGTGGTGGGATAAGGGAAACCTAAGGAATCATTCCTAATCTGGTGGAATGTCTCCCTGCCCATGGCATGGAGGTTGGAACTGGATGATCTTTAAGGTCCCTTCCAACCCAAACCATTGTACGATTCTTAATTTGATCAATATTTCAGGTGCAAAGCACACTTCTAGTGTGAACTGTCCTGAAACTGAAGCAGAGTGAATTTCTTAAAGGGAATTCCTGTGTTACACAAAAAGCTAGAACACTTACCATGTGTAGGCAATTTCAGCAAATGGAATTACTGCAGAAAAAAAAGAAAAACCCTAGTGCTTAAAGAGAACATGAATTATTTAAAAATTTATAATTTTTTAAATAGCCATAAAGTAAGGAGTAGCACAGAACACTGTAGAGCTGCCGTTTGCTTTGCAGAAGTTTGGCAATTGATTTACAGTAATTATAATTTGGCCCCAGGAAGATATTGAGGCATCTGAATTTACATGTCTTCTGTTTCACTTTTGTAGTTCAGGAATGAATCTAATGAATTCTTGAAAAATTCACTGTTGGAATCGGATAGTGCTTTTATTGGTGAGTTTATACCTTTCCTTAACTATGTTTATAAGTGTACAAACATGTCATTTAACCTAATGATGCGTCTCTAAAATGATTATTGCTGTTTTTAAAGTTGCTTTTCTATTGTTCTGCATGAAAGTAAATAATTTAGTAGCAATCACGCCTTACAATTATGAGTGAAATTATGAATTACAATTACATAGTGAACTATAAAGGTGTTGGGCAGCCAGCAATTCATTTAATTTTTATTCTTCTATTTTACAAGCACGCTCGATTTTAAGTATGACTATATTCTAAATTACTCCCTTTTCTACTGTTCACACGTTATTTTATTTCACATAACTTCATGCTTACAAACATTGTCACTTAATCATCTGAAGTAGATGAATTTTAGTTAAGTTTTTTTATACAGAAGACTATCACGTTGCCTTATGTCTTCTCATTCAACCTTTATATGCATGTAAGTAAAAGTGCTGTTTCAGATGGTGGGTTTTCTCCAGTCACCAGAAATAATAAAGCTAGAACCTGTCTTCTCTTTCTTTTAAAAGAACCAAACTGCTCAGGCCTCTCAGTGTTCATTTTCCATTAGTAGGCATTACACTACCTCAAAATTCCCTTTAGATAGAAATCATCTTTCTATCAGAAATAGTGTGGCCAGCAGGAGCAGGGAAGTGATCATGTGCTGGAGCGTGTGCAGAGATGAGAAACAAAGCTGGTGAAGAGTCTGGAGCTCAAGTCTTATGGGAGATGGCTAAGGGGTTGTTTAGTCTGGAGAAAAGGAGCCTGAGGAGAGACCTTATTGTTCTCTACAGCTACCTGAAAGGAGCTTGTATGGAGGTAGGTGCTGGTCTTTTCTCCCAAGTAAGGAGTGATAAGACAAGATGAAACGGCCTCAGGTTGTGCCAGGAGAGGTTTAGATTGGGTATTATGAAAAATTTCTTCACCAAAAGAGTTGTCAAGCATTGGATCAGGCTGCCTGGGAAGTGGTTGAGTTAGTATCCCTGGAGGTATTTAGAATTGTGTAGATGTAGCGCTTAGGAATATGGTTTAGTGGTGGACTTGGCAGTGCTAGGTTAAGGGTCGGACTTGATGATCTTAAAGGCCTTTTCCAACCTAAATGATTCCGTGATCTTACATGGCTTTATTGTTTGCTGTGTAGAGGAGATGCAGTAGATTCCTGCAAGTTATTTTTAATTAAACTCGGTATGTTTTTATGTACCAGTGGTTGCTCTCTCTGGCTTTCATTGACAGCAGAATTTTTCATTTGAAATGTATTCAAGCTTATTCTGTTAACATGTCCTGGAGTACAGAATAGAACCTGGCATTGGGAAGGGCACAGGATGAGGCTTTCAGGCGTGTTTGATGCATTTGGTATTCTCTGTAGTCTGCAGTATAGAATCATAGAATCATTTTGTTTGGAGAAGACCTTAAAGATCATGGAGTTACCCTTAACCTAGCACTGCCAAGCCACTGTTCTTCAGGTTAGGCAATACGATTTATTATTTGCAGCTCAAATAATAAAAGAATGCTTTAGGGTAGTCCATCAGTCTAGAGTCTGGCCAAATACCCTGTGTCTAATGGTAGTCAGAATAGGCGCACAGGGAAGAGTAGAAGAGGGAGGGCAGACGTGCAGAATCACTGTGGAGGACTCTTCCAGCCTCCAGTGACTTGTAGCTCAGAGGCTTCCTGAGCTGTGTGTTTACATTTAAGAAGTCTTGATATGATGGGTCTTTAATAGTTTCTCTTTCATGAATTGGAATCAGCATTTTTAAATCCCTGTAATTGTTTACCATTAGCAGTTTTGTGCAGATTGATTTCCACACCCTGCCTTCTGTAAGCCATTTCCTTTCATCTGCTCTGAATCTGCCACCTTGGTTTTATTCACCACTTTCACAAGGTTCATGATATGTATCATCCCCTCTCCTATTTCCTTCTTCTCCCATGCCAACTGATTCTTGCAGCTTAGTGAGGTGATGGAGTTAACTTATGATACTGTTCATTTCCTTTTTCTTTCTTTCCCAAGTTGTTTATGACTATGTTGAAAATTATGTTCCCCAGAACTGAGCTGTAGGCACCAGCTAAAGCTTTGTTACCCTTTGTGCCTTATAAATAGCTGTTGAAATTCTGAATATGAATCATTGTTTCCATCTCTGAAATGAAAAATAAAAACTTTCATTATCTGTGGGCTGCCTTCTCTGTGAATTGTGCTGTTCACATTGTCTGAGGGTTTTGTGTGAAATACTTCTGTGAAATACATTTGAACAATGATTTTCATTTCCTAAGAAGAGCATAACACCACCCCCTGGGTTTTGTTTTTTTCTTTTTTGATGCGGGTTTAAAATCTAACTCAATTTTGTAATAGATGTCAGCATTACAAATGAATTTGTCTTTATCTCCTAGGATTCAGAAATTTGAGGCAGTTTGGAGTAAACAGTTTTATCAATTTCTTTTCTCCCTTTTTGTGCCTCACATGAAACCCTGAAATTCGTTAGTCTCAATGCAGTGATTTGAAAGGACATTTACATAGTAATATCCGAGTAGTAGATGATTAAAGGAACAGGTAGCATCATGCACTGATGAAACCCTAAAGGTGCACATAAATTCTTCTGTGGCTTCTTTAGTTTCTGTTGTGATAAATGCACATGAATAAATACATTTTTGTATTCTGAGTATTAGCACTGTTTTGAATATAATCAAGTTCAACTGATCTACGAACTAGAATTCCGGTGAGGGGATTTAAGGAGGAATTTCTTCAGGATGTGGGTGGTGAGGCCCTGGCACAGGTTGCCCAGGGAAGCTGTGGCTGCCCCATCCCTGGTGGTGTTCAAGGCCAGGTTGGATGGGGCCTTGGGCAGCCTGGTCTAGTGGGAGATGTCCCTGCCTATGTCAGAGGGGTTAGAACTGGATGATCTTTAAGATCCTTTCCAACCCAAACTATTTGATGATTCTGTGATTGTCATATACCACTTGAGTTATGCTTTGGGTTTTTTTTTTCACTTGAAATATCTGTGATGAGACCATGAGTAGTTTTGGTGGAATCTGGGGAAAAGAGGAGAGAGCAATAACATTTTTATTTTAGGGAAAAAACAACTGGTAATACAGAAGAATTTTTTAAAAATCTGTCTTCATTTCTCTGAACTTCCTTGATGTCAGAGTCAATCAAGTTTATTTTTCAAACCCAAGTATTTCAATTTTCAACCAAAATAATTCTTATTTTTTTAATTTCATTTGAAGATCTTCTACAGTTGTGATTATCATAAAATATTTAATTAAAATTTATTTTCAGACTGCTAGGCAATGAAAAACCCATTCCTTCCACAGCTGTGCCTTATGTTTAATGTTGCAGTATGTCCCTTAGCAAATGGAATCATTCCAGACATGTGCTGCAGAATTGTTCAGTGCTCTATGTGTTTATGTGTGTGTGTACGTATATATATTTACACATTTCTTTTTTCATTTAACTTAAGTCATACTAGACTTAAGAGCCAGAGGGCTGGAACCCCCTTCCAATGCAAACCATTTTATGATTTGTTGTCACAAAGAATGATTGGTGGTAACAGATTCTGTGTTGGTTTTGTTAAGCAGAGTCCTTTATTTTTCTGGGAGGCTCTGTTCCTTGGAGGTACCGGGAGGGATTGAAGTAGAAATCAGAGCCCGCTGCCTGCACCAAGCCAGTGGCAGAGCCAAAAACCAGCCCCCAGGCAATGGCTACTGGTCCCAGTGCAAACAAACTATCTGTTTGAAACTATTTTAAGTAGTTTCCAGGATTAGGGAAGGAAGGGGATATAGACAAAACAAGTGACATCACTTTAGTGTTCATTTATGTTATAAAAATTATTACCATGCCCACCCATAACATGATAGAAGTGTGATGAAAAATTTATCTATTTATTTTTGTATGAAGAGGTTCTAACACTTTATTGCATGAAAAGGCTAAGATGTAACTAGGATGTGACTAAGACATTGGTAACATGATCATGTATTCCGTGTAACATTATCTTCTGGTTTGCGTATATAATTTATTACAAGCTTGTGTCTTTTTATGCCTCCAGTTTGCCCAGTGTTCTCTCTTTCAAGCAGAGGCACTATGCTCATTTGAATACTCGTTTTCTCTGGAGATCTAGGTATAAAGATGTCGTGAAGTGCGAGCGTGGAAAGGCTGATCTAGATAAGGGATATTTCAGTATGTATCTCAAGATAGACCTTGGCTTTGCTTCCAGTTTAACTGTTGCTGCATTTGTGATACCTTCTTTTGTCTGCATCTGGATGTCACTGGCTTCGTGCAAGATGTCCTAGAGGAATACATTCTGTTGGTTCCTGTGATTAAATCAAGTACAGTAGATTGGCTCATTTCAAAACACAGAGAGGTTTGAACCTGTTTGATTTCTTTGCAAATGGTTTCGCCTCTGTTTTTCCAGGTGCTAATGGGGAAATGTTTCCTGCCTTAGGAGAAGTTAATTTATCACCACAGCCTCCACCTTCTGCGAGAGAGAGGAGACGAATAAAGCAGAAAGCATCGGAGTACTCTGTATGTATAACAGATTGCTGTAAATATGCAGGTGGACCACAGAGGTAACATCAAGCAGTTCCCGTGGTTCCTAAGTGGCAAGATGATATGGATATTGACAGTGTACACGTATAGCTCTTTGCCCTTCTAAAAAGGATGCTATTTAACCAAAGGATTTGTGCATTTTTCTGCAGGAGGATGTTCCACCGAGCCAGACACCCGTGCTGCAGCCTGACAGCTTTTCTTTGCACTCGAACTTCAGCCTTGACGTTGATCAGTTGAAAGGCAAGAATGAAGAACGATTGTGCAGACTGGCGGAGCTCCAGCAGAAATCTGCTTACTTAGGTATGCCCTGTGTAGTGGAGGTGATGCGGTCAATATGAAGTAATTACAGTAATCAAAGGAATGAACGCTAATAGATTGCCTGTAGATGAACAGTGAGAAACTGGCTCAAATATAGGAATTATTTATAGCGTTCTGTAGCTGTTCAAAAAGGTTCCCCAGCAAAATTCAGCACAGCTTCTCAGAGTAAGTTTAGAGGACGATAATAAGAAAATAAAGATACTCTTAATTCCTGTCAGATCGGCCATTCATACTTCTCCTGCCTGTAGCACTCTGAATATTGCGATGTGTCACTGCTACTGGATAGGTGTGGATACGCAGCGGCAGAGCTGCAGTGTTAGTGGGAAGAAATGAAACTCCTGACTTATTAATGATGATGGAATACCTGGGAGAGTTTACTGGCATTCCGTGGAATCAGATGCCGGTGATCCAACCACCATGAAGATATGCCAGAAATCTCTATATAATGAAGAACTTAAATGATCGTAAACGATCGTTCTGTATCTGAGGTTGATGCTGCTACACTTCGTGCTAAAGATTCTTTCATTTGAGTATGATATCTCCCTTTTTTCAGAGGTGGTTGCTCTGCTGTCTAGGCAATGGCAGCATCGATATCCTTTTTATAAACTTAGTGACAGTCGAGATGCTGACAGTTGTTCAAATTCTGTTGCTGTGGTTACTCTTACACGCACTTCATAGTTTTTTTTTTGTTCGACCATCTCACTGTGGTTTTTAAGTCACAAAAGCCCACCGTTCATATTCCTTTTGTCATAGTCTAAACAAATGCTTTACTAATTTTACTCCACCCAGATTTTTTTTTCTATATGAACTTCTTTTACTTCTCTGCCCTTGTTCCATCTCACCTCTTTTATAGTTTTGCCACATAGCGCATGAATTGCACTTCTTATTGCATTTGCCTTCTGTTTGTCATGAGCTCCAGAGTGTGTGTGTATATGTGTGTGTATATGTGTGTGTGTGTATTTACGTATCTATATGTCTCTATGTAGTTTGTTCTTTGGAACACGTGGGGACCATAGCTCCTCCTTAGCATGTGCACCTTGGAAATGGAATAGGAGATTCTTTGGCTCAGCTGTGGCAGCTAGGGCTGTGCTGCTGCCTGCACTCCTGGTTCCTTGTCCTACTCAATGATATTACAAACAAAATGAGTGAAGCTAGGAGGTTTTATTCCTCATCCCTAGCAGTTTGATGGAGCCCTTGTGGCATCCTCTTCTTTCCTAGCAGCTAGGACTGTTATTTCTCCTCCATCCCCAGAGACACGGCTGGGAGAAAACAACTCTGTCAAATCTCTACCTAAGGAATTCTGACTGCTTGTCTTCCCTTAAGTGACCAAGAGATGGCAACTTACAGGCTTTGATAAATTTTAAGAGCAGATCCTGTTGGCACAGCAAGGAGGCTCAGTTCACTTTCTTTTATGGAACTGATGTGGGAATCCTAAAGCAACCCTACAGTTGTGTTCTTAATTGGAAAATTAGTGCATGTTGGAGCCAGGCCTCTGTTTTCACCCATCCAAAAAACTCCATTCCAATCAACGTAGGCTTGGTGAGTACTTTGAGCAGTGAAGTCTCTGCAAGCCAGCACCTACTTTCTCCAGCAGGCAACGTGTGCGTGTTCCTAACTGCATAAACAAGAGCAGCCTTGGGAGCTGTTGGCATCGGACAGCAAAGAATTGGAGTCTTCTGGTCTTGACTCTAGATGGGCCTGGAGCCCCAGAACGTCAAAAATGTCTGTTAAATAGAAACAAATATATTTTAAAGGTGTTACTTCGGTGTTTATTGCAGAATAAGAAGCCTGTTCAATATCACAAAGTTTTGTGATAAGATTTGAGAAGCTTTTGCCCCCTTTAACGTGTGTGCATTGCTCTCCTTTCTAAGGTGACAACACCTCCTTAGGAGAAGCGGACGACCTTTTGAAGCAGGTTTCATCTGATGCTGGCGGACGGCCCAGTTCTGTTGACACGGTTGCAACGGAGCCCTGGCTGCGACCAGGAACATCGGAGCCACTTCGCAGGTTCATGGATGAACAGTCCAGCCCAGCAAAGCTCTCGCCTGAAAACCCGCTGCTGGGTTGGGAAGGGCTCTCAACCGCACACGGCTGAGCCCACGAAGCAGCCGAGCCTCCTGGCCGGGGAAGGGCTGCTCAGCACTCCCGCACTTTCCAGGATCTCTTGTAGGGATGGTTCTCGACCATGTACATAGTGTGGAACCGTATCTAGAATTGAAAATAGCAATAACGAAGTAACAGAAGCTGCAGTGTAACAGAGATATAAAGCAGGGATGGTTTAGATGTGAAAGCGGAGGAAGAGCTTGGCTGGTTTTGCACTTTTTATACAAGTTAATTTTCAGCCTCAGAGCTGAACTATCACAAAAACCATGTGTGTGTGTGTGTGTGCAATCGTTTGTGTGTGTTTAAATTTGATGGTAAATCAAAGTTAATTCTTATTTTTTTTTTATAGCCAGGCTCCCGAACTGTCTGGAAACTGAGCAGAGATGCATTTTGAGCTTTTACTGAAAGAATAAATAACTTCGAAAAGGGAACTTGCTTTTGATGCAGTGAGGAGTGTTATCCTGCACAAAAGCTCAGTGAACAGTTTCATGGAGAAATGACCATCAGCAACGCATCTTGTGTTCCCTACCCTGTTATGTGCTGAAAATAGAGATATTCTTGCATATATTTAACATATGGTTCTGATTTAAAAATTAATAAATTATTTTGTTACAAAAAATGTGATTAATTTATCATTTGCTTCAGCATATGTTTACTCATGAAGAAAGGAGAATGCTCAAAGCAGCAGGAAAAGCACACGGAAATGTTGCTGAATAAAAGCGCAGATCTTTCTTCAGCCAGGATGGGTTGATGGAAGCAAAAATTTAGTTCAGTGAACTAAAACACCAAGTAGAACCAAGGCTAAAGTTGTGGCTTCCCTCTTGTTTAGGAATTCCTACCCAGAAGTAAGAATCCAAACCATGATTTCAAGCAGGCAAAGGTTTTCTAACACAGTTTCCACCCGACCGCTGCGCCTCTCAGGCTGAAGCCTTAAATCACACTTTTCTTCAGTTTGTCACCTGCCAGCCCTCCCGTTGGTTTTGACACCTGATGACTCTTCACTTGCTTCATGAGTTGAACTCTGTGATAACGCTCGCTCCAGGCTAGAAGCAGACCTTGTATTTTCCTTCTTTCTCATCTAGAGACACAGTTCACTTTTATTCCCTGAACTTTGATTAGTTTTATCCCCCCTAGAAACCCTAAAAAGCAGCCTCGGTTGACTGCAAGAACTGTTGTAAATGCACTGAGTGCCTTGGGATGGCAGCTGTTTCTTTCAGTTCAAGCCGAGGGATGCTGCACAGTGTTGGTGCTCCCTTCCACCCCTGCAGGGACCCAAATCACTGAACTTAGTTAACCTCACAGCATTTAGCAACAACTCCCCCAGTCCTTATGCTTGTCCTCGCTTTGGCATTCGGGCTATTTTTGATCCTTCCCGTCTTGCCTTTCCCCAGCTTTCCTTCAGCTTTCCCTGCATCTCCAAAGCCCGGCTGCGGGCACAGCCTTTTTGCCTGCCCTCATGAATATTTTTAATATCACTACGGCCTCATCTGCAAAATAAACACAGCTGCAACCCTGAGCTCAGAGTTGAGATGCCTGAAATGGGAACCGTCGGGCTCCAACGCTGCTTTTTTGATAGGAATGGTTGGACTTGATGATCCGGTGGGTCTCTTCCAACCTGGTTATTCTATGATTCTACGATCCTCTGATAATCGTCGTGGACACAAACTTCTGGAGAGCTGCAGGCGAACCACTTGCCCCAGAGCGCAGCTACAGAGAGGGACAGGGAAGGGTCACAATGACACAGAAGCTCAGTCTCCAATGAAACAAGACTAAGCAGCTATTAGGCTTTCTCCACCCAAGCAACACATAGGGAAAGGCAGAAGGCAGCCATGCTGTAAAAAAAGTCATTACCAAATAGGAGTACAGAACAGAACAATGAAGCAGGAAGGTTTAAAGCAAAAAACCCCACCCTATAAAACCCCCAAATTACCAAAATTTTTAGACAATCTCTTGTACTCATTGCAACAAAACGCTGAAATCTTGAACACAGAAATTGGAAAAGGAATTGGGCGAACACATGGACAAGAGAGACATAAATCGCAGTTAGAACGGCTGGATAGCAGCATCGGAACGCCTCGATAACAGTGCCAAGGACACCGTTTGCTGGAGAGGGACAGGCCACGGGACAGTTACAGAATTGCTGCTGATCCCCATCAAACAGACAAGACAAACCCCAGGTCTGGCCCAGCACAGTGGTTTAAGGTTTAAACATTACACAACAAACTGAAAAAAATAAAACCCACCCCCAGAGGAAAGGCTGGACGATTACAACTAAAGTAACCTCAATTCTCCCCCTTCTGCTTTCACAAATGCAATTTGGTTTTGCACCATCCCAACCAATGTTATGAGAGAACTCCCAGTCACAGGTCGGGCCTTCTAACTCCCTTCACTGGCTTTTCCCTACCTGCTCCATCGAACTGTTTATGCTTATTGAGCTGTGATTGGATACACTTCACCCATCTCCCAGTTCACTGGGGAGAGGCACATCCATTCCTCTCTGAGATCAGGCTCCCTCATCCACTTGCTCATCTTCACACTTCTCTCCTTTGTGAGTCCCGAGTTCTGTAAGAACACACCAGAGAACAATCCAATTCCAGTTTTACTTACAAAACCAAAGATGCTGACCAGCCTTAAGCCAGCTGCTGTTCTGCAAGTCAGCAGTCAGACCAACTGTGATCCCAGCCTTTCCCTTCCATCCACCCTTATCCCATAGGCTTCCGTGTCACTATTTTAATTCCCAGAAGGTGGAATGTAGCATTAGTGTTGCCATCTGTGCAGCACTACGGGTACAATCGACCAGTCCAGCTACAAGCACTTTTATTGTTCCTTCTTCTTTTCCTATTAAACTTAACACTCTCTTTCACCCTCTTGGTCTTTCCCTAACCCCGACGAGGCACATCCAGGGATGCCTCCAGGGATGGGGCATCCACAGCTTCCCTGGGCAACCTGTGCCAGAGCCTCACCAGCCCCATCATGAAGAATTTCTTCCTAATGTCTAAACTCTTAAAGCCATTCTCCCTTGCTCTATCCCTGCATGCTCCTGTGGAAAGGGAAGAAGCAAAGGGAACTGTAAAACAAGTAGCTGTGAATTAGGCTGGTTTTGATTGCACTGATGAAAGAGTTCAAAAACTTTATTGACCTATAACCTGATTAGAATATGCCAGATGAGAACCAAATATTGTACAGAAAGTTGTACAGAATTTTTTTTTACATAGAAAACTTTACATATCTGTACCATATACATTTTGTCCATCTGAAAAAAATTTCTACATCCATTGTAATACAGAATGCTTGACAATCTTGTCTTTTAACCATCAGAGCACAATTCACAGTATGAATACATTTCCAATAAATTTAACCACCCCCAAACCATGCCAGATTTGTTACTTGAATATATTCAACATTAAATTCTGTACATAAGAGTGAAATCTACATCAAACAAAAAAACATGTGACAGCAGACACAACCTAGACTTGTTTGCAGTGATTCAAGTTCCAGTCCTTGAAGGATCATCATTTCAATGGCTCGTTATATTGAAAAGCCCTAAAACAAGTATATTACAGGTAGTTATGTCAGTTGTGATATTTCTACCTCTGTTCTTGACAAAAGTCAGCAACACGAACTGCTGGGCTACAACAAAACCAAAAGAAAAAAATGGAAAAGAAAAAAAAAAATCACAATCCCAAAAAATAAACCCAACCTTCTAGTGCATTTGGTAAACAATGAAGTGTTACGGGTTTCCAGCAAATCAATAATACAGAAATAAAACAACTGAGGAAGAACTGTATAGTGTTAAAGAGTTATATTACAGACCTGCATCTCTGTACATTTTTCACAGGAGGATGATTTCCCGATGTCTCAGACAGCCTGAGTGTGCAAAAATCTTAGAATATCAGACAGTTGCTAAATATCTTTTATCATGAACAATAATCTCCATTTTTTCTTTTCACTATAAACATTTTATCCTTCAAAATACAGCTCTCCTGAGTTGTACTTCTTGCAGAAGCTCAAACCTTTACATATATAGTTCTTTGGGTACGTTTTCCTTCACTCTCACCACAAACCCCGCTGCCACACTGCTGCCTAGGACGGTGACAGATACCGCAGCCCACGGTGACAAGAGGACTGTGCTAAGGGCTGGCTCTCTGCTCAGCACGAGCCAGGAAAGAGAAACTGATAGAGATAATCCATCAGGAAATAAAGGGACTGGAGTGTTGAGCCTTGATTACAGTTGTAAGCATCTGTACCGTTAACCCTTGGATACACGTTGCCAGACAAAGAAACCATTTTTATGGATATCCAGACAGAATGGCTCAGCTACCTGGTCCTTTTATTTAGCTGAGGAATATCAACTTTTTGAAAGAGCAATACTCAGTCACTATCTGCTACTGCTTGCATATTCCAGTCTCTTGTTCTGGTGGCTGGGATATTTGGAAAACCACACCGATCCGCAGGAAAAACCTTCGCAGAACAGCTCGAAGTTCAGGAATAAGGTCAAACTGCATAATTTCACACAACAGAGGGTAGTAGAATGAGGCATGAGCCTTGAACTGAGGAGAAAAACAGAAGAAATTACTCTATTATGCATCAATACGCCTTAGAAAGTGTGTTGCAAGTGAAGAATTTTAAACACTTTCCCAAGTCAATGTGAGAAACCCAAAAAGTGACAAGCAGAAACACCCTTATAACTGAAGTGAGAAGTGCTAGAATAAGGCTAGGACAGCTGTGACATACTCTGACAGATGCTCGCTAGCTACCCGCAGTCTGCTCGCTAATGCTTATTCTTCAAGAGGAAGAATCGTTCCTGGATTCCTGGATCAGGTAAGTTTTTTGTTGCAGTTGGCCCTTTTCACTTAATATTTCAGCCAAGTTTTGTTAGAGGGAGATCTAAGCATGGATTTATTTACTGCAGAATTGCTTTGGAGAGGGTCAAGGTGATCTACGCGTAGCACTGGAAGCAGAATCAGGAGTTAGTTCTCTGAATAAAATATCGACACTGATCATCTTCCTCAGCAGAAGAAGGGTCAAAGCAATTCAACACACACTTCTAAAGAATTCTAGCATCTTTTTAGGTTTTCCCAGACACATTTTACCACTCACTACACCCCCACTCGGTTACTGTGTATATGTCGAGCGCAGTTCCGACGCACATTCCCTCAATAAAAAGCATCTACAGAGCAGCAGGAGCTTTGACAGTCAAGTCCATGTAACTGTGGGTGAAGAACTGGTCTGGAACTGCTTATTACCCATAAACGCTGTCTTAAATACCATTCCAAAGAGTTACTTACCCTTTCATCGCTTATTTTCAGTACTTTAGTCAAAAACAAGAGTAATAGATTAGTCCAGGCTTCCCGATGACTTTCTGATGTAAGAGTGAGGAAATAACTCAGAGCCTCACTGCAGACACTAGAAAGAAAAGACACAAAAACTAGGAACCAACATTTTATTTCAAGCTCTGCAGCAGAGAGGGAGCTTTGGCTTTGCAGCTATACCAGTGCAGAGCCTTGGTGTAGAACAGCATCTTGAAAGCCTGATTAGTAACAGAAAGCAGTGATTTTGTTCAACTAAAACTCAAGATCCTAGGACTTTAGCATTCACTATGCTGACAAAACATAACTGCCCTGTTTGTGCTTATAATTGGAGTGTAACAGGTGCTCTGTGAGGGGTATTAAAATATAGGTGACAAAACAAAATGTACACTTTAAAAGTCAATCTCATGCTGATGGCTCTGCTCCTTGGTCTGTAAACCTTAAAATACTCTCACTGCGTTACTGCCACGGTTTTAAGCCCTCTCTTATTCCAACACTTTCTTGAATGACATTGTAAACTAAAAACATTCAGGTGAACCTCAGTGTTCACAGTAATGAATAACCAAAAAGCCAAAAGCTTCTGTGTACCCATAGGCCTCTGAAGCCCAGTGCTCATTTCTACACATGAGAACAAACAGCAGCAGTTCCCTAAAATCTGAGGTTACTGGAAGAAAAGAGCAGGGTTTTAGGTAGCAGTTCTGCTTCAAAAAGAGCTATAACAATGCCCCACCTACCCAACAAGCTGCAGAAAAACCCCACAAGGTGACAAACCCCTTTGTTCTCTCTTGCAAAAGATGTAATGAGAACAAAAATAGAGACAGTTTTACTAGCTGGAGGCACAGCACTTGCCATGTGACACAAAAACTCTTAATATTTGCTGTGACCACCAACACACTCTACTGGCTCTACAAAGTTTACTGAAAATCCTTTTCAACAAAAAATAAACATACTTTAGTATCAGAAGTAACATCAGCAGGTTCAGCTACAAGGATCTTACTTTAATAGTCTTTGCTGGACTTCCTCCCATGCACTCGTACGGCTTTCATCCATGTACATACGGAACAGAATGCGCAACCCACAGGCAAGACTACTTGTCTCCTGTTTCAGAAGATTAGGCTTTGATTTGCCTTTGAAACCTAGAGAAATTCAAAGCATCCATTTAGATTCTTTTTTTGTTTCATCTGACACTTCCCCTTACTTCTAAGTAGAAGGCTCCTGCACGTAGACAGCCAGAAGAACCACCTTGAGTAATTAATTCCTCATGACACTTAGTACAATGGAGTATTGCTAAATATTAACCTGTGCATTTGCACCATAACTGTGTTTGGGCACCATAATTATGTTTGGCACCCGTTTCAACATAAGCTTCCAAGCACCTGGGTGTACGATGAGTTACACTCCAACCACTTGAACAATTGACCATTTTGTCTCAACCATGTATCTACAGTCTATGCTGTTTTATTGCTTGGTTTTGATAAAAATATCTACAATAGTATTGTTTCCAACGCTGTTACTGCATATTGAAGTCACTTTGCTACTGGAGACCCATATGAGCAAAAAGCATACCCATAAACCTGAATACCACCTCACTCAGGCTGAAGTGGTTCTGGCTATGCATGCACTGAGGCACAAGGCAGCTTCATAATATGCACTCATCACTAAAAATATTAATAGAGCTGACTTTGGTGCAAGGAACAGATTAAGCACAAGGCTATAGAGAGCCCATCTTCCACATTTTTCAAAAAATTATACATATTCCACTTACACACCAGCAGATAAAACAAGCCCCACTAACGAGCTCTGGGGTTTTGTGCCTGCAGCTTCCAAGCATGGGATTTGCCCCTACAGCCAGGGATGAGCCTGGCAGCAGTAACCCAGTGAAACCTTAAATTTTAGGAAATCAAAAGCTGCACAGATGAGGCCTCCTCTCCTTCGGGATTCTAGGGTTATAAGCTACAGTCTTATATTCTCTGGAGCGAGTCCAGAGAAGAGCAACAAAGCTGGTGAGGGAGCTGGAGAACAGGCCTTATGAGGAACAGCTGAGAGAGCTGGGGTTGTTTAGCCTGAAGAAGAGGAGGCTGAAGGGAGACCTTATTGCTCTCTGTAACTACCTAAAAGGAAGTTGTGGAGAGGAGGCTGCTGGCCTCTTCTCCCAAGTGACAGGGGACAGGACAAGAGGGAATGGCCTCAAGCTCTGCCAGAGGAGGTTTAGGCTGAACATTAGGAAAAAGTTTTTCACAGAAAGGGTCATTGGGCACTGGAACAGGCTGCCCAGGGAGGTGGTTGAGTCACCTTCCCTGGAGGTGTTTAAGGCACGGGTGGACGAGGTGCTAAGGGGCATGGTTTAGTGTTTGATAGGAATGGTTGGACTCGATGATCCGGTGGGTCTCTTCCAACCTGGTGATTCTGTGATTCTATATTCAATCTTACATTCAGCATCAATGCACTTCTGACCTGTTTTGGGGTCAATTCAAAGCACAGTAACACATTCCCACCAAGTATATCTCCAAGGTGACAGACTCACCTGCTTTCCAGAGAGCTGTTCGTTGCTCATTGTTTGAATTAAATGCTTTAGCAAATCTGTGAGACTCCAGCAGACAATCGAGAAGTTTGAAAAGCTGCTGTGATGTTAGAAAACGATACATCCCTTGATCTTGTGTATCCACATGGACATCAAAGTCTACTGCATCTCTCTATTAAAAAATAAATAAAAAGCAAACAAAAAAAGAAATTTCAAGTAAAAATTCACAAGCTCCTGTGATACCTCAATCCTACCCAGTTTTCCCTGTACTTTGATTTAAACGCAAAACTGTACTAAGAGTTGTATCCACATCCCAGTTACATAAATCCCATTGAACAAAACTTGTTTCAGTCTCCACTGTGTGCTGCCCCAGCCTAGCAAACACTATTTAATGTGACATGTAACAGATCTCAACAGTCTGCTAGAAATTCTTGAGCACCTTTAAATCAGAAGACGTTCCAGGAGTTTATGAAACTTCATCCACCAGAGAAAAAGCTGTTAAAAAGAAATTCTTATCAATTTCTACTCACTTGTGCTGCTGCTAGATTCTCTGCATCCTCTTTTTTGCTAGTTGCTGGGAAGAACACAATATTGTCGATAGTCTGAATGAGTTCCAGTTGTACAACACATTTGATCAAAAGTGCAGCAAATAACTTCTGTTCTGGAAATTCTTTAGAGAAAAGAAAATGAAAATTGCTTGTTAATTAAAGAACTGCAACAGTTTTTAATTTTTGAGCTATTTTGGAGTTAAGTTGAAGAACAGTTTAGCTTCAAGCACATTCATAAAAGAAACCAGGAATCCTCCATCCAAATTACTCTTCTAAAACCAGGACTGATCACCATGTTAATGCTCAGCAGGTTTTAAAAAAACTTTTTCCTAACTTTGAGGTCACCTGCCATATATTAGGCAGTACATTGTTACATAAAAATCACCAATGTTAGTGACCTTTTCATTAGCATCAGTGCAATGGCAAAGAAGAGGCTTAAGATAGCACTGACACTATCAATGCTTGTTTGTACTTCTGGCAAATACTAATACATGAACATTTAGACATGAACATTTTAAGCACCCACACGTAACTTTGCACAAAGCACCTTAAGGATTAGATACAGTCTCTTCAAATCAGTCTAACCAGACTTTTATTTCCAACTATTGCTTCTGTTGCATCCTGCACAGGAAGAACTTTACTTTCTAGGAAAAAAAAAAAGACTAATTTACAGAGAATTATAAGGCGAGTATTGTTTCTAATATTTTGCTTTGGGTAAAAAGCCTGCAAGTTAGCAGCTGAACTCTGGATTTTTAAAGTGCAGGTCAAAAAATGTGGACCCACCAGTCCAACAGAATTCTGTCATTCAACATGGAGACAAAAATTTAATTGATACATTTTTTTTCCACCCACATTATGTTTTTAAAGTTATGGTTGGGACCACAACTAAAGACATCAAATATCTGCTAAATATTGCTCTTAACAGATATCAAATACCAAATCACTAAGAAACACGCACTTGCAATTGGCCTGGCTTTGCTCATTTCTTCACCCACTGCGGACCCTGCACTGGGCTGATACGGACGTCCATCTGAAGACCTGGGCTGAACAGTCTCATGAATATCTACTGACTTCTGTGAGATCGTATCCTGAAAAGAAAGCCAAACCCCAAAAATTAACTTACAGAAAAACTTCTGTGAGCCATTGTCAGTAATGTCGTGCTCTTCACAACTTAAGACATTTGCTGTTTCAATACTGCACTTTTTCATTCACTTTAGTCATTTTTGATCTTAGCATTAAAGACAGATGTACCCCAAAAAAACACCTACTGAGAAAGAACTGAATATTTAACAAGTAACAGATACTTAATTACACAGCAAAGTCAGTGAATATTATTTTGCATACAGGGTTTTTGGTCATCCAAGCATTTAGCACGTCAGCCAACAGTTGGTTTGACTTTGACCAGATTAAGTGTATGATGTTTGCCGCAAGGTTCCGATACTGGGAAGTGCAGTCTCTGCCTCGATCTACAATGAAAAGCTCTAATAGCTTCTGTGAGAATTTGTATTCCTTTTATAACTGGTGAAAACAAACACACAGCTCCTAAATGACAAATCCCAACAACATGAGGCATCATCAAACTTTAATCTTTACTTGCCTTCACTCGCTTGAACGTTCTGAATTCTAAGCTCCTAACACATTTGTAGGTGCTGCAGGAATTTACCACAGTAAAATGACGAAGGAGAAGAATACATGCATACCATGAAATCAGGCTTATTTAAAATCATGTCATCTTGTAAGCTAGAACTCCGTGACCTTGGAAGATGAATTGATGAGGTTTTGTTTTGGTTTATTTTTTAATAAATATCTTCCTTCTTGATAAGTTGAATGTAAAGTATTAAAACCAATGGGAATACACATTTGTTTTCATTTCAGAAAGCATTCGTTGAAGAGGGAAAAGTAACTAACATAATTAATAACAAAATACGTTACCATTAACTGCAAAGCAGTTACATACAGAAATTAGTCCCTTTCAGTAACCCTGTGTTTCTGTTGGCATTTGTTCCCTAAGTACCAGTGGAGGCTACACATTAATTCCCTGCCTTGGGCTGTCAGCAAGATTTAAATCTATACATAAAGCTCCTATTAAGAACATATCAACTTCTAATGCTAGTAAATAACCAAGAGCTTAATCACTACTAAATACAAATAAACTTTTAATAGGTATTATGCCTACAGATAGTAGAACGCTTCATTATATTTTAACTAACTGAAGAAAAATTAGGTGGAAATACCTAAAGCCTACAAAAATTCTATCCTACCAAAAGAAAAAGTCCAAACCACTTCTTCTTTAATGCTATTTATTGTACAAGTTCTGTTAATTTTGAAGTTGTAAAGTGTCTTTTTAAATTGAAGACAAAAAAGATTTTTTAAAACATTCACGTTGAACTATTTCAAAGAGAAAAGATCTTTAGATTTATTCATGACTAAGATATTTAATATATTTGCCACTATCGCATGCTATTATATTCGACATAAACTGATCAAAACCACAGTCAATGTTTAGATCAAACGTTTTATACATCAAACCACTACAAATGAATCAAGATATAGGAAGCAGATTCAGTCACATTACCTTTATAATCGGAACTAGTCATCACAAACTTTTACACTCTGTCGTAAGCAAATTATGTTAACGCTCCATAAAGATAAATGGAAGGAGCCAGTCTCTCTTAGTAGAGCCTGTTTGGGCCCATATTCTTGAACCATTTTTATAAAATGCTTCACTAATCTATGAAGAACTTCACCTTGTGAGAATGTCCAAAAGCTAAACTAATTCTC
This sequence comes from Phaenicophaeus curvirostris, assembly GCF_032191515.1. Classification (NCBI taxonomy): domain Eukaryota; kingdom Metazoa; phylum Chordata; class Aves; order Cuculiformes; family Cuculidae; genus Phaenicophaeus; species Phaenicophaeus curvirostris. The sequence goes on from NC_091394.1 coordinate 63,375,875, forward strand.
ATCAGTAGCAAAGTAGCAGGGCTGCCACTCATAGGCAAATCCAAGTTTTATATCAGTTTATTCAATCAGTGCTACTAAACGTTTATTTCTATTTTCTAAACACTGATGTTTAAGTTCTTATTATCAGAGAAAATTTCAAGGAAAAAAAAAAGTCAGTCTAACAGGCAATCTTTCCACCTTCAGCATTTTCCCATGATGCCAATATTTCAAAGAAAATATTAAGCAAAATGAAACAAAAAACATGCCGTAAACCAGAAAACAAACCCTAAATACAGTATTACAGAGACGTACCAAACACAGAACATTATCTAAAACATACATGGATAACAACCTACAGCCAACTTTTGGAAGAGTAGCTTTACTGCAGACAAATACAAAATTCTTTCCCCATTAATTCCTTGTCATTTTTAAGCATTAAATAGCACTTTATCTGGAAAAAAAATTAAACTTCTAAATGTAAACAATAATTGAGAAATGGGTTTAAAATAAGTATACTTTTCACTTATCCTACATCACAATACATTTATATTGAACTCCTGCAAGCTTTTAAAGTATTTTATTATTTTGCCAGCTTACCAGTTTTTCTTTTGCATCAGAGGGAGATCCAGAGCCAAACTCTCCACTGACTGGTCGCCAAGTCAGCAGCCTTGCAAACACAAAACGAGTGCCAAACTTAGTAAGTTTGAAATATAAACCATAATCAATACTCTAAAAAGTCCACTTCAGTGGGGGGGTGGTGGTCTTTCTTTTAATTTAAATTCATGGAAAATTAAAAAAATTAAGTATTGTGTTTTATAAAACTCAACATGTCTGTCCAAGGCAATTGGCGGAAACTGGATTATATGCAGATAGATTACTTTTTCTCAGAAATACTGGATTTGACTTTAGGTAGTGCTGTAGTGCCATTAGTGGGCCTTGTTCTCTCATACTGCCTCAAGCTTTACCTGGAATAAGGAATGAATCTACTCCAGGACAAATCAGCATGAACGTCTGGATGTTCTGCATTCTGTCTGGGATATGTCCCCGTAATGGGGTTCTATTTCCACTTAGGATTCATTGCTATTGTGAGGTACCAAGTCACTGACCACACTTCTGATCTCTTCCCTGCTGTTTTCTGATAGCACGTTGTTTTCTTGAGGATCTTTGCCTTAAGTTAAGCACTAAGAAATTTCTACATTAATTGTAACTTATTGAGGGTGCCTCTGCCTGTCAAGGATTGAGGGAAATTGAATGAAATAACTTAAGTGGCCCCATCACCTCTTGTTCTATCAAATCTATTGCTACAAAGTAAGATTAAAGTTATTTGTCATTGTTAAGATCTCAAACTATTTAGCCTCGATCTGCGTGAGGCAATGCTTGATGGACTTCTGTGCCTGCGTATCACAAGTGAGATTTTTTTTCATTGTGTTAAGGAAACTAAATTAACAAATCACTGATGTCCATGCAATTAAAGACCATATGACTAGAAAGGTAAATGGGATGTAAGAAAACAGAAAATCTGGAGGCACGTCATGAGACAACAAATGAAGGAGAGCAGAGAACTGAACTGATTCTCGAAAGCTACCAGAACACAAATTAAAGATTATTCTGAATGAAAGGTTGTTAAACATGGTGTAATATTTTTTCAGGCTATGAAGTCTTAAACTTTCATGTGCCAAAGGAGGTATCGGAATAACAAGCCATTATAAGCCAGCAGAGGCCAGATCACCATAAATTCTGTAAGGAACCAATTTTAACTCTTGAATTTCCTGAGGACAAGAGGACATTCACCCTGGCATTTTCAGCACCAGCAAGCCAAGACTTCCTCTCATGAAGCATGAGAAAATTTCAATGAAAATGTCATAAACAGAACAGAAGTTCAATAAAAAGAAGATTAAGTAAACAATTAAAATGAACTAACAAAGTCTGTGTTGGATAAGCAACCATGAAGTGGATTGAAAACCGGCTGAACGGCCAAGCCAAGAGGGTGGTGATGAGGGGTGTAAAGTCTAGTTGGAGGCCAGTAACTATTGGTGTAACCCCAGTAGTCCGAATTGGGTCCAATTCTTTTCAATACCTTCATTACTGAGGGAGGTGATCCTGTCCCTCTACTCAGCACTGTGTCCAGTCCTGGGCTTGCCAGTGTGAGATACATGGAGGTACTGGACAGAGCCCAGCAAAAGGCTGCAAAGATGATTAAGAGACTAGAGTATCTGCTATGAGGAAAGGCTGAGAGAGAGCTGGGACTGTTCAGTCTGGAGAAGAGAAGGCTCAGGGTGGTCTCATCAATGTCTATGAATACCTGAAGGGAGGGAGCAAAGACAGAACCAGGCCCTTTTCAGTGGTGCCCAGTGCCAGGACCAGAGGCAATAGTCACAAACTGAAATACAAGAGTTTCTCTCTGAACATCAGGAGATTCTTCACTGTGAAGGTGACTGAGCACAGGCACAGGTTGGCCAGGGACAGGGCAGAGCTTGCTTCCTTGGAGACATGCAGAAGCCAGGACATGGTCCTGGGAAAACTGTGCTAGACTGCTGTGCTTGAGCAGGGATGTTGGACCAGACAACCTCCAGAGCCCCATCAAACCTCAGCCATTCTGTGTGATTCTGTGCTACTACCTTCAGCTATCAACACTTCAATGATTTTACGGAAGCTTGGCAGGAGTATGGTTTGGGTTTTTCTAGTAAGTGATCCTTACTGAAATATGTACCTGAGTAAATATTCCAGTAGTAAGTTTTCCAAACAAGGAAATAATATAATCATCTCTCTTTGCCAAAAGGTAACTTGCCAAGAAGCAGCGGCGGCTAGTACTGCAACTAAGAACTCTTGCAGCCACATCTCCAACTCTTAAATTGAAGAAGTTACACAATATCTGAAAGATGTTCTGTATGAATGCTAAAAAAGAACAGATGCAATCCTACCCGATCAGACTAACAAAAACCTCTGCCACAAGATACCTTTTACACTCGAGATTCATAGCACCTGGCTATTTCAAGACAATTAGCAATAAAGCAATTGCCCATTAAACTTTCACATATACCACTGTGCAATTTGTCTCTGTCTTCATTTCAATGTTTTCAACCAAGAAATACAAATATGAAATGCCAGTCATACCAGGAGTCACAGAAAAAGAACCAGATCCCACAACAAGAAAGGGGGGAAAAAAGGAGGGGCTTTAAAGAAGGAAAAAAGAGTATCCTCCGAGGGCTCAGAAAGAGAAGGGAAAAATGCATGCAAAGTCTCCATTAAAGATATGAAAGAATATCTGTATATTGTTTGTATTTTTTTCTTATCCACCTACAAAGCTTCAGCTTTAATCAAAATGGTCAAAGAGAAAAGACTGCTTCAAGTAGTTTTGTAACACCCAACAGTTACTTGGAGAAGAGCAGGTGTACTTTCGTGACAGGAAACAGGACTGATTACATATGCTCAAGGGATTACTCAAATATTAAAACCAACTAAGATTTACTTTGGTCTGCAAAAGTTGGGAACCTCCCAGTAATATAGGAAAGAATAATATAATGAATTTCTGAAAGAAGTCTTAGGAAGAATGAAAAAAAGGAAACGGGAAGTAAAGAACAAAAAGCTAAAGAAGATATCAACTACCCTCCTAAAAAAAAAAAAAACCCGTTTGAAAAGTAGCAGTGCCATAGGGAATAAGGCACATATTTCAAAGCAGATCTAGCTAAAGGCAACTAAGTATTCTGAATGTGTCTAAAGATTAAGACATCCTAAGTGCTCCTCTAGAAGGGTTTCAACTATAAGAATACCCAGCAATCTAAGTTTTGATCACACATAGTAATCAAAGCAAATGTTTTGCTAATAAGTACTTGCTTCAAAATTTTTCAAAGTATGAGACGTAATAAATTAGGGCTAATTGAACTGGACTTTTACATCAGAGATCTGGTTTCAAATTTTAGTTTTGGCAGTTAACAACATTAAAAAAAAAAAAAAGTCCTGCTAGCTCCCAGGAAGTTTTAGCTTTAATTTAGTATTTTTTTATTTTTGATTCAGTTAATTCACACCTACTCCCATAGAAAAGTAAGCGAGAAAAGACAAATCTATAAGACTTACAGATTAATTTAGAGATTAACTTCATCTTTTAAGCATGAATGAAGCTCTCTCACAGTCATATTTGATAGATAACTCTAAAATTAAAGAAAGACTGACGTGCAGAAGGTTCCCTTTTGCTTCAGGTATCTTCTGGCCTGAACTAGGTGATACCCAGAAGCAAAGGCTAGGAACTAGCTGGCAGACACAGGACAAGTACTAATATAACAGTTCACATTAAGACTATCAGATTTGAAAGCAAGTAGTGTTACACCCCAGTATTGTCAGGGTAGGGGAGAAAAACCCCTGGTATAATGCTGGATGTGATTTCTCATTATTCCATTCTATCATGTGTATGTATAAGACACTACTTGGAATGGTACAGTCTTATTCCAAGACACTTCATGTAGTTATAAACATGAAAGGAAAGACAGTTACCAAATACACAAGATAATTTTCACTGAAAGATTAGGATTCATAGAAATATGACAGAAGTTAACTGTCAACCACAGAGACTTAAATCTCTAAGACTGTGGCAGTATTTTAGCTCATATTCTGTGCAGAATGCTTCACATGCAATTACAAATTGCAAAGTCTGCCTATCAATAGCATTCTTCTGCATCAAAAAGAAAATGATGAAAAAGCCAGACAGCACTTTTTAACAGTTTAAAATTGAATCAAGTTACAGACTTTTTGTTGTTGATTTTTTTTCTTATGTCCATAGGGTATTTCTAGTATTTAACAGTCTACCATCTACAACACAGGACAAGTACATCTAGCACCTAATTTATGCTTATGTTTGAAGACAGACTGCTTCCGTTATCACCTAAAAAGCCTTACAAAGCATAACCTAACAGCTTTCTGTTCACCCCACTGACTAGATATTTAACAATTTGAAATCAGTAAGTCATGTAGCTAAACTAGTTTACAAAGCATAAATATTAACAGTCATCTTACGCATGAGGGATTGTAGTTTTGAAAATATCCAGCATGCAAGTACAAGTTTTATCCCAGATTTCTAGGGTAAACTTTTCACCATTTAGGATGACGACATTCTCCAAACAATTTGTACCGGATCGTGCCAGTTGTTCATTGTCTGGAAAAGACAAAGAGTGCATTTGTTTATTCACACTCAACGTAGTAAAATGTTTACATTGTTTAACATTATTTGGTACAGTCCTACCTTGCTGCACACACCAGTACAGCTGTGCAAATATGTCATCCAAAAGAACATCACTAAGTACTTCTAAATACTGTGTGAATACATCACATATTGCATAAAGTGCATGGTTGCAAGTAGTTGTCATCCATTCAGCTTTCTAGGAGGGAAGGAAAAAAATAGTTACAGCTTTCTTCAAGGCTAAATTTTTAGGATATACATCCCTGAAGACATATGGATATGTACATATACATATATTTACTCAATCCGAATTGCTTTACAGTGATACGTAATTCCTTTCCATATCTCAGAACTCCCAGAACTTGGAGGCGCAACTTCTGTTTTGCTAACTGGCAGCTTTAGGAAACTAGAGAAACAATCAATGATTCTCAGAGACCAGATTATACCACTGACAAGTACTGACCATAAGATGTGACACTGAGTTTGAGATTATGCTTAGCATCTACCCTAGCACAGTAGTTTAACACCAGGCTATGTTTGCTGCGTATATTCCAAATATTCCCCAGAGAATAAGAACTTAGAAAGTGAGACATGTCCTCCAGCCACACAGAGCCTCCCAAACAGTTGGCAATTTTGATTATACTTCTCATGCTAATTTACACATAATTATTTCTCTTTCACTTCCTTGTTAGGACAGTACCTGTTCTAGGTTTGGCTGGTCAAAAGAGTGTAGTGAAAGCATAGCACTGTTTTGGGTATTTTTGTTGACTTTTTTCCTTTCTTTCGTAGCCATCAAGAAGTTTTGAACTAGCAGACCTTATTTTCTTCTAATTGTGACTTCACTCCTCACAAAAAGCTTCATTTCATTGTTGCTTGTTGCTGCGGTTCTCCTTTCAAGCCCTAAATATGTTGCATTTTATGATATTCCTCTATTGCTTGCAGTGCAAACTAGTGGTCTTCTTAAACGCACTGCTTAAAAAATGACAAGAGTGGCAACACCTCCAACAGAATGTTAATAAAACTAAGTAAAGCTACTAGAACCACAGCTCAACCATGGAAGTTCTGAGGTTTGCCTTGCATTACTTGTTAACCTATATTCTACTTTAACTACAGATCTCATGTAAATTATCTTCCCCCACTTTTTTCACCTCAGTTTGCTGTTCTGGTAGTTTCATGTTGTCAAATATCCTAAAGACAATCCGAAATAAGTCTTGCCACCAGTGTTTTTCGTAAGTATGGCCATACGTCTTCATTATTTCAAACATTACCGTTAGGCCCCTGAAATGAAGAACAAACAACATATATTAAGGGTTATAAAAAAAGACACGCATGAGACCAAGTATGTCCCACCACAATAGCAACAACAAACTCAAATACTGTTAAGAATGTTATATACTGACCTGGAAAGTGTGTGCATCAGTTACACTATTACACTAAAATTAAGTGGAAAATCAGTATCTTTGGAAAATTCTTAAAAGTTACAGGCAATAGCCAGAAAATAATTTTGATAAGTGTGGTAATTTCGAATAAAAATAGGAAAATAACTTCTTTACGAAGGTCCACAAAAGTAAAGGAACAAGTATTTTCAAGAGACAGAGGTCTACAAATGAGTATTTGTCTTCACTGGCTATAAATGGAGTCTAGACACCTAGCTCGCATGTAGGTGTGTGAACTTAAAATGACCCATATACAATCTCTCATATTTAGCATAAGAACTGCAACTGGATACACTTTATAAGGGAAAAAGCCATAACCAAGAAAAATCGTCGTGTTTTACAGGAAGTCAGAGCAAAGCTTTATTTCTTTCAATCATTTCTGCAATCTTCAACCGGTCAATGAATCTAACTATAAAACCAGTTTTCAAATCCTCAAGGTAAGAAAGACAGGACTGGGGTCATGAGTTCAATTAAAACCAAAAAATAGGATTCCAACAGAATTGTGCTGTGGGGGGTCTACTAAAACTAAACCCATACATTCCATGGAGCACTTTACATTTGTTTTAAACAGAGCAAAACCAGAAATGTGATACCAGGCTTTGACAGGTCAGCTACAATAAATCAGTAAAATGGAATTAAGTAACAGGGGCACATATCATGGAATCGAACACTATACATTTATATTTACTAATGAATACAGTGGATCAGTATTGCCACTGGAAAAATACAGAAGATATAAATCCAGTTATTTAAAAAAGAAAAGGATTTAATGCATATTGACTGTTTAGAGTTGACCTTCCATGTTAAAATAATGCTTTTGTCGTATGTTAGGAAAGTTAGAAGTTGACTTCTATATTTCACTGTGTTCTATGCTTAAACTGCCTCCACTCCATCTGACTGTAAGCTGAGCTGAGCTGTTTTAAATAGTTTACAGGTTCTATAATAAAGAGAGAACAGTCACTACATTTTAATTTACTTAAGCTTTAGTTTATTTTCAAATGAACTATTTAAATAGTTCTTTATCTGTGTGATTTCATGGCTACTGATCCTAAACAGGCACTGAAAATACATTTTGTCAGAGACTGATTTTTGCTACTCAAACCCATAAATGTTACGGGGAGATACTGAATCTTACCCAAGCAACCCCTGGACTGTCCAGATTGGGCCATGACAATTAGAATATCTGGTTTTAAGAAAATGTAATACTTAACTATTTAACACGTAACTTCATTATATATTATAATGGGAAAAATAAAATTGTATGTAATGAATACAGGCCTAATTTCTACATCACAACATCTATTTTAAAGTTATTTTGAAAAAGCCTGGTGTTCCCACAGGGATATCACCTAAATTAAATGCTAAGACATTTTAGACTGGTTACATTTACTAAGAGACTTGTTTGTATTTTAAACATATAAAGTAAGCCTTTTAAAATTAGAATTACAAATACTGACTGTTACCTGGTTCTTACATCTAATTTGCATCTATTGATGATACAGGACAACTCAAACAGAATTGGGAACCATCCTCGCACCCACACTCTGTCTTCAGGAGCAACATTCATATCATCACTTGTGTACTCCTTGAATGCCTTTGGAAGCAAACACAGGGTTATACAGAGCCGTAATAGTTAAGTTTCTTCAAAATAAAACACAATTTGGACTGAAAATAACAATCTCTGCTGTACTGGTATTATACCCTGACACTTAGGTGAGCCGGCAATCAAAATAATACTACTGAGAAGGTTAAGTGTTCTTCAAAGTAATGGCTGGTATATTATGAAAAATAAACTCAAAAAAATAAATGAGATGATACATTCAAGCGCTGTTTTTTGCCCACAGTTCAGACTGAGCCTCTTAATGACAGCAGCTCTCAGGGAAGCCAGCCACCAGCTGAACTGGGTAGATTGAGGGTGTATGAGAGAAATAATAATAAAAAAAAGAATTGCTGGTATTTTCCACATCTGTGGCATTTTATACCCCTACTGCTTCTGAATAATGTGCATTTCTTATTTATGACTGAAACTTGAAGGGGAGCCAGTAAGGTTAGAGCAAGTAATTTTTTCTTTATCAAAGGCATTGTTGATTAAAGGACTTGTAATTTAGTTAATACAGACTATACCTGAGGTCTATCAGATACATATTTTGCACAGTGACGAATGAGGCGGATCGCTTCCATACTGGTATCTGGAAATGCTGCATTGCAGGCAAATTCAGACAAGCACTTTACTGCATCCTGGAAAGAATCTATGGTTGCTGGGAAATGTTTTTCAAACACAATTGCTGGAAGAGAAGTGTGAACAGAAGGAAAAAAAAAGTGTCATGTCTTAAAATCTATTAATTCTAATAGGTACTGATTTTAACAGAAGTCATGAGAGATTGGTTCATTGATTGTGCTGTCAAATGCGCAAGTAGTAATAAAAACTAAAAAATAAATGCTCAACTGAAAAAAAAAAATCACCTAGAGGGCATTCTATTCTCACAGTAAATAAGTGTCTAAAGTAAATCAAGGTAGAACCTACTCTAAAGGAGGGAAATATTACAGTTAAGCAAGAACAGAACTATAAGCTTACTGCATTATACTAGTCTGTGTGATTGGAACTTAAGAGGGCTACGTAAAGCATGGAGTTACATCTAGAAAAGGACTTCTCTCAGCAATACAGTCCTGTTGCCTTGATTTTAAATTGTCACTTTTGAGGAAAAAAAAATTCTTCATCAATGCTGAAAAAGTTTTAGGAACTTGCAGAGGTTGAGAGAGAATGAAAAGAGATCCCTTATCACACTTAAAGCCTGGGATCTAGATTAAAATCAGAAGTTAAAAACAAAAATCAGAGGGCCACCCAGCTCAGCTCAGCACTTTCTCCTAAGCAGGGACATAGACAATTCAGAAACAAGGAAAAAGACAGGCAAATAACATACCAGTAAAATGACTATACATTTATTTTTTTTTGTGGGGTGGGAGGAAATAAAATTCTTCACTTAAATGAAACGTACACATTAAGTAAATTTATCTAAGTCTTGTCTCGTTTTACTACAGAATGCTACAAAAGAGATAGTTGGCGTTTTCTTTAAAGGCATAAAGGAAGACAGATAACTATAATCTCACTGAGTTACTTCCATGGTTTCCGAGAGGACTGGCTGAAAAGCGTAAAACATTGGTTCTACAGCATGAAGCAGCCTTTACTATGCTGGCTGTAGGGCCAATAGATAAACAAAGGTTCAGTCTCTGGGGTCACATACACTTTCATGATGCCTGAATACTGTTAATACTCACTGACAATGTGTCCTGTAGTCTGGAATGCAAGTTCCACTATACTTTCATCCTGATCTGAAGCTGCCAGATGAAACACTGAAAAAATGTTTTTCCAGCCAGAGCGAATGTTAGCAGCCTGGGAATTTACCATCTGTGCAATACACCGTACAACCATGTCTCGAATAGTAGGAGACCTACATTAAGATAATAAGCAACAATTGTTTAAACTAAATTACATAATCAACTAAAATAGTATAGCTCTCCAGCAACTGATTTTACAAAACCAATTTGAAACATCGATTGCAAAAGTTGGTGCTCATGGTCCCAGAAAATTCAGTTAATTGTATGTTATTACCTGTTCCTCTTCATGATATGTTCAAATGGTCTTAGGAAGTCCTTCTGGAATCGGAAGTTAGCAAGTTCTCCTTTTTCTAAGAACTTCATTGATAATTGCCTTAACGAGTCCACTGCAAAAATAGCTACATCTTCATTGGGATTACAGCCAACCTGGTAACGCAGAACAGAAATGCTTAGTAAGCTTGCATCAGGATTTTTATGGTATCAGCCCAAGCTGCCTTTGCATTTGATAATGGAAAACTAAGCAGTACTGGAAAATATAACAAAATTAAAGAGTAGTCAATTCCATAAACCACATCGGTAATGCAGTATAATAATCCCTAACCAATTCCAGATACTTTCTAAATTTCATATCCTGGCATTCAAAACTTTATAAGAATAAGCAAGCTGTCTTGAAAGACAAGCTGTATTAAAAACGCATGTCAAACATTCATCTGCTAAACAGTCAAAATAGACTTGAACAGAAAACAACTCCTTACCTCAAGATTCATAAAAGACCCCCCCAAAATAAAATACATAACTAGAGGCAGTGAGTTCTAGAGCCCAGTCACAACAAATAACTTGATGTATACTCCTGCTCTTACATTTATTATATTGTGTACCTCTGCCTTTTCAAAGGCCTTTCCAGCTTTACAATTTTTATTGTGTTTTAAGCTACTTGTACAGAATAGAAAACCCAGTAAAATTCAATGAGCACAACTTTCCAACAAATCCCTAAATGAAATTCATTTCTATTGATCAAGGAGTGTGCAGTAAAATCATTAACAGGGGTACCTTATTAAAATGATCTCCAATAACTTCCCAGATTCTAGACCACTGTAGCCTTATCCGGCCCATGTTGTAGTAAGAAATCTCTACTATCTTCTGCAGACTGAACATTCGAGGGTGGGTAGCAGACAGCAGTTCATCCATAGATACAGCACAAAGCCACCGAACAAAATCCACTGTTAAATGACCACAGATTTTAATGTCATATTTTTCCAAGGTTCAAGACAAAGCTGCCTTGTAATTTACAGGGGGGGTGGGGAAAAAATAAAACTTACCAATAGCATTTCCATCCAACCTTGTAGATCCCGTAAATATTCTGTAAAGCACAGTTTAAGGCATTGTTACTGTCTATTAAACACATACTCAAGACAGTTAAAATATATAGACACCAAGTGACTACTTCTATTTATTAAAAAACAATTGGTAATTGTGGAAAAATACTGAGTTTTGACAATAAAATAATAAATATTTCAATAATTTCTAATATTTAAAAAATAACCCCCATAAGGACGTGTAGAGGCTGGGGGGTGAGCATTGTTTCTAATGCTATCTGCTCACCAGCAGTTTATAAACTATTCAGCCCTACTCCAAACACAGAAGTCAAACTTCACCAGAGTGCAAAATTCCTATTTGCCATGAGGAACAGATACTCAAAATACTTCCCATTCTCAAGTCGGGGGGAATACCACAAACCTAAAGAGCTACTATGCTTGACATTAAGCCCCCAGTTCGCTTTATGTGATTTTACTGCAAGGCAGCTTTCACTGAATCGACATCGATTTTGCTGCCTGTACTCAATCACAGAAACGCTTGTAAGCCTTCAGAATGATATAACTTTGTACTGTCAATTTTGACAACCATTAAGAAAATGATGGTTTTTGGCTTATTTGCTGAGAGAGCAAGATCCATTAACATTCCAGTATGATCAGTACTTTACAACATAAACAGGGAATATTTATGTATTATGCCTGCTCAAATTCAGTTATGATAAATATGATTCACAGAAAGGAAGACTGGAATAATAATTTTGGTAACTTCAGGCAACATCTACATAACCTAGAGGAAAGCAGAGAGTCAGTAATTACACTTAGAAGAAAAATGTTAATGTCAATAACACTCCTAGCACTAATGCAAAATAAGATTTTCTATACCTTACTATAGTGCAGCAGTTTTCATTCTGGAACTTTTATATCAGTATAAAGGCTTCTGGCCTAATCTTTCTTCTGGTCCTTCTTGCAAAAATACTTCTCCATAAAAATGAAAAAACCCACAGAACCAAAAGCACTTTAATATGGTAACATTTATGTAGTTTATCCCAAACCGGGGTGAACTAGTAGTGTTCTATTATTAATACAGTGCATGCAAATATTGTTTAGCAAGCCTGAGGTGGCAATAACAAATTTAGTACAATACCTGTCTACAGCAACGACAACACTTTGGGAGCTAGTTTCACCGATGGATTCCTGAATACTTGCTATCTGCTTCCAATCCACGTTTCCGCCAACTACAGAGAACAAAATTTGAAAAATGGGTAAGAGACATAGAAAGAGCTGGGAATAAAGACGAAGAGAAGTCGTGCCACTACAAATAAATAATTTTTTAATTAATGAAAATGAAGTACATTATTGATTTCCCTTGCATGAGCTGGGCATCTCGGTGAAAAGTTGCATGCTGGTCTAAGTCCTAATTCTCTAAATTCTCTATCCATGTATAAATTATGTTAGTCCCAGAAAATTGCCCACATTAGAAAAAAAATGCATGAACAGAAAAAAATCAAAAAAAACAACAACCACCTTTTTCTCTTCATCCTCCAACGGATTTTTGGTAATCCTGCTACTTAAAATAAATATGGCAGAGGATACAACATATGATAGAGGGTATCACATAGAGAACTTTTCACGCTATATGAGTAGCAAGTAAATCCATCCTGGTAAGTTTTCTTTCCAATCATTCAGAGAAGAGCTCCCATCACAACTCCATCTTAAAGCTACATCTCAAGTACAACAGAATTATCACCTAACAATAGTGAGAAACATCTGTAAATAAAAATACTAATGCTTATTTTGGAGGCTAGAAACTGGCAGTCTCTAAGCCCCTCTCCACCCTCATCAAAAAAAAGGAGAAAAAGGAGCAGGAATCTTTACACCGTTCTTGGTAACTCCACCTACCCCGTGTTTAAGGGATTTTTTTCCCTTAGGCACCCTACTGGCACAATAAAGGAGAACAGCAGACTGAAAGAAGAGCAGTTCTGTTCTCAGAGCTCTGCAGAGCTGTAAAGTTCTCGTGCTTCAAACTGATTCTGAGCCTTGCTGTGTTCCACTCTTGGAGGTGACTGGAAATGACGGGCTGTCAAATCTAGATAAACTGACCCATATGGAGTATTTTTCTAGGGCATTTATGGAGCAATCTTTCTGTACATACATGCATGCATACATAACCTTCTACCAGCATTTCAGAAACTTATAATACTGTTGGGTTTGATCAAGGCTTCTCTTATGAGCACACACTATCAATTAGCTTGAATCTTGGTGACATGTCAGATAAGAAACATCAGACAAGCAGCTGTGTGAAATGAATTTAAAAGACTATTTCCAAGAAGTCAGGTAAATGACACCAACTCTGCCAGTTTACATAAGAATTCCTTATTATCACAGGATTTATAATGCATAGTGGGAAACTTAAACGTACAGCAGATTCATATTTCAATAGTTATGAGATCTTTTACAGTGAAACAGTCACCAATAAAAATCTGCTTTACAAAAACCTGATTCTTCAGATTCTCACTGTCCAGAAAGGATTTCTGGTTACATAAGAAGTACACTTTGGCTACGATCCACTCACAGCAGCAGGCTTTGTCTTCTGATTTTGTGAACAGAGAGTAGAGTAGAAGAAAGCTGAACTTCTCAGTTACAAATCCAAGTAAGAAAACAACCCTACCAAAGAAGCGAAGAAACTGATGCTTATTTGTTTACATTTACAATCCACATGCTTGTGATGACTTTTAACTTTTAAGTAATACAAAAAAGGGCGACAGCAGGGAAATAATGTAAAAAGACTGATGAAGACATTCAAATACAGATGCTGGAAGTGTGCACACCTGAATCTTTGTGCAGGCAGTAAATGAGCAAAGGGTTTTTTGGGGGCTTGGTCTGGTTTTATTCTTTAAAAAGCACACACTTCTAAGTTCAGAAAGAAGTTAGAATGTTGCTGCTTATGCTTGTCTGATTTTGCAAGCAGGTTTGAAAGACGAAGCTTCTGTGTCACCAGGCTGCAACTTCACTTAATCCAATTAAACAACCTGTTTCCTGTAAAACGTGCTTCTATATATGGACATACACACTATGGGGTCTTCACAGGAATTTAGGTTTATAGGGAGATTGTTTGAAAGCCATAGTTCCAAAGGATATTGCAGAGTAATCACAGAAAAAAAATTAAGTATCTGCAACACAGGATTTGTGGAGAAGAGTGAAAAAACTAACATAATTTAGCAAATGACACTGTTCTATCAGCCCCATAGCATACAAAACCCAAATTCTTTTGAGTTGGGCATTCTCCTGCAAGATTGAAGTGATACTAAGGAAAAGGAAAATGAGAAAATGAAAGGGAGAGGGGAAAAACGAAGGGGAGAGGGGGAGAAAACGAAGGGGAGAGGGGGAGAAAACGAAGGGGAGAGGGGGAGAAAACGAAGGGGAGAGGGGGAGAAAACGAAGGGGAGAGGGGGAGAAAACGAAGGGGAGAGGGGGAGAAAACGAAGGGGAGAAGGGGAGAAAACGAAGGGGAGAGGGGGAGAAAACAAAGCGGAGAGGAGGGGAAAACAAAGGGGAGAGGAGGGGAAAACGAAGGGGAGAGGGGGAGAAAACGAAGGGGAGAGGAGGGGAAAACAAAGGGGAGAGGAGGGGAAAACAAAGGGGAGAGGAGGGGAAAACGAAGGGGAGAGGAGGGGAAAACAAAGGGGAGGGGGGAAAACGAAAAACGTTAAGTTTCCATATGTGCACTGTAAAAAGCACTCCAGAAGTTCAATTCAGAGCGAAGCATTTTATGCATGTGGGCATAGACTTGTTTCCTTTGAAACATAGTTGACAGAGGGGAGAAAAGTCTTTATAAGCTGGATCTACACCAACAACTAGCAAGTATGATTTAGAGACACCTGACTGCAGTTTACGTTCTTGAGCTATTAGGACTCAAAACTTTTAAAGACCAGTCACTTCAGCATAGAGAAACTGCCATCATTTGGAAACAGCAAAGCTGGAAAGGTCATCAGGGAACACTAAACTTTAAGATGCACTTTGGAAGGGCAGGAAGAAGCTCAGTGTATGAGATATTGGCAGACGCATTCATTTCCAGGCACAAGGTTTCCCTTCAGCAGTTCTTGGCAAGGTGAGGGGAGTACACAGAGGCAGGAGAGCAAACAGAGAGCACAATGGAAAGAAAAGGACTGTCTGCAGAATACAAAAACTGTCTGAGGAGAACACAAAGGCAGATGATTAGGACTAATTGAGGGCTAAGGTCCGGGAAACTAGTAAAACAATCATTGCTTCTTACATAGTTACATGAAAAATTGAGGGAATGCAACAAAGCTTTTGCTCAGTTGTGGGAAGTTGTTCAAAACACAAGAGATACTGAGCATCATTCTAAAACTGAAACTTTTGAACAGTCAAGTGGAACTATATTAACTTCCTTGATGCTTTCCACAGCTTCCCAATACCCTACACCTCTATGTCTTTAATGGTTTTCCAACTTAATTAAATAAATCACTCAATTTTTTAAAGACAATTTAAGGTAAGACTGGTATACTTTTCTAGGAGGACAGGAAACAACAGCTCATTTAAGGAGTAGATTTTGGCTCTCAGGCCAATCTAAATAAGGCACATTCAGTACTAAAGTAACCACAAGAGGGGGAAATACAATTTCAGAATTTAAGCTAGTCTCATCTCCCACTTGATCTGAATACCGCGTATTTCTCACGAAGTTTCATAAGAGGATGCTTAACCTACACATGCTAACTTGCCTGTTTGGTAAAATACTTTGTGCACTAACACTGCAGTATTATTAAATCTGATCATACCATCAGCAATATAGTCTCACTTTGTCAGCTATATTTTATTAGAAATGAATAATGTATTATTTTCTCATATTTCCCACTCTCCCGACCCAGTAAATAAAAAAATAAAACCCATCCAGAAGTAGGAACAGATCTTTTCAAAGCCAAAGACAGTTTTACAAGGACTACTACATGGTCTCGTCTCCAAATCTCACAGTCAACAGTAACAAAAACAAAGAACAAACTTTACCAAAACAAAGGACAAATCTGTCTGAACGAAGCCAGCTAAACAAAATACTTCATATCTGCATTACTTACCCAGGCCCAGCCCCACAAATTCATCAGGTGCCTGATCTTTCGTTCCAGTAAAAGAACCTTCCCTGCCACGCACTGTCCCTGAGATGTAGCGAGGTTTTACTCCAGTTCCTATTAACTGTGCCAGTTCAAGTTGACTGATGCATTTCAGAATCTATTCCAGAGAATAGAGAAGTTGTTTATCAACAAAAAGCAGTTTGAAATATAAATAAATAAGTCAATCAATCTTTGGGCAGATCTGAACACTCAAGGACAAGTATTTCTGTTCTTCTGCCTAAAAGGAACATTAATTTAAATACGATTGGATTAGTCTCCCACAATTTTATTTCTCACTTTGACATGATTTGCCACTTCAACTGGCCACACAATCCACAATTCTACATCGTGTATGTACAAAAGTATATACTTAGCACTTATTTAAAAAAACCCACTGTATTTATGCACAAACAAGAATTCTACTGTGTTTAAAACCAGTACACGTGCTTTCTTGCAGTTTAAGTACAAATAGCTCTTGTACCTCATGCCAGGAATTTCCTAAATAGTTTCCATCCGTATGAGCCACCGTGATGAGAGTTTTAATTGTGTCAATATTCTTCTGCTTCATTTCAGTAATACCAGAACTCACTGTGAGTAATGTAAATCTTGCTAATGCTTGGACATAGGCATCTCTTTCAAGCTATAAATGGGAGGAAAAAAAATCAAATAAAATTGCCTTGTAAGTATTTTCTCAGTTTCTTGTTCTTAGTACTATGTGTGTGATTTCAACAACTACATAGTTTACCCCTCTCTTCCTAGGATTTACAAAGTATTCTAAACAGTGAAAATATCTCATGTTCTTCTGTATAAAGCTGTGGGATAAAATCAGGCTCCCTCTATTTAGGAACACGAAGGGTAAAGTCTGACAGCATAGAACACACACGTGGTTGTTCAGTTTCTAGGTTTTGTTGACTTACATTTAGGAGGGGCTTTTTGGGGAAACTGGACGCTGTTTCAGAGGAAATGTGGCTTCTTAGCTAAGCTTTTAATATTCTTGTACTACGAAAATGCTGCCTTAGGAGAGTCAAGTTGTAGGATTTTTATTCTTTTTGGCAAAAGAACCTAAATAAGTTACCTAGAAGGCATGTTGTGCCAGTTCCTCTGCTCAAAATATATCTGATTTAACCTACGCCTCTTGGAGCATCTCAGAACCTTGTGGGGTGAGACCGTCATGGGTGGATAAACAGCAAGTCACCTGTTATCCAGGTAGATTAAATCAGTATCACAAAAAGGAATGTTTCACATGTAGGTACCTGATTTTTAAGTACAGGGAATCTGCAAACGGCAATGGAAACTCCTCAGATCTTATATGAAACGATTAGAATGGTATAAAGGGGATTACAGCTGAGCTCACAAGTGCATTTTACTGTCTTGTTGTGTATGATCCGGAGGCCATAAAGTGAAACGGTTGTACATCAGGGAAACAAATGATGACTATGATATATACTTAACTGTTTGCACGCTTAAGACTATTTTGAAATTAAAAATTCATTGAGCATATAATAAACCCAAATATAAAATATTTCAAGTAAAACACCCAGGAAGGATGTCTGTTTCATAGAGGAAACATGAACACCACCACAGCAGCAATGATAGAAGGGACGGCTGCTCAAGAGTCACACGGCATGGCTGCCATGTTCAAAACCACCTACCGCTACCACGTACACTGGCAAAAGCACAGCAAATGATGCATAAGCCTAGAAAAATGGAAGATTCCCGGAAAGAGTACTAAGCAAAGAAGCTTGAGAGTCTACAAACTGTGTATCTTCTGTAAAAGAAAAAGCTTCCCAGTCCTATCTTCCCTTTTTGTTCCATTGAGGTATTCCCCCCTTGCCCCTTTTCCTAAGCCAAAGTAGAAGATAAAAAACTAAACAATCTGTTCATTAACCAGAATGAAAAAACTGACAATATAAGGAAATAAAGTCCATCCTTTTGATGCGCATCTTGTCCCAGGTGCTTAAAAAAAAAGGCAGACTGTGTGACAGTCCAAGATTAAAAGTATAAATAAACCCAGAATCTTTAATTGAGGTTTTAGAGGTGAACATACATAGCTTAAACTATATTGCATGCTTCAGGAATTTTCTTAAAACTAAAAGCCTCTAGCTCCTTCCATCATCTCTCAGGAGGTATTTTTATTCAATGAAATAAAACAGCTGCCAGTACCAGTTATGCACAAAAGGAAAACCTGATTCCAACAGAAAAGATCCTGAGATCAGCTCAGGAATGGATTCGCCAGTCTCCTTCAAACCACTAGAGCTATCTAGCACCTTAAGTCAAACAACACTACCATCTAATTGGGACCTTGTACAATAAACCATCTTGTAACGTACTGAAATCCACAAACCAGTATTGCTTTTAATGATATCAATGAAACAGAATTCCCCTAAGAAGACAAGAAGGAATATCACTTACACTGAAAATACAAAACCAAGTTTTTAAATTTCAGCAAACGAGCATTATTTTTGAAACCCTTCCAGTTCAATCAAGTTTGTTCCAAGTCAGTGGAAGGATATGACTGATTCTGGTACACCCTTGAAGCATGGACATCGCAGAGCAAACAAGCCCTTGCCCTCCCCACCCAAAGCCGACCAGCGCAGGAGTGGGAGCTAACCTCTGCAGCTGCTGAAATTGGTATTTGTACCAGTTCCGCTTTTGTAACATAGAAACAAAAATAACAGGAATGTGGATTGTGCTAAACAGCTGGAGGCTCCAGGGAAGGCTTTGTTAATCAAATTTTTAAGTCTGTTCAGTTGGGGAGATGGGAGGGAAAATGAAGTGGAAAGACAATGGAAACCTTACATGATCTCAAACCGGCTTTTTTAAGAATTTGTATCAGAGGTCCCAGTGTGCTTTTCTACGCTAGCGATAAGAAGTTATCCAATTTGCTAAATACAGGTGCAAGGGGAGAGGGCAGCAAAGCATTCGCTATCACATCGTAGCTTAACAGCTTTTACTTAAAGTTAGTCTTACAAGGCTGTTGGTTTTTTAGAATATGTGGGTTTTTAAAAATGTTCTCAGTGTACGCATGGAATAATGCAACACCAAACATAAGAGTTTTGCTTTGCCTCTATCTTCAACTATCGCTACAATGGACTTAACAGCAGACCAGCACTCCATTTATTAACTACAATAACATAATAGCGCATTCACTACTGATGATTTTAAAATAGGAAGGGAAAAAAAAATGGCTAAAAAAAGCCCCTAAGTTTAATCACAATTACCCTTCGGAGCCAGAGAGCCTGGAATTCTTGGCATTGTGCTAAATGCAAGATACATTCAGGCATTACATCAGGATTGACATTTCCAGTGCCACAACTGTTGAAATGTTATCCAATTATAGAAGTCTCAAATTAGTATAAGCTCTCTGAAGTTGAGAACACTATTTCAAACAGGGTTCACAGAGATACTATTTTACTTAGGACACAGAATAGAAAGACTTTTTACAGAATATCACAACAAAGCTAAGTGGCTTTGTAGCAAAGGTAGGAAGAAAGTAATTTGACAAAAAAAGTAGTAAGCTTGTGGGGGAAAAAAAATTCAGTACACAGGCGTGGCAGCAGTTACCACAAAACACCAGGAAAAATAAAGGTCATTTCCAGATGAAGTAGTAATTCCAGAAGCAGGCAGCCTCCAGGTATCACGAGCACAGCATCAGCAACAAGGAGCCTTAGAGCCCCACTAACATTTGGCTGGTACATAAACCAAAGTATGGTCTCAGTTTGAATTTTTTTTTACCTGAATGTTGAAAATGCAAGCAATCCTGATTGCACATCGTATACCCTCCAAACAAAGAGAGGCAACTTCTGTGTCATCACAGTCCTGCAGACCCACGCTGAATGCAGCTAGAAAAGGTGTCCATGCCAACTGGAAGGTAGGGAAAATAAGAGTTACATTAGCAACTCTAAGAACTTGAAGAGAATGTTACAGTTTCAAAATCCTGACAAAAGTGTAAATTCACATCATTAAACTTGAAGTTGTGTTTTGCCAAAAGGAAATGGAATAGAATAGATACGAGACACAGAAGAGAAGTTCTGAAGATTAAAGCACTCCCCTACTCCCTCAGCAACCGACATACACAATCTCCTTCAGATAGCTGGAAAAAAAACAACCCCAAAGCTTTGTCAATTAGATAGTTTCGGTATTCCCGGGATAACTTTATCTTTGCACAGGGAGAAATAAAGACAGAACCACAGTGTATAATGTGTTCCGTTATGATGAAAAGCATGTACTTAAACAAAAGAAGTTTGTCTTACTAACACCAGGAGGAGAGAGGGGAAAGGTAGGGTACAACAGGGCAACAAACTTTATTAATTCCATCAAAATACAGTAACTCAACAATAAGAGACAGGACACAACTGTTTCTTTGATCACACTGCTTTAATTCTGTTTCTGTTGGCCCCTCATCTCTTTGTATCTAAACCACTGTTGATATTTCCCATTTTTTTGCCTTAGGGAAGTCTGAGAGTGTAATACACTAAATTAAAAGTTATTGCCACAGAGCCCACATGGTCCTGCCCTTGTGGTCAAGGCTCCCTCTCCCACAGGTAGCAAAAACAACTGGAAGATGCAAAGGATCCTGCTGTAATTACACGTGGTTATGGAGAGGAAACTTCAGGGTACCCAGAATGATTTTAGAGACAATTTTACCTAAAATCACCCCAGATGAAGTAAGAGTTAATAGGCACAGCAGGGAACAACAGATTTCGCGCTTGATCTCATAATAAAATGATGCACCACAGAGCTTTGGTTTCATTAAAGCCAGCAATTCCAAGAGCACTACCCTCAGCAAAACACTTGCACATGCCAAATCATAATTCTGGGACAATATTAAAGAATTAGACGAATTCCTAGATCCAGGACTTAATTCCCTTTGAATGACCTTTAAAGGTCTCTCCCAACCGAAAATATTTTATGAGTCTATGCTTCAGAAGTGTATTTTTCTCCCCACCGGACCCCAGCTTATTATTCCTATTGAAACCAAAACTAATCATAAAAACAGAAAACCTGAAATACGTCCTTAAGAACACTACAGAGATCTGTACAGTATGCTTTATAACTAGATTTACACGGTTATTTATAATATTTGTCATTAAAAGTAAAAATTAAGCCTCTAAACTAGACAATCAGTTCTGCTTAGGTGGGTGCATGAAGTGAATTTCCATGATAAATTCTAAACTGGCATCAATGGGTGAAAGAGATGCCTAGGAATTTATAAAGTTTTGCTGGAATAAAAAATATCTAAATAAAAAAATCTGAAATTAAATAATAAACTTCCAAAGTTCTCACTTTTTTTGAGATGACAGCTCCCTGTTCAATGTTGTCTCTGGTACTTCAATTAGTTTATGAACACCCCCAAGTAAAAAGACTTCTAATTCTTGGCATCTTCACAGAAGACTTTTAGGGTGTTAATTTACCCTGATGCTTCATATTTTGCTCCTTTGAAAATGGATTTTGCAAATGTACTTTTCAGATCCTAAAGGCTAGGAAAGTTATGGAGTAATAGGGCTGGTACCTGAAGGAAAAACAGTCTATGAATTTTACAGATGCCTGCATGCAAGCTATTTCACTTCAGACTTAAAGAAGTCAACACAAAAATTATGCACCTCTGCTAAGTGATGCCCTGGCATCCTGACAGTAGGTCTTAAGCAAGGGCTTAATTTAGCACTGATCTGTACTGAATACTATCCTACTTTTATTAATATGGCAATAAAGAAATTAGAGTTTTGCCTCACGGACAGCAATCTTGCTGCTAGATACTCGGTGTGCTCAGGGGGCCAAAAAGGCCAAGAGCATGCTAGCTTGTATCAGCAATGGTGTGTCCAGCAGGATCAGGCAAGTGATCATCCCCCTGTACCCAGCACTGGCAAGGTCACACATCAGATAATGCGTTCTGTTTTGGGCCCCTCACCACAAGAAGGACATTGAGCCTTGGAGCACCTCCAGAGAAGGGCAACAAGGCTGATCAACGGCCTGGAGCACGAGTCTTACAAGGAGCAGCTGAGGGAATTGGACCTGTTCAGTCTGGAGAAAAGGAGGCTGAAAGGAGACCTTATTGATCTCCACAAGTACCTGAAAGGAGGTTGCAGCCAAACGAGGGTTGGTATCTTTTTCTCTCTTCTTCCAATTAGTAAGTGACAGAACAAGAGGAAGTGGCCTCAAGTTGCACCAGGGGACGTTTAGATTGGAGAGTACGAAAAATTTCTTCACCAAAAACGGTTGTAAAACATTGGAACAGGCTGCCCAGGGAAGGGGTGTCACCCTCCCTGGAGATATTTAGAAGATATGTACATGTAGTGCTGAGGGATATGATTTAGTGGTAGATTTGGCAGTGTTAGGTTTACAGTTGGACTCAATGACTCTAAGGGTTGTTTCCAAACTAAATGATGTGATGACTTTATGACTCTTGAGCCTCGGCCTGGAGCTCAACCTGACCTCACAGTCCCATCACTCCAGGGAACCATTTCCTTACTGTAATGATAGCAGTCTAAGACTTTACCTCCCTAGAGCAGTTCACAAAGGGGTCATTTGAGGACCATTAGTCACACAAGGGCAGTAAATTAGAATGCATGATAAGGGTACAACAATTTATTTCAGCGGCAGGTAATGATAATGAGTTAAGTTACGCCGAAGACCACATCCAATTGTGTACTGAGGCACAATACACTACTGAACATACTCTGTTATCTATGAATCTGAATCACTGGTATGGAAAAGGCACTTGGGATGCAGATAGCTTTGCACCTATACAATAGCAAAGACAAGTGTTTAGAAAAATAGTTTAATTCAGACCCAGCTACCTTCCCCAAAACAGATGACCGTTCTAGCCTGAAATATTAATTAAACAATGAAGTGGGATTAGCCATTTCTCACGTCTATAAATCTGCTGGTTTTACACCTCTATACCTGAAAAAAAAATCCTGCCATTTCAAGTTTTTAAATACTCTTTACATTTTTATTCCCTCAACACACTCCTCATAACTCCTCCATTATATCCAGATGCTGCTCCAATAGACACAGAAAGTTCTTAAGTCCCATGGTAAATGAAACTGGAGTGGAAGGCTCAAAATCTCTTCTCTCCCATAGCAAGTTAAATAACTTACAAAATAACTAAAACATAGCAGACAGATCTTTAGTATTTTCAACAAATTCTGCCAGTCAATATTTTGTATTAAGAAACTAAGTGATATCCTAGGTAAATACCTTAACATGTATCTCACCTTAAACATGGGTCTCACATGCTCCAGGTGTGTTGCACTGGTAAAAGGTGCCTGAACGTGGCTCACTGCCTCCATAAGAGCTTTAGCTGTTTTAGCCATTTGTTCCATTTCCAAATTATACAGAAGTCTTCTCTGTTTTTCACTAGCAACATCTGTAAAGATATTTTTTCCTCTCAGCTGTGTATCCTTAGCAGTGTTGTCTTCGGGAACATAATAATTTTAAGTACCATACTCAGAGGCATTTTTTGGTATTATCTTTACCTTCTGAAATTAACACACTAGCAAGACATTTTCTTTTACAATACAGAGAAAATGTAAGCCAAACTTATGTATTAAATGTAACCTAATTTTAAATCTTCACAGAATTTTAAGATATGCACAACAAACATTTCTTTTCTATGACCTCACCTGACAACATTAATATCGCATCCACTAAGTCAGATTCAAAGTGAGCAGAAGTTTCATAGCAATTCATCAGCACAGAAAATAACAATAAAAATAACTGGACGTCCTTTTTCTGAGGGAGAACTACCTTAATCACCTTTTCATTTCAGTAATGGAACATCCATCTCATCAAGAACGTGAAACCCAAGCAGAATGTAAAAATCAGCTTCTTGAAAATTACAACGAAAACATTACGTTAATTGAACAAATTGAAAATAAGAGGGATTCCTTTTTCTAGATGTGGATTTCCTGTAAGCAATCTGTTCTTAAGACTAACCTAGGACTTAGAAGTATACAAATTTGACTATTTTGGAAAAGAGTAAAGTCAATCTTAATATTCTCTGTAGAAAAGCTAGAATGAATAATACCTGAATCTTCATATTGTGCAAAACATAATATTTTTTCTGGTATTTGAGAGAGAAAAGATAATTAATTTTAAAAGTGCATAAATTGGGTCTCTACAAACCAAATAATGCAAAATTTTTGAACATGACAGGGAAATACAATAGTTACCTTAGGAATAGACAGCACAACCACTGTGTTTGTTCTGCACTATGCCTATCAGCAACACCATTACTTCATAAAGCCCTCAAGAGCATTTCCCTACGTTGCGGTTCAAGAGCAAAATTGTCTTATCCATGGTCAATGCAACTAACATCAGGAATTCAGATGCAAAGAGAAGTGAAAATAAGCAATCCTATTTAACACAGATTTGAAGGTGACATATGCATTTATGTTAAAAGGAAGAGGATACAAAATTAGAAGTTAGGGCTCATTTTGATTTAAGTGGTGCTTCCTTCAGTCACCTCTGATTTTAAGAAGGAGATACCTTCATGAAATTGAAGAGCCAACACTTTGAAGAAAGCTAACATTGCAACTACTTACTTTGTTTACTAGATTTTGTGGGTATTGTTAATTCTTTTGTTTCTTTCATTGAAATCTTTTTTCCAGCTATTTCATTATAGATAGCAGACAAATATTCTTCAGGGAGATCTTTACTGTCATTGATGCCTCTATTCATTTTAATATACTGTTCTTTTGTCATTTTATTCTTAACCTGAAACCCAGAAAGAAGCTATTAATATCAACAAGTGAGTCCAGTTCATGGCAGTCACAATGCTGCCTATAAAGCAGCCAAACAGATGAAAAGTTACCATCAAGGACAAACCTGCTGATTCAAAAGACATTTTAAAGTATCCAGCATATGCAAGACTATACTGTCAAATCTAAAGAATAACTCAAAGCCGTGTGGGCATTACAACACTCAAACATTCAGTAGGATCCACAGATCAGTTAGATATACACTACATTAAAAATGTGTTTTATCTTCTCATACAGACCAAGCTATCTATTTTAAACATAATTTCTTAAGAGTTCAATAACCTTTCCAGATTTTACTTGTATAAATGATGATGGCTCATCACCTCAACTTTGAATACCATGCACTGCAGAAGTGAGTTGTATTTATCAAAATAAAGCTGCATTATTTTTCAGACTGAAATCAGGAGCAGACTTGTGTTAAAATCAATGGGTAAGTAATTACACAAATTCTGGCTTTGAATGTTGGTTAGTCCACTACAATGAATGCTGTGATATGAAAGCAAATACATAAAATGTGTATTCAATAAAGAGCAGGGAAATTATACTTTACTGAAAGACCTAACCAAAACAACTTAAAATCTCAACACCCATGAAACACAGTACTGTTACTTAGGAGATGCACAAACTTAAGCTACCATATTTCTTATGCACATATCTTAATGTTCAGTTTAGCATCAGTTTTACAACTACATTGTCACAAAGCCTGAAATTTAGATGTCTACAGATTACCCATAATTTTCTAGCTACATACCTGGGGACTGTGGAGATCTGTTGTCAACATGATAATTGAGTAAGCTAAAACATATGCAGTATCTGCACTAGCAAAAAGAGTTTGCCTGATGGGGGAAAAGGAGAAAAAGAACAGCAACTTTAACATATTAGGATTTTTAACTTCTTATTCAGCTTTCCAAAATTCTGAAGACAAAGCATGGCTTACCCTTGGTTACATTCTAAATATCTAGCTGCAAATTTCTCCATTAGGCGATCAATTTTTTGAGCCTCTCCTGGAAGACGAAATCCCTCTAGAAACATGCGCAGAGCTGAAACAAAATCCTTTCCTGAAAAGTCATGTTGGTCCACATAGGCATACATGACTTCTTTGTTAAATTTATCATTGTCTCCCAGGAACTCTCCAACCTGAGTCTAAAACAAGAACAGAAAAGATAAACTAGTGCACTCACACTGAAAAAAAAGAAGTAAGAACAATAGAATCGCACTGCTCATATGTCTCGCAAAAAGAGAGGCCTGTATGCAGTTAACCATAACATATGCCTGCTTCCCCTCTACTCTCTAAAGCAAAGTATTTTGGCCATATATGCCATCATAATGCTCTTCCATGCTTATATCTTCCTACCTTCCTCCTTCTCTGGCTCTACTCATGTACCTATTTTTTCTAGTACGTAAACTCCATGTGTGCACAAGACAAAGTTAGTAGTACCAACGACTGATTGTTCTCTGCTGTAATGATTTTTGTACTTGGGAAACTTAGGAATGAAAAGCTTACTTGGGAATGAAAAGCTTACTAAATTCAGCTTTATTCCCACTACAGTATCGATCTCAAGTAGACACAACTGATGCTTTAATATAAATAGCTGGAACTCAAGCACATCCATGTTGATCACTGTCAATGCAACACAGTATTGTGAAAAATACCGTACATTCAGAAAAAGATGCCTGTATATGTAAACTGAAGCTAAAATTTGTTTTTATGGTTGATTGTAAGTACTAATACTGAACTTTGCAACTTCAGGCACAGCTGCAAGCATGGGCATATGCAAGCTTTTCCTTAGAATGCAATGAGGGTGGCTACTAAGCACAACTGGTCTTCCAAAAAGCTATGTTTTTCATGCCAATATCAACAAGAGATACATCCACCCTCCTCAATCAGATACTGCAGCATCCTTCCAAGACCAGCAACAGCTGTTAGCTGTAAATAAAATCAAAGAACTAATACAGATTAAATAACCTTCTTTTGGGAGGCAGCAGAAAATGCTTTTCATGCTGTGGCACCACCTTATTTTTTAGCCATGTCTGAAGGGCATGTACTTCTGGCAGCCCCTTATTGAACTAAAGTACATACAGTTCACTACGTTGCTTCTAGCTATACTAGCAACTAAGTACAAGTTGTGAGTCAGCTCAAGTAGGTCAGTCTTTTCCTTCACACTTTGCTGAACTGCAGGATGCATATAGTACAGGGTAGAGCCCTAATGCATACTCCAATTCAAATTCCTTAAGCCTGCAAATTTTAAGAGAGAAACTTCCATTTCTTCGTTGTACAATAACATTACACACTTTAAAACATTATTATGTGGTTTGCAATTAGGATAAAAACATCAGCATGAGCAAAAGCAACCATCAGGAAAACAGTTTTCTTACTGAATCTAATCTTTCCTCCTGATGCAAGAACTGAGCGATATCTTCAGGGGTAGTGCCAAGCATTCCTTGCTCTTGCAGGTACTGAATCCCCCTCTTTGGTTTCTTATTGAATCTGTACAATCAAGATTAGGATGGAATGAGAGTTAACCTTTTTATCCACATACAAAGCCTTGCCAGCTTAAGTAAAACGTTCCAATAATTTTGGATGAGGTATTAAAATCTCCATATTAAATACTTTTCCTTTATCAAACTGTTCATTAGATAGGAGTGAACTATTCCCTTCTATCATTAATCCCTTTGTCATTGGATGATTTCATGGGTTCTTCCCCTCCCATAAACAACCTCCTCTTCCTCTTTGCTACACAACTGCCAGCACGGCATCCAAGCAGTTCCCAGTAGAGAGAGCTAAACACTATCATTTACTCTGGCACTCATGAAGAAAAAAGTATGTTAATAGCAATGTCTTGGCTTGGAAAGGAACAATTATGCTCTGTTACTTTTTGTTTTAGTCTATATGGAACAACAAAAAAATCCATGAGTTGTCTGTAAGAATGGAAAAGTACAAGACAAGGAAACAGGTAACTGAAAGAAGCTGAAACTCTAAAGGACTAAGGCATGTTTGTTGGGGGTCTGAGAACTGTACCACAGAAAACTTTTATTTTTGCATAAAGCAACCTCACTGATGAGGTGAAGCGACAATGCTGAAAGCACACAGAAGATCCATGCCAGACTGCACTGAGAAATTATACTATCTTCCAGTTCTAATTATGACTAGTTAATTAATCAGAAGAAATGGGTCGTATTCAACTGATCATGAGTTCAATGTTCTTTTCATTTTTCCAAATATAAAAACCTTATTTTTAGACAAGCAGGTCTGGAGAAAAAAAGAACAAACATTCAGTGTACTCATCTTCTAGCTGTGAGGAATTAGGTTAACACAAAACACTGCTGACAGGCTCCAAAGGGGACACCATTCAGCACTCTTTCACCAGAGGAAGTGCTGTTACATCCAGAGTATTTTTCCTAACACAAGATGAGTATCTATGAGTAGAAGGAAGAAAAACCCAGGAATCTTCATAGCTCTGAAAGAATCCACCCTCCCATGGGTGACAAAAGGGCACTCACAAGTCAATTCCTTGTTCTATTATTTCCTTTTGTTGCTTTAGGACCTCAAACTGCTCTGGGTTGTCAGTGCCAGACATCTGTGTGCTGTAACTGCCAATTCCTGATGAAGCAGTAGAATCCAAAGAATTTAAGCTTCCATATCTGTTAATTGTCTCAGGGTGTTTGGTTTCATTGCTGTCCTGTTCTGCAGGTTTTTCTTGGCCTATAAATTGGAAAGAGTTACATATATACAAAATACACACAATGAAAAGAAACAAAAATCAGAAGTTATTCTTCCAATACTCTCTGATGGCTTCTAAAAGTTACTAGCGTTATCTTCAATGATGTATTTATTTCCATATAAATATTCTGCTTTTGTTTTGTTTGGAAAAATAACAAGAAAGTCACTAAAACCTATCCAGGAGGATAATTTCAGTCCACGATGCACCTGAAAATGTAAGCCTTAAATTTCACCTGTGATTTGTCGGCACTTGAGAAAAAATATACACCACCTTAGAAACCCAGTTACAGATCCTTCCTTCTATGTTCAAGCCCAATGTTACTTTTGACCTGAAGCAAATCACACTAGTCTAAGCTTTTGAAGCAGAGTGTTTAGAAGTGTTTATGACCAGATATGCTAAGGAGCTGGTCCACTTGGTTCACAGAGACAGCCACATTAACCACCTCTACACATGCAGGTTATCACTTCACCTACCCACTTGAAGTACTTAATCTGAAAACTCTGGCATAACCTTATCACTTTTCACTTCAGGTCAGATGGAAAAAAGTTTAAAACAAGTAATTACTTAGTTACTTCACTGCTTACCACACTGAAAGCTCTATAGCTATATATTGATAAATAAAAAAATGCTGTCCATCCAGCTTGCTTCAGTAGTAAATTAATCAATATGCAGTTACATGAAATCACGCAAGCTTCAAAGTAAGTTTTGTGATCCTTTTACAATTAGAAATATATAAAACCCCCAGGATTTAGTTATCCTATATTTCTAGGATTCATGCAATTAAGAAAAGACAACTTAGACAACTTGCTCAAATGACACCAATTCAAACTTACTAGTATTTCTACCAAAGA
The DNA here is from genome assembly GCF_032191515.1 of Phaenicophaeus curvirostris. NCBI lineage: Eukaryota > Metazoa > Chordata > Aves > Cuculiformes > Cuculidae > Phaenicophaeus > Phaenicophaeus curvirostris. Next base: position 63,405,567 of record NC_091394.1, read on the forward strand.
AAAAAAAAAGTTTATTCGCTCTCTTTTTTTAAATGCAAGAAGTTTTCCTGATCTGGATACCAACAGTAACAGAATACTGGAAAAATGTACTAAACTCCTGCAGCATCTCCAATAAAGCCATGTTGTGTCTTACCAAGTGTTGTCTGAGAATTGGGATTTACATATTGATCCTTACTCCACTCTACCATGCACTTCAAGATCGATACTAAGCATTCCAATCCTTTTTTTCTCAAACTTAATTCCTAGGAAAGATTTCAAAAGAATATATCAGAGGAATGGAGTTCAGTCTTAACCCATCATGCTGAGAAACAAAGTTTCATAAAGTTTGGTAGAATTCTTACCTGAACATTGGACATGCCAAGTTCTTGGCTACCCCTTCCTTGAGCAATCTTTGACAGGTCATTAACGAGCCTTTCAAATATATTTGCTGCATTTAAATCACAATCATAGTTCACGTAGATGTCCACTACACTTTGGGCATCTATAAATAAATTGACACAGTCAAACTTGGAACAAAAACCAGATCATTCAGTGAAAGGCAAGTATAGTTCTGTTCTTTAGCATAAAAATATAAAAAACTAGAACCAAACGGTGCTTAATACCTGCACATATCCTTGTCAGCGTTTGTATCACCATCCATTTATGATCAAATGAGCTAGTAGAAGTTTCCAAGATATACAGGAAAATTTCTTTGAAGAAAACCTAACAAATATTCCAGGAAGAGGGAGAAAAAAAAAGTACCTATTACACACACAATTACTAGCTTTGATGGCCAAGATTCTGACATAATTATGAAAGCAGCACTTTAAACTTACAGGAGATAAGTAAGAAAAGGAGGAAGAGAGTAAATACAATTTATGCTTCATACATTCAAATTAGAAATTACAATTATTACTTATGTAATTCTGGAGTTTTGTCCAGCTGAAAAATTTGGTTTATATTCTGACCACTCAAAACCAGAAAAAACAGAAATGACATGACGTCTGAAAGGACAATGTAGCCTGACAAGTACAAGCTGGTGTCAGAGTTCATTTGGGATTCTGAAAGGAGAGGTATTACCTCACTACAAAAGATTTTCTCTACAAGATGATGATATTTCACACAAACATAGCAAACAGCCACTTAAGCCAATTTAAAGTATCGGATCTTCATTAGAAGGGAAACATCTTGACATGAAAGAATCACTCTATGCTATTAGATTATTAGAAGCAGCGCACTGATCAGACAGAGCATAAAAAATGCAGCAGGTCCATAAAAGGAAAGTTACTCTTCTCTAAAGCTGGTATTAGCTTACCTTGAAATCGTTTTAGTACTGATGCTTTTGTTTGGAAGAGAGATTATTTTATCCACTCTCAATTAGCGCCTCACCAGATCTCTTAGTATTACAGGCTGACTATTTCGGCTGAGCATGCTTAGCAACTAGGACAGCCTTTTTTCTTACTTCCTCCCTAAGCACCAGCAACTGCTGTTAACAGTGGATGAACTCAAAACGTTAACTGCTACACAGCATTACATCACCATCCTGCACAGCATCACATCACCATTCTGAAAGCTCACCTCTTCACAGCCAGTTGGGGCTACTGAATCCAAAGCATGTATTTTCTACAACGCTGCCAAATGCCTCAAGCCATCAAGTTCCTCTTCAACAGCAGCACACAAATACCCAGACACATAAGTACCCTTGCTTTTAGCATTAGACATTCCCTTATACCACAGAAATTTTACAGAGATTTTTATGCTATTAGCCAGGTAGAAAAAAGGCATGAGGCTAATTTTGCTTTAAGCCACATGTCTGGGGAAAAGCAGCAACACTGTTTTTTAAGCAACTTTTAATGGTAAGCTATTTACTCAAGCAAAACACGCTAACAATAGTTCCATTTTAGTGGCCTATTCAGAGAAAAGCACACAGTAAAATCCCCATTACCACAGCAACCCTATGAAATACAAGAAGTTCAAGACAAAATCGATCAGACTTTCAAGTGCTTAGATATGCTCAAGAGTACTAGACTGATTTCAGCCACAACTTCACACATTCCAAACATAGGAAGACAGAAAATTTTATTACAAGTCATGCTGGAGCAATTATTAGCTACATATTTGCCGTTTTCTGATTTTTTACTGAAAGACAGTAATGTTATTTACTGGATTTAGGAAAAAAATTTTTTTGTCCTAGAGAATTTCAAAAGCCGTCATTGATGGAGCAGAGAAAAAAGTTTCAGGTATAAAAAATAAATCATAGTCATAAATCAAGCTAGAAATTACCTGTAATGTCTGCATACGAAGAAGATACTTTTAGAACTCTATGCTTCTGAGACATGGCTGACGACTTGCTTCTGCTATCAACTTTAGATAAGCATAGCTTGGAATGACCAGCTTCTCAAAACTGTGCCTTTATCTACATTTCAGATATTTAAAAATGCAATCTATCGCTACCTTACTTATTGCAGTTAATTTTACAGGTTTACGATTTTATTCCTCACATATCAGAAATGTAAAACTGAAAAGAGGTAATTATTTTGTTTGTCAAGTGAAAGTGAAAGCTCCAAGATAACTTATTCACAGCTATAAATTGGTGGTAATGGCAAGTATTGCTAAATGACACCTGAAATCCCCTGACAGCTAGGATTTGATTTGCTGCAAATATATTCATTGACACAGGTAGAAATACAGTTACAATACAATTAAGGCACAACTCAAACTACTTTTAAGTGTCAGAGGGCACTGTTAGCCGAATATTTAAGTCAAAGAACCAAGGGAGGGTCACTTTCAATAGAATCTAAAACTATTACTTTAAGATATGCCAAAAATTTCTTACACAGATGAAGAATGAAGCCTCAACCCCAAAATATATAGATTTTGCATATTATAAATCCGAGCATATGGCTTTCCTTACAGCTCCAAGAGACAAACTGAATGTGAAGTTATCTACTTGTCTACCCACATCTTCTGAATAACCTTTAGGATCAGTAGCTGAAAGAAGCGGAATTCTTAGCTCACAACCAGGAAAAAGAATTAAGTTTCTAGAAATTGCTATCTCTCATATGTTGTAATAAGGGGATACTTTGACAGGATCAAGCTTTTGCCTTTCATACTTGTGAGGAGGAAATCCAACCCTGCTATGTGGTGATGATCCCAATTTAGCATATTCTAGAGGCTACTACAATACTGTAGGGTATCCTACACCTAATTTTTCTCAGATACGTCTTTATTTTCTGTTTGGAACTGGGGGAAAGGATGGCAGTGATGTAAGCTCATCAAATCTCTGTCAGGGAAGCCGGATTGCAATGCATTTGCCATCTACATGCTAGCTTGTAAGCTCTGTGAACACACAGCGAGTCCAACACTTTCTGGGAAGCAGCCTGTGTGACTGTAGAGCAGCTCAGCCCAGTGTGCCTCATGTGCTGAATGCTGCACATGCACCACAGTCTTGTTGAGCACACACAGTTTGTACTGAAAGTTTTCAAAAATGCATCACATTTTTAAGGCACATTTAGTCAATCGCCAAATTTTAATTTCTATCCAAGCTATGCTCAGTGAAGTACTGGAAATACTACTCTTTCTTCCTCCAAAAGCTATCAAAATAGCCTGGTAAGTGATCAGAACACAATACCCTTCTGACATGGTATTGGCAAAAGCTGCCACAGCATATCAACCTATACAATGACATCCATAGATGAAGAAATCCTTGGATTCAACGTCCTTAAAGCAGCAACATTATCGACATTTCTTAGCATCTTTTCATATACTTTATCTCCACACTTATGGGGTAATCTGTAGGCTTCAGCATTTACATCAACTCCAAAAACATAAATTACCAAAATGAACTTCAGGAACACATTGAGCACACTACTGCTTTATTCACAATGGAATTAAGGTCTTTAACACATGGGACACACAAGAGGACATCCATGTGGTTAAAATGTACAAAATAGTTCCAGGAAGCTGGTCGGACCCTATGGCACAAGGATTATAAACTAAGAATAAGGGCTTTACTTTTGTCTTGCTTTCCCCCGTGACTTAGAATATATCCATAAGTTGAGAAACCTTGCAATACCTTTTGAGACCTGAGGAAATGCAATTATCTCATGCAGGATGTATATTGATGAAGGCCAAGATACACAAAGAAAAGTGGCTACAATAATCAAATAGCTAGGATTTCCTTCGAGAAATAAATCTGTTCAAGTGACCTCAGAGAGAATCCACAATGCATTTCAAGTAATTAATTTTTATTCTAAAATTCCTGTGCAAAGCCATGTAGCCTTTTCATAAGCATACACATTTTCTTAATCCACATTATGTGGTGCAGAACTGAAACTTCCTAATCACATAACTGAGCACTGGTATACCGAGCCTATGCACAAACCCTAGTATCATAGAATCACTAGGTTGGAAAAGATCTTTGAGATCATCAAGCCCAACCATACTTGTCCACTACTAAATCATTTCCCTAAGCACTTCATCTACTTGTCTTTTAAATACTTCCAGGGACAGTGAATCTACCACCTCCCGGGGCAGCCTGCTCCAGAGCTTGATGACCCTTTCAGTGAAGATATTTTTCCTAATGTTCAATCTGAACTCCCCCTGGCACAGCTTGAGGCCATTCCCCCCTGTCCTATCACCTGTCACTTGGGAGAACAGATCAACATCCACCTCTCTACAACCTTCTTTCAGGCAGTTGTAGAGAGCAATAAGGCCTCCCCTCAGCCTCCTCTTCTCCAGGATAAACAACCCCAGCGCCCTCAGCCACTCCTCATAAAACTTGTTCTCCAGGGCCCTCACCAGCTTCGTTGGCCTTGTCTGGACACACTCCAGAGACTCAAGGTCTTTCTTGTGGTGAACGGCCCAGAACTGAACACAGTATTCAAGGTGTGGCCTCACCACTGCTAAATACAGGGGTAGAATCGCTTCCCTGGTCCTGCTGGCCACGCTGTTTCTGACACAAACCCTGCATCACCTTGCAATAATACCACGCCACAGCCAACAGAAAACTGTTTTTAAATAGAGGAAACAAATTCATTTAGTAATAATATAAGTGTAAGTTAGGACTGTAAAAATTCACCTCAACCACAGAGTAAATCAGAGGATGTTTTGCACTGTGAAAATCTCATTGTTTATGTTAATGTTTATTATTAAGTGATGAAATAACCTACTTCTTTATTAGGGACTTCATTTCACGTTCTACTTTAAAAATACTTCCACTATATTTTCACAGCCCTACAAAAGTTTTCCCATTACCTTCCACTTCACCAAACAACGCTACAAGTGTCATATTACTTCTAATGCTACAGAGCAAATTTTATTTAATCTGTGAGTCTTTCAAAGGAAATGCTGCTATTTTATCCAAAGGGGGTCTCGAAGGGATTGTTGCAAGCAAGTCCATTGACATTGGGTGAAAACTAGCTTCTATAAAAGGGAAGATCTAGCAAGTCTTACACGCAAGCTGAGATTCAGAAAGGAAAACAAATTTATCTAAGCAAGACCAAGCTACACACAAATTCAAACAAACATTCACTTAACACTCCTTGCCCCATAGATTGGAAATACACATAACATACCTCAATTTGCATCTTTAGATGAGTCTTAAAGTTTGAGAGGAGGGTAAGAAATATGGAAAGTGAAAGTTCAAAAACTTCTGGAACTGAAGAGACTCCATTTTTTGACAGTGCAACACAAAGGTACTGCTTAATAGCATTAATAAACATCTCATTTGTCCTGAAGACAGGTCCTGCATTTTGCAGAATGGACAGAAGCAACTGCAATGAAAGAATCTTTGATCGCAGTTCATGGGATCTGGAACAAAACAATGCAGTTATCAGCTCAGTGTAAGTCATCAAAAAATAAAACATTCTCTTGAAAAGTCAATACACACCATGTTTTTTACGTGGAATGTTCAGCAAACAAACTCAAATTTGACACCATCTGGCTCAGAAAAAGCCATAGAGATATTGACTTTTTTTTGTTGAAGTGGTCACTCTTCAGCCAAGAAGGTGAGCAAGAATAACCTTTTCCAGTTACTGTTTCTCCCCATTATTATTGAGCCACTGTCTCTTCAGCATCACAGCACTGAAGAACAGCGGCAACAGTGGGCAATGCCACTCTTAGCCAAGGGATGAAGGGAGCATTCTTTCCTTTTCATGGATTTTTGGAAGATCCCATCTAAAACACCCAGCCGGTTTACAGAGAGCTGACTACCAAAAGGTGGAAACCCCTTCTCCTCCTCCTCTATTTCCACCAGCATGGAAAGAGAATTGAAGGACCATAAAGACAACAGCTGTGCTGTCTGATCTACTTCCTCCCAGCAATGAAAGCTCTTTTTCTCATATACGATATTTTATAATGTTTATCAGTCACGGGCCCCATTCCACTCCAAAAGTAGCTAAGATACATAACATGCCTATTTTAAGCATGGCAACAGCAAAGTCAGGCAACCACAGTATTATTAAGTGCTCCAGGGTAACATCAAGCTTCTTATAGACTGAAGTAAGCTTCATGTCAGAGCAGTGCTACTATTTATACCTTAAGAAAAACTCCAAAACCACAAAATCAAAACACAAAACGAAAAAAAAAACCATCAAACAACACACACAAGAAAGTCTAAAGGAAATATGCATCTATGGAAACATAATGCAATTTAAATAACATTCTGGGTGGAAGCGTTCTCTCCTCAAATTCCTGATGCTCCTTCTCACTTCTGATCAACTTGGAAAAGGCTGTACCTCTTCTGAAGAGCATGTATAGACACAAATGACTTCCCCAACAAGACAGTCTGCAGCTTTCTTTGAACAACCACTCATTGACACAGGACAGTTACGAAACATAAGGAACAACGGCAAGAAATCTTTTATACAGAAAGAGCCCAGACATGGTAAGGAGCACTTTGAGTCAACACAATACACACTGCAGTTAAATAGTTGCTGTAGACTGCAAAAATACAAGCTTGGGGTGGGGGGAAAAAGTAACTCCTGTCTAGCTAAAAACAAAAATGCAAATTAATAACAAGTATGTTGCAAATGAACGCAATGATTTCTGCATGCTGGCAAACAAAGTTGGCTGGGAGGTGGGGAATCAACCCACAAACATTTCCAACTCATAGAACATAATCGTAAGCATAGACTTCTCGTCTGAAGACACTTGTGAGAAGCAAAACATAGCCAGTCGAATTGAGGGAATTGTTCCTCCCATTCCTCCTAATGGGTTGCAGGTCAAAGTAAATGCCCCAAACCAGCTCTCACTAGGAGTTCTTCAAGAAAATGCCCAGCTTTGGACACTGCACAGCTGCAGGGATCCTAATGTAACAATCTACTTTGATGCAAAAGGCTCAATTTTTGCAACACGTTGTATCAAGCGTGCAGACAGCACGTAACCAGACTGTACTACAAATATTTAAATATTACGAGAATTTCAATCATTTATAAAATATTTAATATCGCCTACTTCCAGCAAGTGTCAGCTTATAATAAAGTCCTCACTTGCTGGCCTTACCGATTTTATATGATGTGTAAGGCCCACTTAATTTAAAACAAGTTTCAGGATTAAAATCTAATAAGTGAACCTTCAAGGTATTTCTCCCCCATCTTATTTTATTCCAGGGAAAAGGGAAATAAAGACATTAAGCAGGTTCCCAGGAAGCACAACCTTGATCTTACCTCCGAGCCTTGTGATTTTAAGCTAAATCTCCATGTCCAGTTATTTAAAGTATTTTCATTAAAGACTTAATAACTAATTTCACAGGAAAGACGATTTTTAAAGAGGCAGGTAAGCCTTTTTTAAAAATACTGTAGATATCCTATGCCTCCTTTTTCAATTACAGCATGTTTGTAATAGTTCAAAAAGCCATCAATGTCTCAGAACTACCAATAAATTCTAGGCACTTCTCCAAACACAGGACGTCTTCAAATTCCTTTGCAGCTAATTCTTGTTGCCCTAAATGCTGTTTCTTCTGATTTTTAATATATGAAGAGCTTAATGAGTTCTAATACAAACGTCAAAGACTCCATGGATTCAGCTGAGATGCTCCAAGTGCCTCAACAGCCTCTGCTGCTCTTCCAGAGGAAGTTAATCCATTAAAACCTTTAATAAATGCACAGTATTAGTCTCAGAGAACTGACTAAACCTGCAAGATTTTCATGGCATTTCCTGGAAGACAAATTCTCAAAAATAGTGAGCAAAAACCTTAAGCTTAAGTCTTCATTCTTCAATATTCTGACTTTCCATACTGCATCACTAGGTAACAAATAAAAAATGGTTCTCTGCTAACCCTTCAAAACCCCCTCGATTACGTAATTTTTTTTCCAGATTATTAAAACCTGACAGTGATTAAATTGCAATGTCTAAAGGTTACCTGCTTTAAAAGTTAAACCTTGGAAAAGTAAAGCTGATTTTATTTTGATGAATACTGGCCCTTTGACTGTCAACAGAAGTCACACTACAGTTTTAATATTTTAGGAACAAAGAAGCATTCCTTTGAAAATTATTACCAATTGTGCTTAATGGACAAAAAAGACACATATAAATTCTATCCAAGATCAGAAAAGTTCTTTGACAACACTAATAGCTAACTAATACTGGCACACGTCTATAAAGCAGAGTATTTCTTTTTGGTTTACAACGAACAATCCCCTAAGCAAAACTGAAAACATGACATATGTAGTCAGAGAAAGATTTCCAAGAAAGACTAAATAAAGACTTTGTTTCAAAATGTTTCTGTTTTCATTCAGGAAGCTGTCAAAAATGTCCAACCTGAGCAAAAGAATGAAACACTGTATCAGGAATTTATCATAACCAGTATCAGTTCAAAGTCAGGAGCCTACATTAAGACGGAAGTAGAATTTGGCTTGTGGACTGGATAACCAATATGCAAGACATGCAAGAAACTGGGGGGAACAAACAGCTATAGTTACAAACCTAGATATTACGTAAAAGCAGGATAAGGTTAGGCGAGATGAAAAATACCTGAAGACCTTCTTCACACACCCTTCTAAAAAGCGTTAAAAAGAGCAACTAGGAAGAATAAGATATACTTACAAAAAGCAGAGGCATTATTAAGAAACTTCTAAACAGGCAGATAGGTAGTAGTAGCTGTTTTCATTTAACATACAAAATGTGCATTAAAACATAAAAGTACCTTTTCAAATTTCCTAGGTTCTTTTTATCATACCATTGTTTTCTCAATAACTAAGGACTCTCAAAAATATTTAATTTTTTTTTTTAATTTTCAAATACAAAAGATTAATTATGAGAACTTCTACTTCTACTTACTTTGGATCTGGCGGTCCATCTGACAGGGGCTTCATAGAGAGTTTACACAGTGACCTGAATACAAGGAAGGCATCCTTTTGTAAAATGTGCGAAAACTTAGCACCAGGGGTAGGTCCTGAAGAATTTCCAGATTCCTAAAGAAGTTAACATATTTCAGTATTCCATTTTGCATTAGCAGGGTGTGTAGGGAAATCCCCACCTCCTAGCAACAAGAAGTTAACATATTATACAAATATAACCAATTCACTATAGCTTTAGGACAGACTACACTAAACTAAAGCAAAATACTCTGCAGTCCAGTTAAAATGAATAAACTCATTAATATAAACTGCCATTTCAGTAAAAAGTTAAAGACTGTCATTAAATAAGGTAGGTCAAGTTTAAGTAAGGTAACTTGCACTGAATTCCCTTCAGTCATTTTAAGTAGATATCTAGTTTTAAAAAAACCCATTTTAATAAAATACCAGTGGTTACATATTTGTGTCAAGATGCACTTGGTAAAATTTCATGCTAAAATTATCACTTTTACTGATAAGGTCTTGCAAATCTGTATTGTTATTCCTTATATAAGCAAGGTGTTGAATGTTTCTCTTCTATCTGTATGGCATACGTGACTGTAGCTTTTTAAGCTTAAAATCTATTATTCTCAACTCTAATTACTCAGTACACTTTGATAGCAGACACCCTCTGTCAGTTGATAGCACATACATGCAGATATCTGATACAACAGAAGCATATTTTCACATCTTTTTTGTTAATGAAAACCGAATCCTCTTAGATATGAAATTTTTTATCTGAAATTATTGCAGCAAGGCCACCCTATATGCCTGACATCTGTATTTAGCATATGCTGGATAAAAAAGGCATTGCATGCAAAATTTACTTACAAAATAATTTAAATAGTGCCTTAAAATAGAATAACACTGAGAACGATGTGATAGTCATTCAAGTAACTTTTTTTATGGAATTACATTAAACACTTTCTGCACAAGTATTAGGCAACACTTAAAGCATAGTACTTTTTTCAGTATTTCCCAATTTGTAACTGCGCGTACCTGAGTATCGTTGGAAGAGACAGATAGTCTGTCATCAGGTAAAGATGGTGTGTAAGCAACAGAAATTGGAGTCCCTGGAATTCCATTTGCCTGAATGTTTTCACTGTCACTGCCATCCTCTAATGTTACAATTGTGCCATCACCACCAGCACTTTCAGCAGTCCCTTCCAAATCTATCAGTAAAGACGTAAAAACAAATGTAACATAAGAATCCAAATCAAACAAAACTTTTAAATCTAACATAAAACAATCATAAGCGAAATATCATAAGGAGGAGCTTAAGTAATTATTTATGTGGCATTATATAGCTAAAAAAAAAATTCCAAATACTCTTAATTACCACTAATGAAAACTACAATTAAAAAAATAACTTATTACTTTACATCACCAGGTTCAACATTCTACCAAGTTTCTAAGAAGTACTAGGCGAAGAAAAAGTCACTGATTTGATATAAACTTTCCAACAAACTGAGAAATGTAGTGCTACATTGCCACTACAGTGACAGGCCCATCTATAAAGAGTTTATGTAGAAATGAAACAGAAAAAAGCAAGAAATAACATCTCAGATTTTAAAAAGACCATTAGTCTCCAACATAGACAGCGTAAATTAATATATGAAAGCTTGTCCACTTTACTGTTAAGTAATGCATAGCTAAGGTCAGACAACTGAAAACCTTTTCTTTAGCATAAGTGTTATTAAGTTTACTTAAATATTCAAAAATGTTGAAATAATTCGTAATGTCAAGATTCAGACTACAATACTATTGACTAGACAGATATTAATATAATACCTCCAACTACTATGTTCACCATTTCCTGCACAATACTTTCTACAATTTCTTGTGCCTTCTCTTCACACTCATTGCTTTCACTATCATATGCTCCTCCATCACCTTTAGAAAGATCTTTAAAAAGAAAAACAAACACAAATATTAATGAGAAATTCAGCAATTAAGGAGACATTTTATTTGCATTTAATATTCAAAAATTCAATTACAAATCTACTGATAGGTGAGTATACGTTTAAAAAAAGCCATGTTTGGATGCTTTGAAAATAGTGTTTGCAGAACATAAGCATTCCTCTGTTTAACCTGTAAATGGTAATTAATCCACAGGCCTATGACAACAAAGACATCAATTTTGTATTTTCATGTACATTAAACACTGAAAACTTAGTGGTTTTGAGATGTTGTTCTGAAAAACTTCCAGAATACCACGCATGTGCAAAGAGGAATCTTTGCTACAGTGACTACAACTGAGTGTGGGCCTAAGGGATACTCATGATGAAGCCTAACAGTAGTAACAAGGACAACAGGCATTTTGCACTCGTCAACTATTTGAAAATACATGCCTGACTCCAGATTTAAGAGAGGGGGAGAAAAGAGACAGTCCTCAAGCCTTTCTTTTTACAGACCTTTTCCCTCCCTCCATGAAACAGAAATACACACTGATTACTTTCTGCTGCTGTGGCTTGGTCGGCTTCTGTCTGTTCATTTTCAGCACTAGAAATATCAGATCCATTTTCAGCCTCTGTATCTTCTTGAAGGTTCTTGTCCACGTCATTTGTGCTGTGGTCAAGCTCTCTCTCCTGTTCTTTGGACAGTGGATCAGTCTGTGTTGGAATATGTTGCAACTGAGGTGACTCAGGCTCATGATGGCTTACTGGAGACTGCTGTAGATGGTGTTGTTGTCTGTGTCTTTCCTTTTCCATCTGTTTGGCTTCCTGAAGCTACAAAAACATTGCAATCATACAAGAATTTCACTATCAAAACAAAACAATGAGCTGTATATACATTATTTTATAAACATGCTTACACTCTCATAGAGCTATTAACAGTATAAGAAAACACATCCTTTCTACTATTACAAATTATTTTAATATCACAGGATAAACCTTTGCAAAAGGGCTGCTTCCCAGGAATGTACACTACACTTAACCATACCTTCACTGTGGAAGAGAGATGACTAAACTACATGTAATACAGAACCAAGAGTTGCCTGCCTGCCCTATAAGGAAGTTCAGACAGAAGATGGAGAAACATCACGGCATTTGGTATCAAGGGCAAGACTGAAAAAAAAAAAGGAACTAACTAAACATCTAGGGGGAAAAAAAACCAACAAAAATGGGGGTTAGCAAAATGGACACCTTAAACTTCCAGAGGGCAGACTTTGGACTGTTCAGAAGGCTAGTTGGTAAAGTCCCAAGGGAAATAGCCCTTAAGGGCAAGGGAGCCCACGAGGGCTAGGTGCTCTTCAAGAAAGAAATCCTGGCAGCGCAGGAGCAAACTGTCCCCATGTGCTAGGAAATCAGCCATCAGGGAAAAAAAACCAGCTTGGTTGAGCAGGGAAATATGGAGAGGCATCAAAATGAAGAGGAATGTCTAGGAACTTTGGAAGAAGGGACAGGCATCTTGGGTGGACTACAGGGAGGAAGTGAGATCATGCAGAGGAAAAATCAAGAGGGCTAAAGCCCAACTAGACCTTAGACCGGCCAATTCGGCGAAAGATAATAAAAAATCTTTCTATAAATACATCAGTAGTAAAAGGAGGACCAGGAACAATATCCAGTCTTTACTGGATGCAAAGAGAGCTACTGTGACAAAGGATGAGGACAAGGCTGAGGCACTTAATGCCTTCTTTGGCTCAGTCTTTAATAGTAAGGAAAGTTGTTCCCTGTGTGTACATCCCCAGGAGCTAGAGGAAGGGGTCAGAGACTTGCTTGGCTAATTAGAAATTCACAAGTCTATAGGGCCGGATGGGTGTGCTTGCCAAACCCCTTTCTGTCATCTTCCAGCAGTCCTGGCTGACTGGGGAAGTTCCACTGGACTGGAGGCTGGCTGATGTTATATCCATTTACAAGAAGGGTCAGAGGGAGGATCCAGGAAACTACAGAGCTGTCAGTCTGACCTCAGTGCCGGAGAAAGCCATGGAATAGGCAATCCTGAGTGCTATCATACAGCACATGCAAGAGAACCAGGTGATCAGGTCCAGCCAACATGGGTTCATGAAAGGCAGGTTCTGCCAAACTAACCTGATCATCTTCTATGACAAGTCTGACCTGCTTACTGGATGAGGGAAAGGCCGTGGATGTAGTCTTCTTGGACTTCAGTAAAGCCTTTGACACAGTTTCTCACAGCATTCTGCTTAGGAAACTGTCAGTCTCTGGCCTGGACAGGTTAACGATCTCCTGGGTGGAAAACTGGTTGGATGGCCGGGCCCAGAGAGTGGTGGGAAATGGTGTGAAATCCAGCTGGAGGCCAATGACAAGTGGGGTTCCCCAGGGCTCAGTGCTGGGTCCAGCCCTGTTCAATGTCTTTATCAATGACCTGGATGAAGGCATTGAGTGCACCCTTGGCAAGTTTGCAGACGACACTAAGCTGGGTGGAAGTGTGGATCTGCTCGAGGGTAGGGAGGCTCTGCAAAGGGATCTGAACAGGCTGGACCGCTGGGCAGAATCCAATGGCATGAGGTTTAACAAGGCCAAATGCCGGGTCCTGCACTTGGGGCACAACAATCCTGTGCAGTGCTACAGACTAGGAGAAATCTGGCTAGAAAGCTGCCTGGAGGAGAGGGACCTGGGGGTGTTGGTTGACAGCCGACTAAACACAAGAAGAATGTTGAGGCTCTGGAGCGGGTCCAGAGAAGAGAAACAAAGCTGGTGAAAGGGCTGGGGAACAAGTCTTACAAGGAGCAGCTGAGGGAGCTGTGGTTGTTTAGCCTTGAGAAGGGGAGGCTGAGGGGAGACCTTATTGCTCTCTACAACTACCTGAAAGGAGGTTGTAGAGAGGAGGGTGCTGGCCTCTTCTCCCAAGTGTCAGGGGGCAGGACAAGAGGGAATGGCCTCAAGCTGCACCAGGTGAGGTTCAGACTAGATATCAGAAAGAAATTTTTCACAGAAAGGGTTACTGGGCACTGGAACAAGCTGGCTGGGGAGGTGGTTGAGTCACTATCCCTGGAGGTATTTAAAAGACGGGTGGATAAGGTGCTCAGGGACATGGTTTAGCGGCAGATAGGAATGGTTGGACTCAATGATCCTGGAGGTATTTTCCAACCTGGTGATTCTATGATTCTATGATGACAGAAATCGTCATACTTAAAACTATAAGTCAAAAGCTGCTTTAGTATCATAGGTCCTTGATCTGGAATTCCCACAAAGGAAAGAATTTCTGTACCTTGTCTAACAGATAAAAACAACAGTCATTAAAGTTAAACCAAAGATTAAAGTCAAATCAAAGCACGATGTCATTTGAAGTGATGCTCTAAGGACTGGCTTTCTATCCCTGCAGAGCCTAGTGTGAACCAAAACTTTTGTAGCTTTTTATACCGTTATTTTGGCTACTATGATATCAGCCCTTTTCCACTTAAAACTTTCTATGCTGCATCTTTTGGGGTGCTACAGATATCTGAGTATACACTCTCTTTGAATCATGACTCAAATATTTCCTTCCATCGTTTGTTAACTATCACATTAAAATAACTGCCCTGAGTGTGCAAAACAAGCAGAACTGCTTATCAACTTGCATAAACACTGGACTTGTAGTCTGGCAAAAATTAAGACTTCCACTGTATTATAATAATAATCATCCTACTCCTCCTCATCTTCTTCTATATTACATTGCTTAGAAGGACAGTAACTGCACAGATTTATCAAAACACTCAGGTACTGCATGACTTGCTTTTGTCATCATAAATACGTTGTCTTACAAATCTTTGACTGTGATGGTACCATGTACAAATATGCAGTTGCTTCTGAAAGAAAAGTAAGTAAGTAAGTACTACATAGTCTTAGAGGAAACTCAAGAGTTTGTAATAACAGAGAAGAATTACTTCTAGAAGTAGCCAGAAATTCAACAGTTTCTGAAATCTGGGCATCTGCTTTTTTGTTTGGGGTTTAGGTGTTTGGGTTCTCTTTCTTTATAGGAAATAGGACGATTACTTTAACTTCCTGATCTTAGCAGCAGTAGAAGACACACGGCATTTGCTGGAGTCCCTGCTGACAACTCATAATAGCAGTTTCGGTGACTTGTAAGCATCTGTTGGTGACTACTACACATTAAAATGTCAAAAAATGTAAGTAATTACATCACTGGGAAGGTTTTTGGTTTGGTTTTGGGGGAGGGTATTTTGTTTGTTTGATTTCAATCATGGATTTCTTCTTTAGCGCTAATCATCATCACAACAACACTAGAGCATTTCAGTAACACTCCTGTGCTTCATATGCGCACTGTTACACAGGTAGTGTGGCACATCTCGGCAGCCCAACAATAGAAATGGAATTTGAATACACCCATTCAATACAGAGGACTGGTACAAGAAGTTTAAAACCCACACACCACTCCCATGCCCCAAAATACATTTCACACCTATTTCAGAGGGCAAACCACAAACAGAACAATGTAAAATACGAGACTATGTTTTTTTTTCGAAAGTACCTAAGTTATGAAAGCAAAAAAGCTTTAATAATAATGACAAAACAAACCTCTCAAGCTGGGTACCTTTAAGAGCTAGTTTTTATATAAAGATAACGAGATACTCACTGCTTGATTTTCCATCCGTGCAAAAATGACATTCAGCATTTGTGTTAGAGTGGCCTTGGCTGTGGTTTGATTTATGAGATTTTTGCTTGCTAGATAGATATTGTAACATGTTCTTACAGCCTGTAACACTGTTCCTTCGTGGATTTCTATGTGTTGAGATGTTACTGCTGTGAGTAAAGCCTAAATAAAAAAACACACCAGTCAAAACTTTTTTTGTTGATTAGATAGTTTGCAATGAATAAATATCAAAGTCGGATTACTTTTAAAATATAACTACGTACATACATACATACATAAAGCTGCAGTTAATAACTAAGTTTTGGCATGTACTCTTGTAGCCGTATTAGAACATCATATGAACCAGTTATATTAAATTAAGAGTGCTTTTAATTAACCTATCTAGGAAATACACATTTCACAGGATAGAACAGCAAGTGGTAACCAATGGAGTTTTCAAACAGGTAGTTAATAAAAGCATCACAGAATTTTCTAGACACAAAATATGGACAGAATACCTGCTAAAATATAGGAAAATAATCAAATAGTCCAAAAGTTGTTTTACAAATAAATGCAAATGTGAAGAACAAAGATGGAGTATGAGATTAGGTAGTTAAAGTGGGAGAACTATCCTTTCTAAACACTTTTCTTGGGCAAATGCTAGAATGCTGTGTTGCTCTCTCTGTAGAAATTCACTCCTTCCTTTCCATTTGAGCTGGTACTTGCTTCTCTTTTTTACAAAAATTATGCAAATAAGCCTACAAAAGATCAGGTAACACAGAAGGTAAGGAACACATCACTTCTATGGGAGTCAGGGGCAGGCTGGATTTGAGAGCAGAAACAGAGGCAGATGAAACCTGAGGACAGGGTGTAAAGTCACTGTTGGAGGTCTGTGATGAGAGTGGAAGAAAAAGGGAAGAGCTCGGTCCACAACACAACAAACATGTTTATACTGATCACGGTACCCCAGCAGAAAAAAAAATAAAGAGAATTTTATACATTAAAGACTTAGAGTTAATGATTTAATGGGATATTTAGGGAAAGTAAAAAAGAACTGGAAGCACGGAAAGCTCATACTTTTGTAAGCTTACCACAGTTACAACAAAAGTTATAAAGTAAGTGTTGTGTAATCATGCCTCCTTTCTCTTAGTGACATTGTCAGCACCTCTGTCCACACATGACAAATGGACAAAGAATATCCATTGCTTACTCGAGAATTTTAAAAATCACCCTACAGCTTGACAGGAAAAAGAAAATCAAAGACCTACCTTACTGAGCTGCTGCTGAAGAGATTTGAATTCTACTCCTAGATAAGCAATCAGATCAATGTCTACTCTTATCCTACCCATGGTGCCCCAGTTCTCTCATCAGTGGACACAGGAAGGTACATATATGCATGACTGTACTTACATTTCTTAGTGGAGAGTTTACATTATCACCTGTGTGACGACTGAACAGCATCACAAACTACAATCTACAAAGTGCTGCTGCCTAAATGCCCACTACAAGTCTTTTTCATCAAAAATCAAAGGAAAAAAAATTTCAACCCCTCCTCCCTCCAACTGAAGAGAAGAAATCACAGGGGGTAGGCACACTGTAGACAACGGCTTTGTTAAAATAACCTAGAGTCTCGAAGCACTATCCCTGTTCTTTTTTTCCCAAAAAAAATCAGTTTACACATCATTGGGCTTATAAAAACCAAGCGCAGAGTTGAAATTCATACCATTACTGCTAATTCTTACCCTCTCTGTGCAAAGATTCAATATCCGTTGGTTGGATGGTTGTATTCAGAGTAGTGGTCAACAGTCAATAGCCAGATGGAGATCTGTGACAAGTGGTGTCCCTCAGGGGTCTGTACTGGGACCAGTGCTGTTTAATATCTTCACCAATGATACAGACCACGAGACTGAGTGCACCATCAGCAAGTTTGCAGATAAAACTAAGGAGAGTAGTGCTGCTGTTGCACTGGAAGGATGTCATCCAGAGGGACCTTTACGAGCTCAAGAAGCAGGCCTGTATGAACCTCATGAGGTTCAACAAGGCCAAGTGCAAGGTCCTGCACCTGGGCCACAGCAACACCCAGTTTCAATATAAACTAGGGGATGAAGGGACTGAGAGCAGTCCGGCTGAAAAGGACTTGGGGGTGCTGGTGGACGTGCAGCCGGCATGGTGCACTTGCATCCCAGCCATATCCTGGGCTGCACCAGAAGAAGCACAGCCTGCAGGTCTATGGAGGTGATTCTGACCCTGTACTCCATTCTGGTGAGACCACACCTGGGGTACTCCATCCAGCTCTGGACCCCTCAGCATAAGACAGACATGGACCTGCCAGAGCGGGTCCAGAGGAGGCCCACAATAATGATCCCAGGGCTGAAGCACTTTACCTGCAAGGACAGGCTGAGAAAGTTGGGTGTGTTCAGCCAGGAAAAGAGATGGTTCTGAGAAGATCTTATTGCAGCCTTTCAGTTCTACAAAGGGGGCCCGCAAAAATGATGGGGCCAAACTTTTTGCAGGACCTTTTGCAATATGATAAAAGGTAATAGTTTTAAACCAAGAGAGAGAAGATTCAGACTAGATACAAGGAAGAAATTTTTTATCATGAGGGTAGTGAGATACTGGAACCAGAGAGGTGGGGTAGATGCCCCATCCCTGGAAACATTCAAGGTCAGGTTGGACAGGGCTGTAAACAACCCAATCTAGTTGATGACATCCCTGCTTACTGCAGGGAGATTGGATTACATGACCTTTAGAGGTCCCTTCCAATCCAAACCATTCTATGATTCTATTCTATTCTCTGTATCAACGTGTTTGCTACCAAAACCTGTTTAGACTTTTAAACTATTCACCCCCTGTCCTTCCCCTATCCCCTCATACAAACACCTTCTACACTAGCCTGTGCACACAATTCTGCATGTCGTATTTGCACTTATCTTTCAGTGAGTATTGTAGTGTTCCACCTCCATCTTACTGCCAGGACTTCCTGAGGGTTTATGAGACTTGCAGGTACTGAGTTAAAACACACGGAACCCTTTTAATTAGAGCTGCTCATCTCTTCTCATCAGGCAACAACATCCCCTATAACACGATACACTCACACTTCAAAATTTATCCTCGAAGCTACTCATTTCGATCATGGCTTTGTGGACTTCTCCAGCTCCTCCTGACACATTTCAGGAGCAAACATGATCTCCCTGAAGGCAGGTAGCTTCCAGGAATTAGATTCTGCCCTCTTTAATCTGGCTGAAAAGGCTGCACACATGTACGTATTTTAGTATTCTACTTATTCAAGTTCTGTGTGTCTTAAAGTCCTAAAAGGCCAAAACAGAAAGCTCCCTTAATCCTTCACTAACAATTCTGTAACAGAATTAAGCTTGTGCTAGTTTAAAAAGAAGAAAATCAGTAACTCTTGGAAACAAGCCAAACAAGCATAGCCCAGGCATAAACAGACAACTATTTTTTCCAAAGCATTGCTGTTTGGGCCCAATACAGTAAGTATGTAGATTTAGTAAAGATTTCTTTCACCCAATTTCAAACACTGAGATAAATTGTTGTATTGTAAGTGTGTGTAAAAACCACGTATCATTTCTCATTTGGAAGATAAGGTCTCTTGCTGCCCAGCATTCAAGACACTAATGAAAAGATGCAGGGAGGCAGGTTTGTTCTAGCTAGATAATTCATAAAATTTACTCCTTTGTGTCATTTTCATCCCCTTGTTAAATGTGGGTGATTAAGAATTTGATATCTGAAAGTCCAGTTTTATTTCTGTCATGGTTTAGCCCTGGTACAACTTGACTGGCAGCTAAATGCAAGCAGTTGTGATCCTAATCCCACCCCATCCAGAGAAAGGGGTAAGGGAAACGAGAGAAAGAGACTTGTGGTTGGGAACCAAAAGAGCTTTAATGAAATAATTATAATAATAATATAGAAAATTGTTGTGCCCCCCTCAAATGACTTCATCACCACTGATGCTACAGAGAAGGCACAGGGAGAGATCTCAGGCTGGACTGTGTGGCAGGAGGTTCCTAGACACAGGAATGGGATTCAGGAACACACGGATCTGGAATCAGGGTCAAAAAGACAGACAAGGTCTGTATTGGATGCTGGCCATCAAAGAAGAGAGCTTGACTCTTGTGATCCCTCAGTTTTATATATGGAATGGCGCACACGGTTGGTCAGTTTTGGATCACCTGTCCTGTCTGCTCCTTCTTGCATGTGTGACCCTTCCACTTACAGCATTCTGCCAACTTGAGGATGGCCTTGGTTTCTATAGGAATAAGTGTAAGCGACAGCCTTTCTGCATGTTACCACTTCTGGAGAAACAGTTCTGAAAAATATGCAGTTAACTTTCAGAAAAATGAAGTTACTTAAATGAGGCGTAGCTGAAAAATTAGAAAACTTTAGCTCAAACCAGAACATCTCCCATCTCAGTTCAGTAAAATCTCGTCAGTTTTCTTCCCAACTTTTAATAACAGGAGATAATACCTGCTAGCAGAAAAAGGTGACAAGGCTACAGATGGATTACGCGTTCTTTTGTTTTAATTGGCTTAACAGCCTGAATTTCATGAGTTTCTTCATACGCCTGTAATGACTGCTAGAGCTTAGCTCTTTTCACAATGCTGGATAAGGGTGTGTGGAGGCAATGAAATGTTTACGCACACAGAAACATAACCCCTTAAGATATTAAAGCAAATGCACTGAATAACTAAATCTTCTATGCAGACTGAGAAATCGATCTTTCCAGCAGGCTCTCTCCTTGCAGATATCTAACTATTAAAGAGTTCAATTTGACTACAGAAGCTGCTTCTTTGGGTTTCTTTCTCAGACACTACAGATAATGAACCCTAATGACTACTACACATCTGTAAATTGATAAGCATTTTTAACTTGAATCTTCTGCTAATATCTTTCATATTCCTTCCAATTTCAATCCATCATCAGGCTATTAGTCGTGCTTACTTCATGTCTCAATGATATTTCTCTTCCTCTATTATCACAATCTAGCAGGAATATGAGAACAAACATGAGACAGGAATCACTGTACAATTGCTTTCTGACAACATCCTTCCCCCTTGGTACCTTTCATTTAGGGCTCAGTTTGACTGCACGCTCTAAATCAAGTCACCTCATTCTGTATCATAAAAGAGTACATCATTACTGTGACTAGCATGATAACTAATCCTAAGAAACCACAGGTTACCATCATCAGCAGCAGACCTGTTCCTCAGAAAGCATCGCCAACTCTGATGTTAGAAAACTAATCCTTCCCTTTCTCACTTTATCAGTTTTTGTCAGATTACTCCCCAGCTGCACTCTGTGGTCAAACAGCTACTAGGTCCAATGCAAGGAGGAAAAGAGGAGAGACAGATGAGTAGGAGAGAATTGCTTCAGCACCAGTCCCCGGTTAAGCAGGATTACACAAAATCTCAAACTGCTACACAGCAACGTATGACCTTGAGAGGCAGAACAAAAACAGCTCTGCCTTCGTCCCAGCAAATAAACACTTACTGCTTACTTTGCAACAGGTCTAGGCCACGAAGTCACCTGTGTTATTTTAATGACAATACATTAATACAGTTTGAACCAAAGCAGAGCAAAAATCCCAAACCCACAGCTGTTTTTCTGGTGTTTGGTTTTGGTTTTCTGTTTGTTTGAAAAGTGATTTTAGTTGATTCAGAATATTAAATGCATGCCAGGAAAAGGGATGAGGTAGGACAACATCTGGGAGCAAAGCTTGTATAGAAAAACACCCCTCTGCAGAGATCGAAACAGCAGAGCTCCCACAGTGGCTCTGCTGACAATGGAGCTGCAGCATTAGGTTGCTCTTTTGTATCATGGTAAAGATTTTCTGCTCAAGGCTTTTTGTAGCTGACTTCCCACTCCTTCTGGTCACACTTAGCTCATCTGTTTTCAACCAAATATCTTCAGTGTGAGCTTAGAAGAGATGATTTAAAGGAAAAAAAAATGCTTACTTTACTGTACTCCTCCCCTTTGCTGTTCTTCAGGCATGGAAAAAACCCTTTGTAAAAGCATTGTTAGCACTACCTCATTACACTCCAGGTACTTGCACAAAAGCTCTCTTTGTCACAAAGTCTACAAAAACACTAACAGCCCCAAAGCTCTGGTTGTCCTGAAACTACCAGCTCTGATCCTGACTGACAGACTTGTTTTCTTAGGCTTTCCTTCCAACTGTTCACACCTGTTGTTCTGTATTCAAGAATACTGTTCCTGCCTCTACCTAGTTACTATAAAGCAAACTTGTTCATTTTCATAAACAATCTCCAGATGGGTTTGGGAAAGAAGAATAATCTTCAAAATCTTTTCTTGAGTTAAACATCATCACGCTTTTGTATGACGCCTTTTTTTTTTTCCTTTAGCCTGAAGCATGTTTGCATATTTAGTGACTTTCCTATTATGCAAAATGAGCGTATTGGAACAGCACAGGAAGGATTGTGATTTGTGATGCAAAATTAATGTAGTGTAAACTAACTTCAATTCTTTACTAAAAACACCCAGCATCTATCTGTACCCGTAAACTTTTCATTCCTCTCACAATGAATATTTTGCAAGAACAGAATGCTTATGGTACAATAAGATAAATAAAAACAGGAGAAGTAATTTAAGAATACACAAGAGGTAGATGCACCTACATACACTGCTGGGATGTCCAGTTTTCGGCCCAGGGTCATTCTTTTCTTCCTCTCAGACAACTCAGATTATCCAATCTTTGGAAGATTTATGGCACCGTACAGCCAACATCTGATCAGCACAGGCTTAGTTTGGGTAAAATACCCCGACTCAACTGCCTGGGAACTCCTGAGCACTTGAGACAGTGGCCTTAAACCCTCTTTCCAGTGTATTAGCTACTAGAATGCTATAATTCCATTTTCTTTTAGAAGGGATAGTGTTATTTTCAATAATAACAACTTTTTTCTAAACTTCAACTAGAAGTCCAAACAGTAAATAACTGATCATGAAATCCTGTGTTACTATGAACTGACTTTTGGAAAAATGCAGGAGACAAAGCAACAAAAACATCTAATGACCTTCACAGATAAATCATTCTTCTGTTTGAGTGACACTAAAAAAACACACCCATACCAAATGCAGTAATATAGTTCTCCAAGTGACATTCTCTTTGTGAGCAAGTGATAAGATTATCTCCTGCTTTTTATCATTTCCAAATTACTCATTTCTGCTATACATTTACAATAGCTTTTAAAGACCTACATTTCCCTAACTTAACTTACCAGCTTTAAAGACCTATAGACCAACTTTAAAGACCACGGCCTCAAGCTCTGTCAGGGGAGGTTGAGGCTTGACATCAGAAAAAAATTTTTCACAGAAAGGGTCATTGGGCACTGGAACAGGCTGCCCAGGGAGATGCTTGAGTCACCGTCCCTGGAGGTATTTAAAAGACAGGTGGATGAGGTGCTGAGGGGCACAGTTTAGTGATTATTAGGAACGGCTGGACTCGATAATCCCGTGGGTCTTTTCCAACCTGGTGATTCTGTGATGGAAATACACTGTAAGGGCATGAAAGACAGAATATAGTGTTTGCTTCCAGTGTGCTTTCAGAGTCAAGATAGCAATTTAAATACTGTCATATCCTAGATTCTACACCAGATTCAGTAATGGATCATTAACTCACCCTTAGTATTTAATATCAGTGTTTTTTAAAACTTAAAATCAATTTTAAGAAAAAGTTCTCCATATTCAGTTACCAAGCCTGAAACACACTGAAGGATTATGGCTGTGGAGATTGCTGAAAGAACAGAACTATTTTCCAGTTTCTCCTATGGAAGAGAATATCATGAATATACATTATATAATAATAAAAAGTTGTATATAGTTTTATTATGTAGTTTTATTTGGTTGGACTCGATGGTCCTGGAGGTCTTTTCCAATCTAGTGATTCTGTGATTATCGGAAAGCTAGGTGTTCAAAGTTAACTAGAATCTAATATGGAATTAAATGGATACATATTCTGCAAAATGGAGGTATTTCATGTCCAACTCTAATAATAATAATCCTTGTCCAACAAACATAATCCTTCTCTAAAAAATAAAATTGCAAACTGACAGGACAGCATTTTTGGGTTAAGGAACCAGCACCAGCCATTAACTTAGACAAAAGCCTCAAAACACAAAGACTCAGAAAAAAACCCTCCTGCATCATTATTTTGATTCTCAAATCATTCCATAACCCACAGCTCCTTTCAATCTCAGAATAAATTAAGCTTTCTATGAGCTTTTTTACAGGAAAAAATAACCACACTACTACATGATATCATAGACAATGAAGTTACTCAGGCAGCATTCCACAACACTGAAATACAACAAGATATGGAATTAACGAAGTTTCTTCTAAGGGTTTTCTCAATTTGGAATCTGGTTTCGAACAACTTCTGTTAAAATTCTTTCAAACCTGTCATCATTTTCCTTATTCCTCAGAATTAGTCAGAGTTTACAGTTTTCCCATTCCGCAAGCTAAATATGAGTTGTCCTTTATTTTTAGTTAGTTTCAAAAGGCGACTTGTGCAAGCAATGTTTGATTCAACTTTCCTTCCTCCACGGATGCTGATCATACTGCCAGTGTGATGAGCTGTAAAAGGGCACATGGAGATGACCTTATGAACACTCCATTGCACTTGCTAGATTCAAAAAGCGGTCACTCACGTAACATTCAACTTTGCAAACTACAGCTATCAAGCACACACAAAATTTCTTCTTGGCCAAACATGATGAAGTTGAGCTGTAGAAGTACCTGGATAATAACAAATACTTACTACACAGCAAGCCATAGAAAGAAAATACAGATAAGGATAAACAGTTGATCTCATGTCCTTCTTCCTCATCCTTATACATGTTTTAAAAAATGTATTTTCTGTCATACATTGTAGTTTGTCAGGAATGAAAAGGCCAGAGAGAAATGTAAATAGAACTTCAGCTAAAACCTCGACAGATGCCAACAGCAAGTTTGCACATATTTCTGCCTCTCAGATGTCATACTAGCCCTAGCTGAGCAAGCCTAAAGGCAAAAAAGGTGCAATCAAGGGAGTCTGTTTCAAACATAATTTGAAGAAACAATTTTCAATGGGAGCACTAGCCTAATTACTGGCTTTCCTTCTGCCCCTGCAATTGCACCATAGCAACTGAACAAGAATTTGCATGGCTTCCCATCAAAATTACACTAAATTAAACTAAACTACAAGAGGAAGGAAGGAAAGGCCAATTTTCCAGTCTGGTTCATCATGGAGTCTGCAGATGAAGAACGAGGGGATTAGGGAGATGAAAATACACAAGCAGAAACAGAGGCAGAGAGAGTAAACTGGCTATCTACTGTCAGAACTACTGCCAGACGTATCTCTAAGCTTAGATACCTAAGAAGAGACAAACTACGCTGCTCAGTGTCAGCAAGACTATTTCCTTGGTAAGCAGCAGAAAGGTTATTTTCAGAATGTCTAGGCGGCTCTGGTTGTTGGGAACTGGCTTAAGATGATTCCACCACTGGAAAGTGATCTAGTAACTATCAAACAGCACCGCATGCAAATTCCTACCCAACAGCATCCCCCAGATCTAAGACAGAGCACAGAACACTGTATAAGGGCTGTTCATTCAGTGTGCAGAACCAAGATAAGCCTCTGGGGAGGAAGATACCTGAGAGATCAAGGTTTTCAGATTTCACCATGATGTTGGTGATGCAGCTGTCCTGCAGGAGCACTGCTCATGTTGTGAATAACAGCCTGGGAGCGTCAGCACAGAAAGCGGGAGACCCACATCCTCTGCCTTCAGTCTCCTTGATGGAATTAGAATTCCTCAGAGAGCATACTAATCACCAGGACCACAGAACAGTCTGAAAATATACATGATCCATCCCTCAAATCATACTGGAGAAGTGGACTCCACACTCCGCCCAGAAGAGAAGAGTTATGAAGCCTAAGAGAATACAACTGACTTGGCAGTTTAATTATTCCCCCAAAGGAAGACTGAAGTTCCATTCTTTGCTATGGTTATTTCCAATTTTCATGCTTTCTCTAGTGCACACTGTACTGTGCAAACATGGAGCCCAAGCAAAAACAGACAGGCATTCTAAAACAGCAATTAGCGAAGTCTAAATAGCCAAAAAAATAAGGCACTAAATGAAATGACGCACTTAAAGCATTTACAGTTGTTGAAGAATTTACTTTCTTGACTATTTTCTCAGACAGAAGGAATATCAGGTCACAGATAACACCCTTGAGGCAGGGAGGGCCAGAATAAGAATGCATTCAGAGAGAAGGTATTACTCTGAGAGGGAGATATAACAGTTTCAACCACTGAAAGTTTAAAGCAGCAAAACTTACCCTTTGCAAGCTGAAAAATGTCTCAAATGCTTGGGTAAAACAACATAACAAATCTAGACAACAGCATCATAAAAATTTGTAACAACTACCTGCTGGAGAAGTGGATTGTCAAGAAAAACGGATATTTGAGCTATGGAAAGGAGTAGGAAAACAAACTACATTCTTTGAAGTAGAACAAGTGAATACCATCTGCAAGAAATAGCAACACCTCAGGACACATATACACAAGAATACAAGGTAACAAAAACATAACTAACTTGAATTGTATTCTTCACTAATGCTCATCATCACAGCCATTCAAAGACTACTGTTACAGGAGTACTGTATGGCATTTCCACTAGGTGGTTAACTTCTGTTACTGCACAATAATTTCCCATTATAAATAGCCATAATTAATGAGTGCAATCAGAAAACTGCTAAGGTTTCCCAGAAACACTTACTTGTACAAACTCCACGTGTGCCCTTTATGTAAGCTATGGAAAGAAACCTTAGACCTCCTTTGAGGAGAAGTCTATGACAGAGCAGCACAAAGCTGCCATGGTAACTCCTGACTGCCAGGTCTAATTGCATTTCATAAAATAAGTCCAAAATGGGATTTCAAAATCTGCTGCTTAATTACCGTCTTCCCCACTGGGAGTGCAGGATTACTTGACAGTAATTCCTCGCAATTAGAGAGCTCCACAGTTCTGCTGTGAAGGAAATTTCACCCAGTGGCCTGTGCACAAGATTTTGGGTCACAACCATGAGTTCACCCAAAATGCAATAAGAGAGAGCTAGGAAAGGAGCATCAGACAGGGAGTTCCTATCTCAAACAAATAAGATCAAGAAAACATTGTAATGTTACCATTACACTTACAAATTAATCACTTCAGTTTTGAACTCTGAGGCCATAAATGTCTTCCGGCTGTCACTACTATAAATACCGTAAGTTTTAAATGTTTTACCTTTATTATTTGTAGTTGAACCCCTTCGTCTGTTTGAGGGCCTTGAAAACAGCCACATATTGTCTCAATAATTCTATCAATTAATTTTTTGCCTGGAGCTGTACTGTCTGGAGCATTCCCAGTCAAGTGGCCATATGCTATAAGTTTCTGGAGAAAAGAAAAAAAAACTCACAAATAAGAGCTTAAAAATAAGTTGGCTTTTTCATTAAAATAAATAATTTCACTTGATAGCTCTAACTTGTACAGAGTAATTAAAACAGTACATTTTACCCCAAGTTTCATAGAATATCAAAGTTTTTTTTACAACATCCTCCAGATTTATTCAATTTTCACTCAGCAACTGCAATACAAAGTTTGTCAGCGAGCTTAACATTAAAGCTTTTGTTCATGAGTTAAGAAAGTTTTAAAACAAACAGGATTTTAGAAAGTAACCCACATCACACAAGTCTTCATGTGTAGTCAGCACACAAATGTGTTTACTACCAGACAGACCAGCTACAAATGCCTTCTACTTAAGCTACTACCTAGTCTTCTCTTTTTGTGCGCTATAACCCCTTTCTCTCTCTAGGTCTTTAATATTTTGAAAATGAATCTAACACAAAATTAACAAAATCCTCTTTTGAACATTTTAGGCACTAGAGTATTTGTAAATCTCCATGGGTTATTTACTCAAAACCACAGAGTAACATGGTATCATAGTGCAACAGCATGCCGGGCATGCATGTACCTGTGACTGTAAAAATATTAATTGAGTTCACTGTTGGGCTACTCAGGAGAAGCAAATGGCTAAATTCCATGCTGTAAAATTTGTTTTGAAAATATTAAAAGAGCCTCTTGACTTTTAAGAGGCATCTCAGATTGAAGATATTCCACTGCAGTTGTAAACAGCATAAAATGAATTTGATAACGCTATACCTGCTGTGTTAGTTCAACACAAAGATATACACATGAAAATAGGTAGCCGCACATTAACATAATAAAACTGATCCAAACATGTAACTGCAGTAATATACATATATACAAATAAACACATGCACGCACTACATAATAAATATAAATTCACCTTTTGTGAGAAAGATATTCAATTTGGATGTGTGTGCAATGAAGTAAAATAATAGAAAAACAATGACATTATTTGTTACCTACAACTGTAGTTCCCCTCCAAAACAATAGAATTTCATAGTTGACAGTTAAAGCTCAGCTTCATACAGACCTGTAAACAATCTAGAGATGTGCTGACAATCCTGGGGCACTTCGACTGGCATGCCAATTCAAACGGGAGGAAGTATTTGTCCGCCTCAATGAAGCTTGTCTTTGATTTTACAGGTGGAAGAGTGCTCGAACCAGGCTTTGCTTCTCCATGAGGGGGACTAAAGAGAATGACTGCATTAGAATGCTGTAAGTGATCACACATATAGTTCTCACCACCACAATGTTTATGAATGAAATAAAATAACAAGAAAATTAACATTAGGAAAGACTGACATATATGAAGTTCACTTAACAGTAATATGGATTGGATAAATATTTTTAACAGCTTTTATACTTCATCTGCCTCCTTTATGGATCAGACAAATCAACCCATTTGCATACTGAGTACATATCCAGTGGTCCCTGATGATTTAAAGGCATAAGGACTTGTTTCCTCTGAAACACAGGAAGACTCCACTTATTTCTTGGTAAAGGCAGAGGAGAAGTAAAATCTATTCAGTATCATTTCCACACAAAATGATAACTAAAGAGAAGTCTAGCCTCTTATTCAGTAGTGAACAGATAAGAATTCAACTTGCCAAAAATTTTAATGACTCTTGAAGTTAAGAACTACTCAAGTACTGTATTATGATACGAGTTTGGTTCAGTACTTCAGAGAAATTACATGTATTTTGAAGATTAAATAATATCTCAACTTCAATCCTGAACATAATCAGTGTAAAAACAAACACAAACAAAAAAAACACGCAAAATTTTGCCCCATCCATGCTTCAAATAATACCACAGAATTTAAGAGTTCAATGGACAACATATCTGAAATGGCTAATTGTATAAAAACTGAGGAAATTATTAGCTGTTAAAGTCTTATTTCTACAGCACATTTAGAAAGGGCTTGCTCATTAATACATAATTTAAAAGGGTAATTAAGAATGGGTCGTTTTTCACTGATTTGTCCACATCAATGCAGTTTGCCTTTGATTCAAAGCAGGATGTTTGGAGTTTTCATTTAACAGAAGAGCTCATCACCTCTATATAAAGCATCCCTGGCCTTTTTTTTTGTGCACTCACACACATCTTTACATAAAAGGTAAACTACACTATCTTACACAAACTTGATAAAATCAGAGCATAACTTTGCATTCTGCGGTGAAGTATCACAAAATTCTTGCAGTAATTCAAATAGATCTTTACAAAACAAATACTTCCAAATCCAGGCCCGGTGCATTTGTTGCAAACTAATTCAGATGCTACAAGGAATGCAGATGGTGGAAAATAGATTTTTCATGTTGCTGAAGTAGAACAATGAACTGCTAAAAGTTTATTATAAATCCAAAGAATATAGTTCCATGCATCATGGAGAGAACCTGAAACTAACCAAATGGATGAATCTGAATTATCAATTTCATCTTTCCAAAGAGCAAGTTGGATTGTCCTTAAATTGATGTTTGGCTTCACATTCAAACAGCCCTCCTTGTTCAGGCTGCTTTAGAAGGGCACTTAAATTCTAAGTCCCAATAGTGAAGAACTGGTGTTAAGATTCTACTTTCTATGAAGTAACTTCTCTTTTGAAGGTTTAAGGATTTATCTCTACATATTCTTTTCGTGAAGAAGAGCTGAGATTTGGTTTTCTGTTGGCTGCATAACTTTATTTGTTGCCCAATATTGCTCTGCTGGAAACAGAGCTCTTTTGGACAAAACCCAAATCAGATAAGGTGCAGAGAAGGTACATGATTCTTCTACATTCTCAAATATTTCCTAAATTCCTATGAAAGATTTCCTCTGAGGAACAGAAGGGTGGTATCTTTTGCTCATGTTTTATGACAAGACTGCTCTTCATCTAGTGATTACATCTACTGAAACCATTAACATTCAGTTAAAAAAAAACATTCCAGAAATAAAAACAGGAGCAGCCCATGAATTTATTCCAAAAATGAAGAACCTGTGCCACCGCAAGCAACTGCAGAAGCCTGAAGCTTCTCTTAATTAGAAAGCAATTAAAAAATGTCCAGAATAATAAATACAGAAGATGATGCTTCATTTGCCTCTGGAAGATAACTTAATAAGCTCTTCACCTTGCTGACATGGAAGGGGTGGGGATAGCAGAGGGGAGGATAAGAAAAATCCAGAGTCTTTCATTCTTAATGTCAGTGAGGAAATTAGTTCAGTTGGGTTTGTTGTTTATTTTCCAGCACACTGAAAACAGAAACCGTCCCTAAATTTCTTCCACCACAGGATCTACCAACCATGAGAATTAAGAAATATGCTGATATTTACGTATCAGCCACAGAAACAGGATCATGTATGTCTCAAATAATGAATTTTTAGAATTATTTTGGCAGCATTTTCTGTGTAAGGTTATACAAATCAGCTTGTCCTTTTCTATTCCATTCCCCTTCACCTCACTACCAAACATCAGTTCTGTTTAAAAACAATAAAACAAAATAAGCAGCTTTTTTGTGCAAAATTTCTAGGAGGTAGGAATGATTTCTTGTTTTCAATGCATTCCAAGTAACTGGAAGAGCAGTTTCCTTGAACGGGGACCATAAAAAAATTAAGCCATTACCACTACAAGTTCCTTGTTAGAATATTCAAATCTCAATTACAGAAATAAGAAGCTAAAAAAAAAAAAAAATTTATAAACTAAGAAGTTTCCTTATTCTAAAGCTTAGAAAAACAGTATTTCCTACTGCATCTAAAAAATTTGACTCTACATAAGAACAGGGAAAATCCATTCATAGTTTCCAAGCCCAGCAACGTCTTCATAGCAGGAAAAGGCTACTGCCGAAATAAAGACAGCACTGAAGAAAACCTAAAACCTATTTAGCAAATGTACAGAGGCAGATTGGACAGACACATTATACCCTAAAATATCACAACTTTAGATATTAATAGGACAGCATTTAAGCACCCAAAATCAGAAATGGCTGAATCATCCTTGTGTAAATCACTATAAATCCATGCTCTCATTAGTTTTAGCATGGTATTTAACTGCAGGATCAAGCATTACTTTTCTGTTCTTGGTGCCCAGAACAAATATCTCCCACCGAATTCAATATTAAGAACTTTTTTCTTACAGTGCTTCACAACGTGGACTTCTGCTTTATATTATCCTAAGTAAAACCTCTTATAAAACCAGTTACTACTATTTTGTGATGCTTGGTGCAATATTTTCTGAACACTACACAAATACTAACTTCATTTTTACAATCTTACCATAAGCTGGCAGTACTAACTTTATTTTGCTGGTGCAAACAGAAGTACAGTGACTCAGAAAGATGCACCCACTAATTTTTACCTCTGCAATTTGATAAACTGCAAAATTAAGTTCTTCAGCATATTTGATTGCCCTTTACAACTCGTGAAACAGTTTCCACTGGCTTCCTTTCCCGCTAGAAGTGCTTATATTTTCCAAACCAAAACTTGTAGATTTTAGCTGAAGTATCCAGGACAGGAATCATTAGCAGCCAATTTTGACAGCTGTGGTTTAAATGATTTGCATAAACCATACATTTGGTTACAGGGCAGAAGCAGGTCTCCAAGCAGCACTCATCTGCTTAAGCCGTAAGAACACTTGCATCATCAGTTCACCCACTGATCCAATTCTTGCAACAGGAGGTATAAACAGGCCACCACACAGACCTGACTCATACGTACACTGAATGAGGAAGGAAATCCTGTAGAACATGTAAGTAAATATGAATAATGGACTCCACAATTTGCCAATACTTAAAATTTCACTTGTTGATAGGGGCACAGTGCTGAATGTCAATTTTTGCCTCTACCTTCACTTACAGAGAAGCTGCCTCCAGATATCTACAGCTAGTCCTACTAGCCTTTCCCACTTGTTTCCACTTCCTCACCCCAGCCTCTTCCCTTTGCTAACTCAGTTCAAGTTGTTTTATCCCTAGAGGTTTTCAAAAAGCATGTAGACGTGGCACTTCGGGACATAGTTTAGTAAGGTGTGGTGGTGTTGGGCTGACGTTGGACTTGATGATCTTAAGAGGTCTCTTCTAACTTTACTGATCCTATGATTTGCATTTCAGGCACATCTCCCTCCTCTGAACCCATTTCAGGATACTTTTAAGCTCAGGTCTCTCCACCAATACTTTCCACACCATTCACAAAGTCCTCTTCTAATCCTGAAGTCTGCTCCTAACCTCCCTAGGCAGATAGTGTCAGCCTGCTCCCTGTAAGCTGTCTTTTGCCTCTGCTCCCAAGCCCCGTGCCTTGCACTGTCACAGTCAGTCACAGAAGAACCTGTAGCATGTTTTCAGATACCACCAACCTTACAAAATACATTGAAAATGCTTTTCAGAGAGAGATCGTACTCCCCGTGCAAAGTAAGGATGACACACGCCTTAGGACGGTAAAGCACTATTGTTTAATATGATGAACTATCACATACCTTTGCTTTTCTGTTTCAGCCTTTATTTCATCTGTAAAATGAAACAAAGGCACAGTTATGGAAATGGTATCAAAACCGCTAATATAAAATTCAATAACTGAAAATTACTGGAAACCAAAACTATTTGAAACCAGGATTAGTTGAAAACAGAAAATACATGTTTATAAGCAGTTTCTTAACAGCTTCTACTCTTCACCTGCATTTCTTGTAAACTGAATCAAAATTGCTTTACAAATATATATTCAATACTTAATACTTAAATTTGCACCCAGTCATGCTAAGTAAACACCACATCCCTAGAATGTTTCTGCAAGGACACTGGCAAGCTCTTTTCACAGCTCATGTATACAGAAATAATGAGGAAAATGCAAATTTTATTAAAACTATTTATCTACCCATAAAGGATATACTGCTTGCTAAACGTGGATTATACAGAAAAACAATAAATCACTATTACCAATTCTTACATGAAACCTTGATGACTAATACTTATCCATGGTTTTAAATACCATTAGACACCACAGTGACAGCCAGAGGCTAGAAAAAGAAGCCTGGAGTACCTCTGCTTTCACATGCTTTTAAAATATATTAAAACAGAAAGACTCACAGTTTAATGCTGTTGACAAGGCATTCTAAGTAACTTTTTACAATACATTTTATAAGTAATTTTAAATTACTGAAATTAATTCTATGAAGTATCTTCAGTTTGAAAAGTATTTTTGTTTATACTCTCTGGTTATTTAGCACACTTAAATTACAGGAAATAACTCCATAAAGACTAGCATTTCCAATGTTGTTGGAACATGTTCTTGAAATAAAAAGGTACAGGATCAAGTATGGAAATATATGTATATGTTTGAAGAAATCATCTCAGGAAATCCATTCTAATGTCAAGTCCTGCTCAAACATGAAAAACCATGACTAACTAAACCCAACATTTTAAGATTTTTTTCTATAAACTTTAAACAAGTGGCATGAATCAATTCTGAGAAAAAAACTCCAACTGAATATTTCTAACCAAGCTCCCATGCAGCAAAAGCATACTTGGTCCGGGTCCCACCCCTCACTTACAGGCATACAGATGCACTTATTTTAAAATAGGTTCCTAAGTTTGGTATTCAGTCACAAATCACTACTATCAAATACATTCACTAACAGACTTGCTCAGTATAAAGAAAAGTGAATATAAGTAACACCCATCAACCCAAAATCGAAGTAATTTTTCAGTTCACCCCCAGCAAGACCCTGGGGTTAGCAAGTAAGTGGTTCATCTGAGGAACAGCCAGTCAAGAAGCAGTTCACATCTGTGTCATCCATTATTAGACAAAACACGAAAATAGCTCTATATTCCAGCTATTCAATATTCCTCAATAGGGGACAATAATAACAAGTCTTATAGTCAGTAATGTTTCAGCAAAGCATGCCTTACAATGCTTGATCCATACACCCACTTGAAGACAAATTCCCGGCTAACGGGAAGGAGAAGAAACTCTCTTCCTCCCTTGCAGCATCTTCATACCTTTCATTATTTCACCTTCAACCTTAGCATTCACCCTCAAGGCACCCAACTCCCTGAGATGTTCTGAAGTCTGTTCAACAAACAACTGACAGATGCAAGTACAGAATGGTTTCTGAGGTCAAAGCTTCCAACTGAAGTGGCAAAATTAATCAGATTCTCACCCAATACACAGCTATTTTGAACACAGAATGAAACACAGTAGACTACAGAAACTAAGGGAACTCTAATTCTTTGCTTGGATAGCAACCCTATAAATGGAATGACATTAATGATTTTTTTTCCTGTAAAATGACACAAGGTATGAAAGTAGTGCTATTGAAAAGATAGGAGGGCAGACAATCAACACGTAAGTAGAAATCACATCTTATGGAACTTGACTTCTTTAAATCTTCCTGTTTTATAGTAAGTTCTTGTTCAAAACAATTAACACAAATTCAGAAATCACTTAGTTACATACTTTGAACTTAAGCCATGCTAACAAACATTTCTATAATTTTATGTTCGAGTTATAACCCAAGATTATAACCCATTTCATGGTGTTTAATATAAAGAAAGATGATATTTCAACTGAAGATAAAACAATCATAGTCAACTCATTACAACACAAATTTCATGTTACAATTTTATTAGATTTTGATAACCTTAAACAGGTACAATAGTTTATTTAACAGCTTTACTTAGGATCACTTAGGTACAGGAGTCTACTACTCTATTGACAACACAAAGATTTGTCCATTTACAAGTTATTTCATACTTTGGCTAGAGTGAAAAAAAAAAAGTAACAAATCTAGAATAAGAATCAATTCAGACTACTGCTATGAACAAAGCCCAACACATGGACAATCTCCCCCCAGAATGCTGATGCTGGAGAACGACCACTATCAGAATTTGTCTCTGGACCTCCTCCACATATCAAGTGGTAAAGCCTTTCTTAAGTTGGGGAGAACACCCTTTATGATCTTCTTCAGAAAGCAAAAGTTTGAGAAACATTGTCTCCTCTCAGAAGAGAAGCATTAGGAGAAAAAAAAAAAAAGCCACCAGGAAAAATAAAATCAGAAAAGCCAAATAATTTAAAAGGATAAATAATTGAATTAATGTGAAAATGGCATAAGGAAGTAAAAGTAAGCCAGTTCTTCAGCTCTCCACCCTCTCCCTTAACACAATATATTTTGCCATTAAAAGACAGCATATGGTCTAAGCTCTGCTACTCTTCCAGTACTATTTAAAGCAGACATGACAGCAAGTGAGTGTTCAGGCACCCTACTTAGTTTTACAAATTTCAAAACAGTGGTTAAACTGTGTGTTTAAGCAAATTTCTTGAGCTGAAAGCACTGCTTGAATAAAGGCAGTCCCTGGCAATCAGGCAACTGTAAAACAACATTCAGGAAAAGAAAGATCAGAAACAGTGGTTCCACTTTGCAGTAACTTGTTTTATTCCTAACTAGAAGAATCTATCAAACCCACCTCACTGTCATCTTGCTGCAGCATCAGATCCTCTCTTAATTTATTCTCTGCTTTGTAAACTGTAACAGTACTTGCAAAGATTACCAAAATAAAAAAAAAATCCCATCAGAGCTGCTTAGAGCCCTCACCACACTGCAGATATCCTAACAAATTTTCACTATTCTTTCTTAAATTACTCCACGAGAGAATCTTCAGAATAGGTCATAGCAGTTCATATCAGAAAACGGAAATTTTTGTAACTGAAGGAAGCATACTACAATTACAAGGAAAAAAGCTTCTGCAAGTGTCAATCTAATGAAACATTACTACTGTTTTGAGCAGCATTGCATCAGTCTATTAATGTGAAAATATAGATTTCATAAACTTTGTAAAATAAAATGCCTTATAGTAACTAACATCAATATTTCAGGAGACTAAAACATTGGCAGCTAAGCACATAGTACGACACCATTACTATGAACAAGGTGGACAGCAAAATACTGTAAAAGCAAACTTTACTTTTACCCTCGAGAACAGAGAAAACCTATTCTCCTTACTATCCGATTACTCCCTCTTCTCTCCATGCCAAAGCACAAGTTAGTCACAGTACAATTTCATCATGATTAACCACATACAGTAGGGAGCATAATAAAATGCAAGACACATCATCATCAGAACAACAGATTATAATAAAAGTAACTAAAAATTGTCATGCTAGATAAATTATCAGTTATAGACAGATGAACCAAAACACTGACTGATACATTCTTCTAAATAGGAAAAAGTAATCCCAGCAAAACTAAAGATTAGCTAGAAAAGGGAGATGAAGCCAGGCTTGAACACACGGCTGCTTCCTTGTTTTGCTGTACCGCTCTCCAAAACATACACTCAAAACCACAAAGGAGAAGATCCAAGAGCTGGAAAAGTTTATTATCGCAGCATCACAATTAGTTTTGGGAAGTAAGAGTAAGAAAGGATGCCAGATGCTGTAACAGGGCAAGAAGACTAGAGAAAAGGACTACAGCTTCCAGAGTCTTTCTCTGCATTATCTGGGAGACAAACACAGAATTATGTAGGAAATAGGTCAGATAATTCCATGACACTGAAAGGATGATGTGTCCTAAACTAGAGCTATTAATAATCAGGGTAAATTTAGTACTCTTAAATAAAGTGCATCAGAAAAAAAAAAAAATAAACCCCTCCTGAACTCTCACTTTCATGCAGTTCCATAAGATCAGCTCTTCAGAGAGCTATACCACAGAACTAATGGAAATATATGTGGCTTTTGCACAGAAAAATAGAGTTGATCAACAAGATGCATTATTTTGCAATTTTACAGTGGTATGCATCAACTGTTTTGCCTAGCAGGTACAATGAGTCACATACATAATTTCAACATTATTTTCCATTCATCTACACTTCTACAGACCATCATCATTTCAAAAAAAAAAATCTCTGAAAAGGTCTAAGGCCTTTTTCATACAGGTATACTGGTTTGGGCTGGGACAGAGTTAATTTTCTTCATGGCAGCTTGTATGGGGCTGTGTTTTACATTTGTGCTGGAAACAGTGTTAATAAGACAGGGATATTTTAGATACAGCTGAGCAGTGTTCACACAGAGTCAAGGGCTTTTCTGCTTCTCGTACCATGCCACCAGCAAGTAGGCTGTGGGTGCACAAGATGGGAGGGGACACAGCTGGGACAGCTGACCCCAAATGACTGAAGGGATATCCTATGCCGTATGGCAGCATGTTGAACAATGAAAATCTGGAGGAGGTAACAGTAGTTTACCTGCCACTGCTTGGGACCTGGCTGGGCATCAGTCGCCGGGTGGTGAGCTATTGCTTTTTTTGTTTTCCTTTGTTCTTGCCCATCTCCGTTTTTTTTCCTCATACAACTGCCTTTAATCCAATCCATATTTTTTGTACTTTTATCCTTCCCACTCTCTCCCTGATACCAGCTACCGAGGGGGTTGCTGGCCAGAGGTAAAACACCATAACAAGTATCTGTGATTCCATTCTCACCTTCTCCAACTTTAACTTACTATTTCAGCACGTCATGTGAACACTCTTCCTTACCCTCTTCAGACTGTTCATAGTTTCTACAATAAAAAAACCAAACCAAACTAGTTTCTAGTTTATTTTTCTCCCTTTAGCACCATCTAACCAGCTAAACTCATTTGCAACTATAAAATCAACATCTGTCTGTAATGACAGTGGGTAACACCTAATCAGAAAGATCAGAACAGGCCACGTGGCTCAAGCAGGTGCTGTGGGCAATACTGTCTTAACAGGCCTATAATGCTGATCAAACTCCAACTTAGAACTAATTCACTGTTTGCCCCGCTAAGCCGATTCAAAGGATGATTTAAACCTTAATTACACTGAAGGTTGTCTCTAACTCAAATTTGAAATTTGTTTATGACTGGATTATTCCCTCGGTTCCTATACCAGCATTTCACGGCACATGAAACAGACTCCTCTAGCTTATTTTAGGTAACATTTCTTTCTGCTCACCTAAATATGCTGTAATATCCTATAAAGCATAAACACTCTATGGTTATACTTTGGCAGAAGTCAAGGATAACATTCTCGTCAAGTAAGGGATAACTAAACGGGTTACCTTCAGGAACAGTACATGGAGCTAAGTTCTACGGCATCAGCTCAATATTTAGCTGTACAATAGATTACAGGGAAAAGAATTCTTATGGAACTCACCATTGGAAAAGGGAAACTATTTACCATAAAATGGAAAAATACTTTACAAGCATGATGCTAGGAAAAACCCACATGCTTAAAAGCATTTAAATACACATCACATACTATTTCTCCATTCCTGCATCAAAATTTCTTGAAAAATAAGCACATATTACATCCCCACCATACTGTATTCCAAACAGCTGACGCTGCCTGCCAAAGAAGCACATGCGCAAGTCTCAACTCTACAAGGATCTCCACATCTAAAGATGATTAATATTCAGCATAAAACTCAGAATTGAAGTTTATTTACCTAACTGAAAGTATATTTATTGGAACAGAAAACATCCTGCATTTTCACAGGGATGGGGGGCGTTGGGGGGGACTACCTTATAAAAATTACATCTAAAATATATATATACTTGCTCCTCTGCTCACTAGGGGAAAAGAACAGGAAGCTAATCTTCCACTTAATATTGAAAAAAATCTTAGATACTTCAACTCTTCTTAATGCCAAAAACATATGCAAATGAGAAAAAGTCATAACAATATTACAACTAAAAAGATAGGGGTATCACATACATCAGGATAGTAAACTGTGCTACTCTTTTCAAAGAATTGTAACCATCCTGGGTAATCAGAAGGTAGAAACAGCCAAAGCAGCAGAGGCTGCAGTACTCCAAGGAAACAAGTCAATGTTTGGAGCCCGCATTACAGATTGAGAGCAGCCGTGAAGAGGAGGACTTGGGGGTGCTGGTGGATGAGAAGCTCAACATGAGCAGGCAAAGTGCACTTGGGAGCCTAGAAAGCCAACCATATCCTGGGCTGCATCCAAAGTAGTGTGACCCACAGGATGAGGGAGGTGATTCTCCCTCTCTGCTCTCGTGAGAGCTCACCTGCATTCAGTTCTGGAGTGCTCAGCACAGGAAGGGCATGGATCTCTTGGAGCAGGCTCAAAGGAGGGCTACAAAGATGATCAGAGGGCTGCAGGACCTCCCCTATGAGGACAGGCTGAGAGAGTTGGGGTTGTTCAGCCTAGAGAAGAGAAGGCTCCAGGGAGACCCTATAGCAGCCTTCCAGTACTTTAAGGGGTCCCTCAGGAACGATGGGGAGGGTCTTTTTATCAGGGATCGTAGTGACAGGATGAGGGGTAACAGTTTTAACCTCAAAGAGGGGAGATTTAAATTAGATATTAGGAATAAATCTTTTACAGTGAGAGCAATGAGGCACTGGAACAAGCTGCCCAGAGAAGCTGTGAATGCCCCCATTCCTGGAGGGGTTCAAGGCCAGGTTGGACAAGGCTTTGAGCAACCTGGTCTAGTGGAAGGTGTCCCTGCCCATGGCAGAGCAGTTGGAACTAGATGACCTTTGACGTTGCTTCCAGCCCAAACCATTCCATGATTCTATACCATTCTATGATTACTTATACCATGGAAGACTGCTGTGAGAAGGAAGCAATTTGAATTCAGTTCCTTCAAAGCAAACCAGGTGAATGAGATCCAAGGAACGTGCTGTGAAGAGGAATTTAAATTATATCGATATTTATATTTAAGAAAATGAAATCCTATTAAAACATTAAAGGCTTTGCATGAATTGACTTAACTTGCTTCCTTCCATCCAAATATTCTTGTGACTGTCTCCAATATCATATAAAATACTGCAGCAGCCAAGGCAGTTTAAAAAATCAAATTTTCATAATTAACAATACTGAAAATGTCCTTCTCCATGTCAGTATACATGGAAAACCTCAAAGACCTAGCAGTCTAAAGGTACCTGTCAATTTAAAATTGTAAGATGATGTTAGCTGGACTGTAAGTAATATAAAACTAGAAATTCAATATTTATTTGTAGATAACTTTCATTGACTATATTTCCAGCTCTGTGATAAGATTATTACACATACAGTGATAGTTTAATTTTTAAAAAATTACCAAGTTTGAACTCACAGTACTAAAGCCATATAAACGTGATAGGAACAAAAAATGTTCCCTCTCTCTCGAAGAGATAAAATTCCAAGCAGATCATACTGAGTAAGTTTTTCCCTGAAAGGGGCTACTGGAATATATTTCTAAATAAATACCCCAAACGTCTTGATTTTCCTGGTATCTGCTGTTTGTTGGCTTCAAGCAGCGCCAAGAAAAAAAAAAGTCTCTTGCCTATTCAGCTAAAGGAAGTATTACCCAAAGTCAGTAACTGCCTTCAGAAAAAAAATGAAAACATTAAGGTTTATGGAGTCCAAACAATAGAACTGGAGAAACACACAGCTATTTTTAACTCAAGGTCCACTGCATTCAATGATGATCAGAGATGATATCTGTGAGCAACTTCTGCCAAGTTGTTCAGTCTAAGAAAAACCAGCAAGTTTATGTAAAAACACATTCTGCAAATTAGGCACTTGCTCTTGGCACCTTGTTTGTAACATCTAAACCCCTCATAGGATTTCCACAAAGCTGAGGATTTGCTAGGAGACAAACACTGTCAAGCACACACACTGCACAGGACTTTTCTCCAGGCCTCCAGCTGACCACTCCTCTTGCTCTCACAGAGCCTCTGACCCACTAGTTCTAAACTCTGAACTACTCCAGTTTCAATATGTTTTCTTGTGCTGAAGACACATGGAGAAGAGTAACTGGGAAACTTAGATTACGGTATTTTCCTCTCCCAATTATTTTAACTGTAGCAGTGGAATTAACTTACAGTATCAGTCTATGTAAACCAACAAAATATGAAAGCTTTATAAGAAGCCACACTGGGATCTCAAATTACCACAGAATAATTAAACAATTCAGTCTAATACTGTTATTCCCCTGGATTATCAAATCAGGTTGACTTGCCTAAAACTGGTAACAGTTTATGTAAATTCATTATAGGGAGATGGTACTGAAATAATCAGTATTTCAGGCAGCCTGAAGAAGAAAACATTCACTAGCTGGAAATTGTTCCTTAAATGGAATTCCCAGGATAAGTATCATATAACTGTGTCTTCCTATAAATCCTATAAACAGCTTTCTCCATCATACCTTCTAGGATGCACAGAGGTCCCTCCTCCCTTCCCTCAGATCCTCCTGAAAAAAGTGACTGTAAGATGGACAAAAAAAGTCCTATTTGTGGAAGTCCAAGAAGAGGCTGGTAACAGCACTTGGCCTCTAGGGCAGTATTCTTTGATTTAATCCAGGAAGCTAACCTAAGGAGAAACAAGATTGGAAGAAATATAGATGCAAGCGCAAGGACATATAACTTCAAAGTGTGAATTTCACTTGTGTTCATCCTCCCCATTGTAGCATACTATGAATATTTCCTTCCCCTCAAAATTCCTGAGCATAGACCCTCAGTTACAGTTTATTTACACATCTGTTCTTATGTCTGCTGATACTTGGAAGGAAGCAAAGCTCTGTGCAGATTTAAGAAAGTCACCGTTGTGGCCTTCAAACAGAACTTATAAAACAGCAAGTAATACTTGTACAGGTAAACAAAACAACCTTAAGAGCATATTTGAACACTTCCACTTGCCTTCTATTCAAATGTATTATGCTGCTACAACTTCATGTTTACAGGTATTGAAGGAGTAACTAAGGAAACACAGATTAATGACACTTAAGCAGTGTTCCAAACAAACAGCAATTATATTTTGAGTCTGATGACTCTTAATAAAATTCTGTGTAGATCTTCCTTATTGTGATCTACAAAATCCTGAAACACTCTAATTAATTGAAATACTAAGTTCTACCTCATCAGCTTAGAAAGACACGAAGTAGTAATCTTCGAAGTATACAGAAGAGTATTCAGGTGTACATACACATGAAGTAAAAAAAACCCAAAAGCCATGAATATGAACTTTGTACAGGTGAGTTGCTTCAACTTCAGATGACACTAATCCTCTAAAGAGAGTGCTAATGTAAAAGAGGAACATTATATGTTGTTACTTCCCATGCCACATTTTCTGATACACTAAAGTTTTACAGCAAATGCCATTAAGTATTTCTCCACTTTTATATCGGCAATTCAAAAGACAGTAACTGTATATCTGATGGTCTTTATCGGGCTTTTTAACTGTGAAGCAATCTTCTCACTTACTCTTAATTTTCTTTTTCAGACAGTCATTCATACAGAACTACAGCTCCTCCCCACCCCTGCTCACAATATGATATCATTTGAGAATATGCAACTCGGGTGAATTCAGAAGCTTGAATGCACAACCTGTCTCCACTGAACCAACATTACTACCTGCTCCTTCAGCTCGTTAGGTATGACATTTTTCAACAGAGAATCACTGGCAAATCTACTCAAAGGAAGAAACTATTATACTCTAGTGGCTTCATTATGCTTAAAATTAATTTAGAATCATTCAGTCCAGTGAGATTTTATGACTAGATTTTCTGTAATAATCCCTCTACTTGCTAAATCAAGTCGAGACAACTGTCAAGTTTGCTTTACTGACTACTTGGGAAGAAGAGGAGGCGTGACACA
This sequence comes from Phaenicophaeus curvirostris, assembly GCF_032191515.1. Classification (NCBI taxonomy): domain Eukaryota; kingdom Metazoa; phylum Chordata; class Aves; order Cuculiformes; family Cuculidae; genus Phaenicophaeus; species Phaenicophaeus curvirostris. Next base: position 63,448,443 of record NC_091394.1, read on the forward strand.
CATAGGCCACACATTGCCAATGATAACTGAATTGTAGTTTTATTAGTAGCATTTGTATTCTAACGTGGGTGAAAAGCTCATCTTCTGCAGCAGTAAATCCCTCTGCTCTCCTTCAATATTATATGGATCTCCATCCTTTATTAAATCTACAGGAAACTCCCAGCAGTATCCAAACTTGTGTCTTCACTCCTCAGAGAAATCTCTCATACTTAGATCAAAATCAAAGAATGGAAATAGACTTTTTATTTACATCTTTAAACACAGTTACAAGAAGAGACAGCCATGTACATTTACTTTAATCAAGCAGGGCATACCTTTCAAAGCTCCAGGCTTTTTGCTATCTCCTCCCACTACCCCCATACATTGGTTTCACACTCAGAACTCATGGCAGAAGCAGCTGAAGAGATGCATTAATATACAGGTAATTTGGTTGCTTACTAAATACACAGCCGGCTAACCAGATTATAGAAAGGATCTTGCCTGGAAGCACAGTTTTCCAATATGCTTTAATGTGATTTAGGGTGACCACCAAAAACAGGGATTCCTCCTATTCCATGTGTCACATCACGCTTATTTGCACAATCACTGCCAAGATTATGCAGTTTAAATAGACTGATAATTTTAGTCTTCCTTGTGTCAGTGAGCTATTTGAACTCATTGTAGGGCTGCATGATCACAAGCTGCCACACCTCACGTGTATCACATATCAGGAAGGAAGAGCTGGAACAGAATCACCGATTGCAGTGGATATGCACAGCTGCATTGGGATAAACACACTGCAAAGCTGTATTAAGTTTACCCACTGTGTTTCATCAGCATTAGTATTTTTTCTAATGCAATGAGCTTTATAAGGACAATAATGTTTCTTTCTCAGGTAAGGGAGAGGAAGTCTGCAGTTGATTATTCCTCTCTATATTCAGAATGTGTATTGTGTTTTCTGACCCTTCTTTCTCGCCTTCTTCACTAACATACTTATGAGTTGTATAAATCCTGATTCTAGAGGCCCCAACCCCATCGCATAACACAACCAACAGCTATCCAAATAAAGAGGCAGGTAGCACAATATTTTGAAAACAGCACAGACTAACTTCACTCAGGTGTTTTTATTGCTTTTCTGTATTTTTTTGCTGCTTAAAAAAGTAAGAATTCATATCCCTATGCAGACAGATGAGTCAATTACTACTCAAGAAAAAGACTACACAGCAAGAAGTATTCAATGTGTTAAATGGCACAAATCTTGTTTGTACTTAACATCCCTTTCTCCCTGTATGCATCATCTACGTTATTCCAGTACAACTGTTTGCACATGCCTGCTATAAAATTGAAGAGGGACCTTACCAGCTGAGAAGTAACACTGGATTAAGAAATTAAAAGTTGAAGTTTTTAACTTCAAGTTTAAAACTTTTTTTTTTTTTTTAAATACGGGTCAGTTCCTTTATCTGGTTTTACCATGGGGTAACTGTAGGATTGGGAAGAAAATGCTGCTACTGGGGAAATACGAAGTGTTCATTATAACAGACTGGAAGCACAGAAAGAACCAAAGATTAAATTCAACATGTGAACATGAAAATGTATGTTGAGGGAGGTAATTTATTTCTTTAGTAAAGAATATAGGAGGACAAAACATTGCAGAGAAATAATCAAATTAAGACAGACCCCCTAGAAGAGTCTGATGAAAGGATATACTACAATTATTCAGATCGGAATAGCTGTAATTTACGGAAAAAGCAGTTTTATCAACTGAGTGCAATAGTATACAGACAAGTATAAAAAACAGTTTGTTACCAATTGTCTTTCATGAAAATATCAACAGGCTGGACTCAGAAAAGCATCACAAGTCTTTGGAGATAAAATACTCCCATCTTTTCTGCCTCAATGATTGATTTTTCAAATTTTCTCGTCATCTCAGTAACCCATAACAAGGTAAAAGAAACTAATTACCAATAACAAATTCCATAAAATAGGCATTGTAACCAGCGTAACTCTTTATATCTGCATCCCCTCTGTCACTGCAACCCAACATTACAATGTACTCTATCTGTGTGAAACTCCTGTAAGTACCTGTAACACCACTAGGAAGAGTTAGGGATCTACTCATTGAACTACGTCTCGAATTTAAGGGGAGGAAGGTAAGCCTTCAGGGATGATACAATGTCATGGTCTGAAATAGTATGTAACTCCTTTGGTTTCTCTAGAATATTCCACACAAATTAACTGGACTTAGCCCCCTCTCACCATTTACCTGATTCAAATGGTGGGACACTTTCATTTCTCAGCACACTCATCAAAAAGTGAACACAGTGAATAAACTTCAATAGGACATACTGAGGAGTGATTCAATAAATCCATTCCCTCTATCAACTTTCACAAATATTCACTAGTTCCACTGAATGAACACCTGCTTCAATCAGCAGAAATGTAGCTTGTACTGCATGTAAGAGCAGGATGGCAGAAACTCTTTGAGTATGGTGGGTTTATGCTTCCTCAAAACCACAGAGACCAGTAGCTCTGTGGCTTAAGATTGTGAAACATGTTCGTCTAGTTCCAGAGATGATGAATCATCAGTAACTCTTAATTCGCTACAGCAGCTTGATATGTTGCCCTCTGAAACTTAGAGAAGTCAAAAGCAGCTTCACTTCTTCTGGCCGCAACCTTTAAGAAATTAACTTGGATCTACGTCTTTGTATTTTTCCATTTAAGCACTGAATATAATGTAGTTATTTCAGAATCACAGTAGAAAGTAGAAATTTAAGACTATCTACCTCTCAAAAATTTTTATATAAGTATATGCACACACATCCCATCTCCATATATAATGCAATTTTTACTCCCTAGATCTAACCTATAACTTGAAGTATAAGTTTTAATAGAGCAGATTATAATAAGGACCACAAGAATTTAACTATTAGTTTGACTCACAAGATAGGTTATGACTAAAACTGCAATGAGCATACCGATACATTTCCAGCCTCCATCACTGTTCGGACAACCTGATAAACTTTTTATGAAAAGTACTCTTAGCTACTCAAACACAACACAGATTCTTCTTTTTTTAAGTTCAAAGTGAAACTAATGAATACTGGCAAATAAAAGAATTATGTACAATATTTCTGATTAAAACTGTCAGATATCAAGGAACTGCAGCATAATTTCTTAAAAAGAAAGGAAGCTTGACGTAATGCACATTGCGTCTCTTCATGCCAAGCTGGGCTGTCCTCCTACTCCCCTGACAGAGCGGGTTAGCTACCCACATTTTTAAGAGCAGAAACACAAACATATCCCTTATAGTCTGCTTAGAAAGGTGTGTGTTTCTGATAAAATACAAAGATGACAGAAAAAAATTTTGCAGACCCAGCATTACATTTGCAAAAGGGAAAGCATTTTCAATCAAATCATTTCCACCTGCCTGAAAAAGCATATCTGAAATTTAATATATCCAGAACAGACTCCTGCAATTTGTAAGTCATCAGAAAGGACACAACGAGCTTCTTGCTGAAGATCACCCTGAAGTCTGACCTTTAAGTTCAATGAAGGCAAATAAGAGGAGCCCAACTCAAAAAAACCAAAGAACTGACAGTAAGAAATTACCTCACCCCTCTGCAATTACACCTGCTGGATTCTTTCACCACATCCATCCCAGTAAAAGAGAAATTTCTGCACAACCTGATGTGCCATTGCCTACTTATTAACTTTGGTAATATCTAAACAGCAAACAGGCTGTCCAGAGAAGTGGCAGAGTCTGCTCTGCTGGAATTACTCACCATACTGCAGACAGGGCTATAAACCTAACCTACAGCCCTGCTTTCAACACATCATCTCCACAGGTCCCCTTCAATCCAGACTTCTCCGTGAGTTGATTCCATATATTTCCAAAAGACTTCTTTTACACAAGAACATCACTTCAGCATTCACTTGCAGTAAAACAATGTAATAACTAAATGGCTTAATGGACACAAGTCTCTTAAGTAGCTGAGTAACTCTTGAAATTTAATTGACTTTTTTAATTGTTTGCACTGACAACTGCAAAAGGAGCCCAAAGACTCAACAAAACCTGCATCTAGAAACACGAAGTGCTGCATTCAAGACAGGATTTGGTTTGATATTAAGATGTTGCAACGTGCACGTTTTCATGCATTCTATCTGCCTAATTTCTTCTAAGTGCGAGTTGTAAACGGCTGAGGAAGCTGTACTAGCCAGGAGCTGTGCTTCAGGACTTGTCTGACCATTCTCCAAAGCCAGCAGAGAGCTGACCAATACAATCATCAGAATACGAGAGATTTGATGCATATGAAGCCCCTAACCTGAGGCAATTTACTCTTTAGCTGAATCCTGTTTCAAGAGTTTATGCTTCCAATACAGAATCAACAACCTAGTAACAGAAGAACAGGGGACATGTAACATGAATTTAAGTCACAAAGCTGGTTCCTCAAGCACCAATGCTCTCATATTTTAACAACTGTATAACAGCTGTAATAAAGTACTGTATTTATATGAATTAGGACAAAAACTCAAAGAAAACATTACTACTATATCTTCACTTACACACTTGACTTATTTAAGAATCCAATTTTTAAGGCCTGACCAAACATAGATTGGAAAAATCAAGCTGGAGCAGATTTTGCAGCAATTCATCTCTCCTTATGTTATACAAGCATTCTGTTCTTCCTGCTTCAGATACAACACAGCTCTTCACACCTACATGCAAAGTTTAACTCCAGAATTAGTGTATCTTCAGTTCACGATGCCATTCCCAGAAAACCAGTATATTCATCATCATTTTATGTCATAAGACAGGGATTTGCATTCAGTAGCTCCAGTCCATTTAGTTAATAAAACAAATTTCTTTTTCCCTCGAGGTTAAACAAGTATTTTAATAAATAAATGAAAAATAGAAAGCAAAACAGAAAACCAAGATAATTTAGCAGAAACCTGTTTGGACTTTTGCACTAACTGGCTCAAAGCTGTTTCTCCACGGACTGCAGACATAATGGAACTAAATGAAAACAAATTTCAAAGAGGAGGCAGAAAGGTAACTAATCAAGCTTGGCAGACAATGAACGTCTCATGAAATACATACACAGATCAGTGTCCAAAGACACAAACAAAAATGATGTGCGTCCCTATCCCAGATTTTTAAATAAAATTCATGTAAACTTTGAGAACTAGCAAACAAACCCAGAAATCAAGCCTAAAACTGCCAGATTGGATTGGACAAAAAGAATGACATTTTTTTCTTAAACCCTTGATATCCAACCTGTATTTTGCTTCTGTGAGTGGCCAACAGCATATGCCTAAATAAATGCTTATTATACAAGCAGGGCAAGAACACTGCAATAGTACCCTCCTACCAGCATCCAGCCATCTGTGGCTTATACTCTTCCTGCACAAAGACTGTTCTTGCAGGTTTGACAACTCTTGCTAAACTTTCATTTAATCACTTTTTAAACCATTTTAGCTTTCAGGATCAATGCAATTACAAGCTGCAAGAAAGAACATTGTTTTTTGCTTTGCTTTAAATAAGCTGAGATCCTTACAGGATCTCCGGATCTGCATTACAAGCAATTACAATCAGTTATTCCCTCTTAATGTCCATGCCACTTGCAATCTCACAAACTTCCTTTATCACCCATCTTCCCACTTCCTCCCCTACCCAAGAAACAAGTGGCATGGCCTGCTTGATCTCTTCTGAAAGATATTCCAGAAGAATCATCATTTTTAACTTCCAAGTCATCATTTCTAAGTCCACTGTCACTTTGGGAGGCAGCAGGAAGCAGAATTAGACGTGAAATCTTCATGAAATGGTGTAAAGGCTTCCTCCCCCCGCATTGTTTTCCTATTTGTCTGTTTGACAAAGGAATCCATATTTTCATGAATTCACAGCAACTCCAGCTTCTCCCCCTCCCTTCATCCTGATGGATAAAACTTAAAGCCTATGTGTGTGCATGCACAATTTAGACCAGTTTCATCCTCCACTTCCTCCTTTTCACCCACATGGATTAGTTTGCATTTATCAACATTTCACTATTGCCACTTTATCAACAAGTGGGTCAGCGTAGCATAACTGAGGGCTTTTTAACAGATTGTTTTCACTCTTTTAAATGCTTTATTTTGTCAACCTTCGCCACCTCACTGTTCACCTCCAAACAGCGCGGACCTCTACAGAACTGTAATATCATTGGGTGGTGAATACAGAATGCAGGAACCTTAGGCAAGCAACCTGGTTGAGGTTTATTGCAAAATTATATTATCATATGCTTATCTGCACACTCAACAACTCTGCCTTACAGATTTGTGATTCTAAATTTCCCTTCTGCGAAGCCTGCACCGATTGTTCCTCGCTATGGCACTCATGCCCATGTTGTTCTCTTCCAGCTTCATTTTTTGCTAGGGTTCAGACTGAAGTGCTCAGGATTTCTCCATCCTTTATATGCCCAACAGTTTTTTTTAAAAAAAAAAACAAACCCAAAACAACCAACCCCCCAAAAAAAACCCAACAGAATGACTGACGCTACTTGCATTTAGTATCTCTCATTCCTTTAGCAATCAATGAAAGTTCAGTATCACATACTTTATTAAACAGTTCATCAATTGCAGATTAGAGACCCTTTGAAAATCCTAATCCTAATGAGCTAATAAAAACTTTGATTTGAACTTTAAATTGGGAGGTTTTTCTGACTCATTCCTTGTAATTCCACTATAGGAAGATTCCACAATTTCCATATACAACAAGGAAAATAACGTATTTTGGTCTCCTTCCATATCTTTATATTCCCTAAATATTTCTGTGATACCAGAGAATCACAGAATACCAGGTTGGAAGGGGCCTCAAGGATCATCTGGTCCAACCTTTCTTGACAAAAGCACAGTCTAGACAAGATTGTCCAGCACCCTTGTTCAGCTGAATCTGAAAGGTGTCCAGTGTTGGGGAATTCACCACTTCCTTGGGGAGATCATTCCTATGGCTGATTGCTCTCACTGTGAAAATGTTTCCTCTTGTCTCCATTCAGAACCTCCCAGGAGTAACTTGTACCCATTACTCTTAGACATTTCCATGTGACTCCCTGTAAAAAGGGAATCTCCATCTTCTTTTTAGCCACCCTCCAAATACTGGAACATGGTGACAGGGTCTTCCCTAAGTCTTCTTCTCTCAAGGCTGAATAAATCCAGTTCTCTGAGCCTCTCCTCATATGTCAAGCTTCCTTTGATCACCTTTGTGGCCCGTTCTCTGGATCCCCTCCTGCCTGTCCACATCTTTATCATCTACAAGCCAGCGTATGGGTGTGTTTTCTTGTTTGCCATTTGTTCATATCCATTTCAGCATGGTCTTCTCATAAGCTTTTATCGACAGCTGGTACATATTTCTACGTGTTAATAAAACACATGACAAAGAATCACCAGGTTAGCTCTACGCATTTTGCTCTCTTCAAATCATTCTCTGTATTACTCCATTTGAAACAAAAAAAATTGCTTTAATGAGTCTTTTTCATGAGTACTATGAAGCTGAATTTGAGCATATTTTAGTGCACGTTTGAGGATGTAACAATGAGAATGCTCACTATTACAGACCAGCTCTTCAGCTGATACATCTTAAACTGATTCCGGGGTAGTGCCCTAGAAGGACTTGAGAGCTGCTCAATACATCTTAATTGAATGTTACCTGTCAACACAGTTGATTTATTTATGTAACATGACTGAGCTTTCTGTAAAAGCACAGCAAATTAAACATTCATACCTACGTAATTAATGCTATGGAATTAACTTTCCCACACATTATCCTTCCTCATTCCTGGCCTGTTATTTGAATGGCCAGTTTTTAAAACCAATGATATTTCAGCAGACTATTTTTAAGGACTTCTGGTATTCATATGTGAACAAACGTACAGCTGGTTTTGACACAGTTACCTATTGATGAAACTATTTCTTGAGACTTCTCTATTATTTTCTACTTGCTCATTTGCTTGGTTGATGACAACTAAAGACTGAAATAGAGGTTTTACTAATGCAGTATATTTATTCTGGCCAAGACAGGCTGGTGCTGCAGAACAAGACTGTCATTAAGTTTCTTTGTCTTGTTTCGATCATTTGGCAGCATGAACAAAAGCTACACGTCCACTTTCCACACAGCCCACCTCTTCGCTAACACTTTTTCATGTAAAGTGATCCTTCAAGCAATCATATTTTTCCTGAAAAGTTTTTTTCAAGAATAAGCACACATGCATAGCAATGATCATGCATCCTTATTCCATACTTTTAAAAGCACAACCAGCTACTACAAACTAATATTACATACATTAAAATAACTCAAGTTTCACAGCTTATTCAAGGTAAGAAAAGGAAACACGCCTCTGCTGTCCCCTCCATGAACACAGGCATACAATAGACTAAATAGGTGTCACACAAAACACACTCATGGAATAAAATAAATCCTGGCATATAATAATGATTTATTCTGAGCATATTTACCTCAAAGCAGGTATTTACTTTGACTGCTGTAATATTTTAAAATAAAATCCAAAGTTAAAACTCACTGAACTATGTATGTATGTATGTAATAACCCTTCTCATATCCTGGAAAAAGGTAATTTTCCTCCCGCCAACAGGGGTAATCACTCACTATAAAATTTTCAGTGTCTATGAGGTGGTTTCATACACCTTTCTGTCATACAATCAGTGCTGTGAATTGTCAAAGACTCAATACAACTGAGTATAATAAGCTTTTGTGCCCTATGCAGTTCTAAAAACAGCTAGAATCAAATTAAAAGATCCCTTCGTAACATGGGAAAAATCTACATTTTATCTTTCACTTCCATTCTTGCTGTAGCTATCTGGCTCCAATTATTTTCTGTCCTTCTGGAAACTGGTGGTTTAAAAGGTAATTTAGAACTTGGAAATTACTAAGCTTTATTCAGACTTAAATACAATATCCTTATAATTTCACGATATCTTAAGAAATGCCCTTCCCTCCCTCCCCTCTCTATTCCCATTAAGTAGCCCAGTCTCACTAACTTCAAAAGAAATCTGCCAAGCAGGGATGAAAAAACAAGCAGCAAACTCACATGACACTGCAAGACTCTTGCCCATTTCAAGCACTAAAACTTTAAAGGTCACATGCAAGTCTATACAAGAATGATACTACTGGTATCCTTCTAATTAAAAATACATTGTGCCACTTCCCTCTTGCCATGGCTCTGGATCATAAGAAAATCCATGTCTTTTCCAGATACAAGATAGGCAGGAGACTACAACTGAACAATTGTCTAGAAAATTAACTGAGCTACATTTGACAGAGGTAAAAAAAATCCCGGATAACAAGAAAGTATGGACTTAGGTTTATTTTTATATCTATGGTATGCCCCTCAAAAAGGTTACAACCATATCAAATTTTTAATTTTCTATTACAAATGTAAAATCAGAAGTCCTGATGCAAGGTCTTTCAAATGAAGCTTTCAAAGTGATCACACTGTTACTGAAGTCCTGACTTCTTCATTGCACTTTGATATAGGAAGCAGCTAAGCCTAAGATGTTTGAACACAAGAAGGATGAATATGAGTATTACAACAGTCTGAAAGCTCCAGTGCAGCTGACTTCAGTATAGCATATATGCATTAGAGTATTAATATATTGAAATCTTTATTTTCTACCTCCTAACTTTTATTTACGTTCAAAATAAATATTTCTTAAAGATCAGACTGCTTAAATTACAACAACTACTCATATGACACTACCCTTTCTTTTCTCAGATGCTCATCAGCAGACATCTGGAAGACTACTTAAAAAAGTCACCACTACACAATTTTGTTAACCCCACCCATGTTGCACATGGCGTTACGGTGTCTTCTACCATTACGTACCAAAGCTGTGAAAAACAAGGTAATTAAGGCATTCAGTTCAATATTTACTGAATCCACAAGTTCATAATGAACTATTACGGAAAAGTGTACTCATATTGACTACACAAATTGGTTATTTATACACATAATTTTTATCTAACAGCAATTACACTTCCTACTGCTCTGAGTATGTGCCCCTCCTACTTGTTCTTTAAGAACATTTTAGGACACATGATTAAACAAGTGCTGTTATAAACTACAGTAAAGAACTTTCAAAATCATCTGCTCTATTATAAAAGTATACTTGGCTTTTCTAACTATTTATTGCTTTCAAAATAATGGAAGTTTCTTTATATGTCAGAAGTCAGTGCATAACTCAATGGCTGTATCTAAACAACCTATTTTTGATCAAATGCAAACATCTTCCATTACCACCTAGCACTCATCAGGCATTTGGTCGATTACATCTAATACGCCTCATCTGTGCTGTTCAAGAAGGGTTTTATATTATTATATATTTGAGTAATTGGCATATAAACCTATTTTGGCCGTATCTACCTCTGTGGAGGTCAGAGTCAGAAATATTTTACATAAGTTAGTGTTAAAAGTTCAAAACCCAGGTTCTGATAGAGTCCAGGCTGGGTGTCTCCTTGAAGAGAGACCCAGAACAAACACACTCCTGGGCAATTATACCTTTTACAATTTAAGTTCCTACCCCCATGTGTTCTTCATTTGCTCTCTGCACAAAAGTTGATCCAATGGCATTTCAAGACTGGGGTATTCTATTCCCTATTTTATTTCCTCCCTGTTTCTAGGCAAGCCACTCCTTTTCTTCAAGGTATGCAGCTGCCTACGATCTCTTACCTTCTGGTTGAACTAGTCCCTGGGGCCCCTTTCTGCAACTCAGCAAAAGTTAAACACAAGTTCATCCTCTCAAGTAAGCCCTATACCTCCTCCCCTGCTTAGCTATCCATGCTAACCAACAGAGTTAATTTAAAGTTCAATTACACTAAACTTTAAACAAGCCCTACTCATGCTAGGCTTTAAGCAAACACACTCTTGATTCTAAATTTAGCCTATCTCTAAACAATCATACAATTCTAACATTCTCTAAGAGTTAGTGCAATGCATCAGTAGCGCATATACAGTCACAGGCACAATCTGTATACAAAAATGTATCTCTGAAGTTACACATATCCTTAAAGTTTTATAGATAGTGTCAATAAATAGTAAAAGAGTCTCCAATATTGTTTTAGAAGATACTCAAAATTACACTTTATCGTTCTTTAAATAAGGAATTTCCTTGTGAGAGTATTTCACCCTGGGCCAGCCCTCCCTCTGGTCCAGTTTCAGAGAGCAGCTTTGGGGGAAGAGGGATTTTTGGTTTGGAGGGGGAGGTGAGGGATGTTATTAAAGTGAACGCCTACACAAAAGCATAAAAGAAACAATCACCCAAAGGGTAGAGGTAAGAAACCTCTTAGTGCCATGCCACTCCTCAGAAGGCAACCAAGCAGACAGACGGTGGCTTCTGCTTTCATGACAAAGGCAGGTGACCAAGCAAAGAATGGCCTAAGTGCTGTTTTACTTTCAATGTAAAAGACAGTGTTAGCAACTCAAATGCAGAATTTGTTTTGATAACATAAGACTCCAGGCTAGAGGTCAAATTTATCCTCTCTTCTCTTTCTTTCTGCTTCTAAGACACAAACCTAAGGCTCCTCCAAATACCACTAACCATCATAGTCTTCCCCCGTGCTCCTACTGTCAGAGACAGTTTTGTAGAAGAAAACTGTTTATCTTTACCGCAAAGTTTCTAAACATTCAAGATCTATTTATATGCGTAATTATGCACACATAATCAGACAAAATAAAGTGCCATGTCTTAAATCACAAGTGGAAAACTTCTGTCTCATTTTGCCGCAGGTGAAGAAAATTTTAATCATAGCTCTTAGGCACTTAGGCAGTCTTTATTCTGCTTTCAAACTTCTAAGCAAATGCAACTGTCCTATTCCAGCAATTTTACTTACAGCAGTTATAAAGCTCTGTTTTCATTTCAGGATACTGAAAACAGAGGTTAATTTATTCCTATCCACTTTCTCATACTCTGCACAAGATCCAGTATTCTTGCAGACGTCACAGTCCATCAGTCAAATGAAGCAAGCCAAGTTAAGACTCTGCATTTTCCAGCTTTCCCGAATTGCAGAAAATAATTGTGATTCTTTGCCAGCTGCTGCACTCTCAGTCCATGCAATGGTAACCCCCAGACCTTTATACACGCTGCTGTAACCTGCAAGGCTGCTTGCCAGGCATGCACAGTTGGGTTAGTTTTACTCACTACAGAACCACACCTTTGCAAAAGCAGCTTCATTTGAAAGGGCATTCCCATTAGTTTATGCTCATTACCTGCACTAGAAGTACACTGACTTGTGCAAACATAGCTATGTTAGTTTGTAACACAGTTTTTGAACTAAAATATGATGGGGAGCTACCACATAAATCAAACCATTATATTTAATTCACAGATTGGAAACTTTGTAAGCGTACCCTGTACTACTCAACTGGAAATCTGAGTCCCACAGTATAAAATATTATTGAACAATTTTAGTATACCCCAACATTTTAATCTCTATTTGAAAGCCTAATAGTATCTATCCCCAGTTTCTCTTAACCTGCAATGCTGCACATGGCAATACTGAAGCATGTTGTTCATTCAAACATTTCTGACACGTGACTGCAATGCAAACAGACTCTCAATAGTCCCACAATTACATCCAGTAAAACACAATGCAGTAAAACACCCCTATCCAGCATTGACTAAAATCTCTTGACATGAAATATTTACAAACTTAATTATGCTTTTATTTCTAAATGAAAAGGAGGAATAACATCACAAAACCTGTTAAGATTATTAGTATAGCAAGTGCTAAAGACAATGAGAGTGCAATTTGTATTATTAATGGATAACCTTTTTCAAACCTATCTCCCTCTCTCTTTAAGAGCAGACAAAAAGAGGGCTTGAATAAACCCATTTATGTCAAGGGTGGGTATTTTAAATTACCTTAAAATTATCTTAATTTACATGACATGAAAAAAAGATCGAAGAGCACTGGACAGCAGACATTACCCATTCGAACAAAACCAAGTATTAAACAGCACAATATCAATAACCATGTAATCTCGTACCACATCAGCATATATGACAGAGAGAGTACAAAAAATGGGGGAGGGAAAGGAAATGGAACAGAAGTAAAACCTTCTGAACAGAAATCAACAACTGAAAAAGAAAAGGAAGCCCACAGCAATCATGCCCTAGATGTTCTAATAAAAGACTCTTGGTTTTGGTAAAATTTAGTTAAGCTGTTAGAGTATGCGGACACAATTCTATTATAAAATAAAAAGCTGGCAAAAAAGACAAAGAATACCCAACCATGACAAAACAGCTAGTTAGATAACACAATTAGAATGAAACCTGTTTACCAGAAAAATTAAATAATACTAGAACAGAACAAGAACAGCATACCTGCAAAAAACAATCTGAGCCAGTGAACAACGCAGTCATGGGGTTTTATCAAATTAGACATGCCCACTGCTTTGGCCAAGCATAAATCTGCTTTTCAGGGCTGGGGTTTTCTGTATTTTAAAATTACCTGAAAAACTGTTGCTTGTTCAAGCTCAAAAAAAAATTACAAGAGAAAAATAAAGATTAAAAAAACCCAGCAGAAAGATATATTTTGGGCATCTAATCAAACGTTGTAAACAAATACATGACTGCTTTGAGATCCTTTACTATGGAAGTGTACATTTGAACATAGCTTAGAGAAAAGCTAAAAGGAGCCACTTCAGAGAATAAACGCCATCAGAAAGTGGCATTAATGCCTCAGTTCAGGAAGTTTTGGCGACATCATTCCTGAAGAAGCAAAGTATCAGTGGGCACGTGACCAAGGTGCAGCAAGTATGAAGTTAAATTCCCTCTTGAAATGAAAGATCTATTTGTCATTATTGTGTTTCACACACACGTGCACAAAGACGGCACTTTTACAACAGAGTACACAAGCTTCTTGGTATAATGCTTAAACATACTATAATATAATAGTATGTAACAGTATAATACAAAGAATAATACAAACATACTTTCACTTACAATTCCCATAAAATCAAGTGTGACTTTCTAAGTGGATGCATCCAGTGTAAAGTGTAACTGCTTTTTACAAATGTCTGAAAAACAGAACCAGATCCCTCTTTTTTTTTTTTTTTCCCCTAGAATTAAGTGCATTTTTGGAATAGGAGTGACACAAAGATTTGCAACATCAGAGCATAAAACCAGCTACTATTTTCCTCCCTGTGTCTAAACGGAAGCAATGGATTTAATCTTCTTTCTTGTGCTGGTTTTGTCATTCTCTAACTCACAAGGTTTTTCAAGCTCATCTCACTGATAATTAATCCCACCACACTGCTGAAACCAGGTGTAATATTACTTTTAAAAGCTGTATCAGGTACAGAGTTAGTATAACCTCCCATTCTCTACCCAAGCTTCAAATCCGCTCGTGACTACAGCATCGTACTAAGAGCGCTCAGATCCCTCAAGACTTCAAGGTCTTTGAAAAGCTCCTGCTTCCCAACTAACACCTCATCATTTACTAATATGCCCATGCTGAAAACTAATATGTACAACTTCAAATTAAAGAGAAACAGCAAATAGAATCAAAATCAGAAACCCCCAAAGAAACCCAAGCAAAATACCCAACATCAAGAAGAATACCTAAATGCTAAAGCTATGGATGCAGTGGAAAGAAGCAACATGAAAAATGAGGGGAAAAAACCCACCAAATTTGTCAGTATTTATCAACTCAAATGAATTTTTATCACCCTTTTCCTATCAGTTTGACAGGTTTTATTTCTAATTATGGAAAATTAAGAAGTGAAGAACACAGAAGACTAAGATGTGGGGAAAATAGCTTGTGATCTATCGAAAAAAACTTAAACTGGTAGAAGGCTTGCTTTGTCAAATCTTTACTGACTGGCAATTTTGTTCTCACTCACATTATGTATCGGCTACTTCACTACCTTACTTGGCATCAACATTAGGCCAATACAGCAGTAATTACCTAGGTCATCCTATTCATCCTTGTAACAATACTGGCACAGTAGCAGATGTCTTCCAGTCCTTTAGAATTTTCTCAGTGTCCTAAGACTGATTAGAAATCAATAAGGGAGTTCTTCCAAGTATTTAAAACTCCTGGGACTTGACAGGCCTATTTCTAGCAGCTCTTTTACATTTATACTCAAAATGGGAAGTATCATAGAACAAGTGCCATCTTTCTTATCCCTCAAAACCGATATTTTTATTTAACGCTCCCTTGCATTCCATTAAGATATCTATAAAATACATAGGCTAGGGTTCTTTGAGGTTTGGTATTTTTCTTCATTTTAAGTTCTGACACTAGGGGTTTTTTTCATAGAAACAAAACACACCAGATACCATTTGTTCCATTGTCCTTGTACAATATTATTTTTCTATAAAATCCCATAGGAGTATTTTATGCTTTCCCTGGGGATTTTTGAGACTTTTTGTATATACACTATTTTTTTTAAAGGTTTGGTTTGCCTAACAGTAATCTGTAGTTTATTCTACTACTTACTCATGGGAAGGACACAGTAATGACTGCCAGCTACAAACGGAACACTTCTTGGTCTGTATCCATCTGACCAGCACAGCTAGATCACATACTTTGTGCTTTCGGACAAACACACTAGAGTTCAATTCTGTCTTATCTCCTTGATACCTCCCTCTTTCCCAATACCTGCAGTGTTTCCCAAGTCACTTCAGCTTCACTGACAGTACCTATGTCTTTCCCAGACAAAAATATTTTCTCCTGTCAAACCACCGATTTATTTACGCATCACCCAGGAAAGCTCTCTGGCTTGATGCAGAAAACACAAACCCCCTTCCTCCTGCCTATTCAAGTCACCCATCTACTGCTGGCTGTTGCAGAAACAAATGAGTCATGGACAAGTTTGCTGGGGAAGAGAGACTGACTAGAACACCAGTGGCCAATGCTTCCCTCTCACTCCCATGTGAACAATCCTCCCTGACAACTAAACAAGTTAGCATACTTAACACCATATCACTAGAGTAGCACCTCAATACCCGTTATTTTCTGAAGAACTCTAGAAAAGGTCTGGAATGTACATTTGATGTAAATGGCCAAGCTAGTTTTTTTTTTAAATTGTATATGAAGACACACACAAAACTGGATACTAATGTAATCCTAAAAAAAATGAAACCGTGGTTAACTGGAGACAAGAACCAAGAGAAGAGAGGAAAAGATGACAATTACAAGTGTAACATAGTGGAAGAGGGTACAGAAAAAGATCAACAAGAACAAAATACCACAAAACATTGAAGATATTTCATTGCAAGAAAGAGATGCACTCTGGTCACAAGGCAACAACTTTTCATTTTAAGCTTCAATATTCAACATCCCAAAAACATTCTAAAACACACAGCAGAAGAGAAATATTTAAAAGCTATCCTGTGTCACAAAGATGTCTCAAAGTATTTCTAGCTTTTAAGAGCTACTGAAAATCAGTGTTGAAATTTTCAAAATATCAAAGGCCGAGGACATATCTCAGGATAGTCAGAGTTCCACCTAAAATAAAATACCATTTTCTTTTCCTTCCAAGACAAAAAGCAAATATTTGATACTCATTCTCCATTCACATTTTTCCAACTCAAATACAATTCTCCTTGTTTTCTACGAAAGTGTTTTTATGTGCACCCTGCCAACCATCCCCTTTCTCAAGGAAGAGTAAAGCTCATCAGCACTGCCCTTCTACACAGTCAAGAATGTATTGCATTTTAAAGAATAAAAATTCCCGCTATACACAACTTCTCTTAAATTAGCCCCAGTAATTTGACACAAATGGCACTTCATACCTCAAATGCGTATGGAAAACTGGAAAACAGTTCACAGGGCCAACCAGACCTTACTGTTACCAAGCCAAGTTTTAAATTTTTGCAAAAGTAGATGAGATCTTAACCACATTGAAACCCTGCTGGTTAAAGCCCAAGCTCAGCAAAGCAAACAAAAGGAGAGAAGGGTAGCTGCAAGTTTTAGTGATAGTTTGAGGGTTTTTTTAATACACATCTTGGTTTGTACTAGCAAAAAATCTCTACTTATCCTTCTTGCCTACTTCAAAGTGTTTAAGAAGAACAATTACAACCAGGAAATAAGTTCTGTATAGACAATGGTGACTTGTATAACTGTGAAAATAAATGCCTATAGCACATGCAGACAACAGACAATGGTACAATACCAATCTCTTTGTATTCCGCATAGAAAGGACTCAAAAAAATTCAGGGCTTTGGCTTCTAAGGACAACTAATTTTGATGAAAGATGGAAGGTAGTCTGCAAAGACAGCATTATCCAAAACAAACAGAAATTTAACTCGTGCACTAAAATTAATTACAGAGGAGTAACACAATAACGGTCTTCAAAGCGCATTTTTAACTGTTTGTGCTAGTTTAGGAAGGATTTTTTTCAACGCATAAATGCATTTCTGTATTGACTGTTAACCTAGCTTATTCTGGTAATTGAACATGACTATCCAGATAAGCAAAGGACATGAGAAAAGGTAACTAGGAAGGGTAAAAAGCAAGATAGAAAAAATTATGCAGGTGAGACTTTCCCTGTCCATTTACAAATCCATGTAGGTAAAGATATAGATGAATCTTCCCACCTCTGTGGTGAGTTCTACTCCAAACGTTACCCATTTTCAGAAAAATAAGATTCACTGCTTAATTATATCCTGCTCTTTCATCATCCTACATGTGCATGTAAAGGCAACACAAACTGAATGGAGCTGATACTTTCACATTGCACGAGACCTACATCACCCAGCAGGACCTTTCCATAACAGACTAAACACTCCAAGGAGCACTGAAAACCATTTAAAACTCAGTTTCAGGCCTCTTCAGTTGGTACTTCCAGAATTCCAAGCAGCACATGCATGCCTTTTTTTTAAACTACATACTAACTACACATACATATTATTTTCAATCATATGCGGTTTGGAATTTTACAGAGTTGTTGACTCCTGGTTTACAGTTGAACAAGCGGGAAACTCTGGTTTGCTCATCTTGGTCCTTCTATAAACCACCTTTCCAGGTAGACAAATCTACACCCCAGATTCTGACCCAAAACACTAACAGTTTTTTTTCAGTCTGTTAAGAACTTCACATTCAGCTGAGGATTTCCCCCGCTCCCCAAGACCTTTTATAGACTATGCATAATGCAATGTGTTTACCGTAAAGTTTCCTACACTGTAATATGGCTCAGAACCAATACAGAAACAGCAGTGCAGAGATCTCAATAGAAAAGGCAGCTCTAAATCTAATCCTGCTGTCAGGTTGCTGCCTCATGCTCTCTGCAAATGGGCAATTTTAAAGATAAACTCATTTCTTACATGGAGGAAGAGCGGCTGCTATGCAAGTAAACAATATGAAGTTCTAAATTAGCTGTACTTTATTAGGTGACTAGAGAAATAAATGTTGTATTTTTTACATACAGAAAGGACAGTGTTACATGAAAAAAAAATACAGAATTGCTGACTGCAAGTCTAATGTATTAATCCAAACACAATCTGGTGAATCAGTAGACATAGGATGTGAATATCAGGTTTAATACTGTCCCTGTTAAAAAAACAAAGAACATCTATGGTTCAAGTTGCAATGTTTAATTCATACTTTGCTTTCTTATCTTCTAATAGCCCAGAAAAATGGTCATACTATAAGAACCTCATTCTAATACCTGTTCAGAGGTCAGATCACCACTGTAATGTACCAGGAATGTTGAGGGGTTTTTCTCCCTCAGAATTCACAAAACAAAAATAAAGTACGTATAATCTTAATGGAATGCAACAGCTCAAGTTTATAAGAAAATATACAGGGACTAAAAATTACAAAGGGATATTCTTAAGAATTTTTAAAATACCACTTGTCAACCTCAGTCTAGAAAGCAGAGTTTTAATTTGCTTGCCTGTTGTACAGGAATACCATATTTCTGGTCGTTGCTTTCTTGTTTCTGAAATACTTTGACAGCAGCTTATCTTATGCAAACCAATAAAAATAGTGGATTTAGAAAAAAAATAAACAAAAAGTTGAAAACATTTCAAAAAATGATAGCAAAATAGTCTGGATTAGTAACAACTGCTAGTTAGAATATTTGATACATTCATAGTAAGTAACATTTTACTACAGTCAGGCAGCTGGAAAAAAAAATCTTAATGGCAGAGCTTTGTATTAGATCAGCTAATTACAGTGAAGATGAATCAATTAAATATTCAGACTGAAAAAGCCCCATGGTGTTGATTTGAAGACGTGTAATTACTACCATGATTTTTAAAAGCTACCTTTCATTTAACGACCTTTTTAAAAAATGCAATAAAACTTTAAAGTTAGACTTTGCCAGAGTTAATTCCAAATTGAACTTAACTCTAAACTACTATTTTACTAATGTTCTACCATTAATGTCATTGTTTTCTAAAATAAAACAATTTATCAGGAATAAGAAGTCTGTTCTCCTGGCTTAAGGTGGCAAAGAACTGTCCAGCTGAAGAGCACTCTCCAACAGATGACAAGCTAGATGAAGAGACCACAACACATGCATCCCATTTCCAATTCTACCGTGAAAATCACAGCTCAGCTTTAACATCCAGTTGCTCCACATGTGAAATAAGGAGGATATTTACTTTTCTCTGAAAAGCTTTTCATAGTTAGGTGTGAGTCCTACTCTATTGAAGAGTTACCTATTGCCGCTTTGAATTGACTCTACCACAGACAAAACCAGACAATGGACCTTGCCACATTTACAATCACCAACTATATTTAATTGTACCACAACCTAAGCAAGACTCTTTCATAATTAACTCTATGTCTGGTATTTTTCAAGTTCACGCATCCCTTCCATATACATTAGCTAGTACACACAATCCTGTATCCCTTTTTCCCTCGCTTCGCTGGCTTTTATATCATTTTCCTATTTAAGCCCCAATCATACAACCAGATCCTCTGGAAAGGTTTCAGTGAGGTTCCGACATAAGAAATCACTGGGATGCGTGCTTAGGGGTCTCCTTGCAGAAATCAGTTTACAAGATGAAAGATACAGATTGTATAGTCTAGAGGACTTGCTTTATAATCTGTGTAACACAACTGAACCATGCTTGGAGGGATATGGATGATACTTAAAAAAGACAAAGCTACTGAAACAAAGTACAGCAGAAACACAAAATTAATACCAGTATTTAATTCTATGGATGACATACAAGCTGGATACAAACTCAGTTTACTAATGATAAATCATCTTTTGTTTTATTTCTAAGTTGAATACGCAGCATAAAGTCAACGGAAGGGCCAAAGGTTATCAGTTCAATTCCATCTGCCTACATTGTAAGATTATTATTAATCATTCTAATGATAAATGAGAAATGTAAGAAAAACTCTTTCCAATCTATTTAAATTATTAAGAAACAAATAGCTGAACTACTGCCATTTCTCCCCCTCTATGCGTCAGGGTCTTTCACGAAGAAAACAACACAAGGAAAACAAGACAAGGATTGTTCTTTTTCTTAAAAATTGGAAGTATTATAAAAGACCAATGAACACAATGACACAAACAGCTTGAAATCACTTATACTCATTTTTAAAACAAGCAAGTTTCAATTTAATAGTATTTCTTCAGACAAATCCCTTTAAACAAGCATTATTACTGTACAAAATCAAGATAATTATCTCCAAAACCAGAAACAATTACACAAGAATGGGAGGGCCAAAATCCATTTACGTATTATTTAAATAAAGCAGGCCCTTTTCCAGAAGTCTTACAGTAAGCACGTCAATATTGTGCCACATAGGTTGTAACCCTGCCTGCGCCCAACACGCCAGAATTTTAAAGCTCAAGTTCTCCTTTTATGCTGCCTGTTATCACATGTGTACGTATGCTTTGTACTACCCAGCCCTGGTACTTCCCTCACGCTTCTGGACGAGGAGGTGGTGTTGACACAGCTGCCCTACAAACCCATCTCCACCCCGAAGCAGGCAAACATTCCCACATCTGCTCATGGCAAGGGGGGGTTGGAACTGGATGATCTTTAAGGTCTCTTCCAAACGGATGGACCTTTTAGCTCCCTCCCATAGGGGTGGATCTTTTAGGTCCCTGCCAAACAGGTGGATCTTTAAGGTCCCTTCCAAATGGATGGACTTTTAGCTCCCTTTGAAACGGGTGGATCTTTAAGGTCTCTTCCAAAGGGACGGATCTTTAAGGTCCCTTCCAACCCAAACCATTCTAAGATTCTGTGATCCTCTCTCCCTCTGCCACGCACGAAGGAAGCCCCCTTCCCCATCAGCTCTTTCTCCACCAGCAAGGACCCGGCCAAGGCTCTCCCAGGCACACATCCCGGAGCACCCCCTCCTCCTCCTCCAGCCCTGCATCCCAACCCCAAAGGGCCACCGGCTCCCGACGTGGCCTGGTGTCATTGTCTCTCGCTCTCCGCCACCCCCGCTCGGGGCTGGCTGTCACCTGCTCCCTCCCCGTCTGCTTCCAGGTCACACGCCTCCTTCTCCCTGCCTATTCATGCCAGGCGCTCCCCTCCGTCCGGGATCTATAGGGATTCCCAGTTAAAGGCGCCGCCGGGTCTGTGCGCACCCACAACTCATCAGCCCCCCCAGCGCCCCCAAGCCCCTCTCCGCCCCGGGAGATGCTGGACGCGCCCCCGCCGCCCCTTCCTCACCCAGGGCCACCTCGCAGGCTTTGCGCAGCTGGGAGTGATGCGCCTTCTTAACCTCCTTGTCGGCCAGGATCTTCTCCAGGGCCCGCGTCAGGAACATGTTTTTCGTCTTCTTCCCTTCATGCATGGGGCGCGATCCAGCCGGGAAAAGGGGCGGGCAGGGCAGGGAGCGCCGGCCGCCCCCGCTGCGGGGGGATGCGCGGAGCCCGGGGATGCGCGGAGGCTTCTCTCCCGCCCAGGGAGCCCCCGCGGCTGAAAGGAGGACGGAGCCTTCTCCTTCCCTCTCGTCCCTCCCCCCCGACCCGCCGCCAGCGCCCGCGATGCGCTCAGGCCCCGCGCCGCCCCCGTCCCTCTCCCGCCTCCATCAGCAGCGGCGGCGGCGGCGGCGGCAGCTGCCCGCCCGCGCCATGTTGGAAGGAAGCGACGTCAGGGCGGCGGCGGCGGGCGCGGCGGCCCGGGAGGGGGCGGTGGCCGAGCCCGGGCCGGGCGGGGCGGGGGGCGCGGGGCTCGCCCGCTGCGACAGGTGGGGCGAAGCCCGCGGGAGGCAGCGCGGAGGGCGGCGCGGAGATGGCCGCTGCCACCCGGCAGGAGGAGGAGGAGGAGGAGGGGCAGGGCTTCCCTTCCGGGCCACCGGCGCTCGGGGGAGGAGGAGGAGGAGGAAGGCTGCCCCGGGCGGCGCCGCCCGCCCCCAAGCGGAGGCGAGAGAGGCTCCCGCGGGAGCGGCCGCCCCTTCCCGTGCGGGGAGCGGCGCCGGCGGTCGCCGAGGAGGATACGCGTCGGGATGCGCGCAAAAGCCACTGCGCCCCCCGCGCCGGGGACATGGGGGCGCGGAGCCCGCTCTGCCCCGCCCCGCGCCGCATCCCTGCTGCCCGCATCCCTGTCACCCGCATCCCGGCTGCCCGCCTGCATCCCTGCTGCCCGCCTGCATCCCTGCTGCCCAGATCCCTGCTGCCTGCCCGCATCCCAGCTGCTCGCCCGCATCCCTGCCACCTGCATCCCGTCTGCCCGCATCCCTGCTGCCCACATCCCTGCTGCCCTCCCGCATCCCTGCTGCCTTCCCGCATCCCTGCTGCCCTCCCGCATCCCTGCTGCCCGTTGCACTCAGGCTCGGATTGACGCTTCACCTGTGTGTGTTCAATGTACCCTTACCCTATCGCTTTCATCCTCTGCCTTTAAATTACAGTCATCTAGCACTTCTTCCCTTTTGTACATGCACTAGGAGTACAAAGCATTAACAAAATATTGCACCATACAACTAAGCAGTGACTTTCGCATTTTGTTATTTTCTTAAATTGATAGGTTTTTTTGTAAAATTATTATTTCATTTAAATTTTTTTTACTGTGTTCTTTGGCCTATTTTCCCTCCCAGAGTGCCAAGGGGTTGTTTCCTCATGCTGGTTTCAGCACCAAGAAAAGCTTTGTTGGACTCTGGCTGACTGGTAGGCAGCAAAAGCATCACAGTTTTTGCACGTAGAGGTAGTGCAGCAGTATTTGAAAGTAGAATGTGGCACTAACTGAAGCCAGATTTGGTTTAGAAAAATACAGCCTGATACAAAAAATATTAATTAAAAATTAATCTGGAAATGTAAGGACTGGGTTTCTAGATATACCTTTAGGACAGAGTGGGACAGGGTTATAGTATCAGTGTGCCAAAAACGGAGGTGGTTGTGGGAACCAGGAGCCGTTTCTGACCTCAGAGAACAGAGAGCCGTTATCTCCAGCTAACTTTTCCTGTGTTCTCTTTTCACTCTGGTCTTACTGCGTCCGTCAGGACAACAGCCTTCCAAAGTTAATCCTGATCCCTTCCTCATGAAGAGCTAGAGAGAGCCTAGTGCAGCCTATTGCAGTGATGCTATGGCCTCCTGCTCTGAGCTCAGTGCTGTCAGTAGCCAAAATGAGGCATTAAAGACTGCTGGGTGGCTTTGGAGCTCTGCAGAAAAATTAAATACCCTCAGAGAAATGGTCTTTAAAGGGAGGGCTGCAATGCCACCCAGGGATTTAGTAGCTCTGCAGGGACTATCATCCCAATTGACAACCAACTGGTAATAAGACTTAGCAGATAAGATTTGGGTTGGCCCAGGAGATGGGGCTGAGAGTGGAAATGTTTTTGGGCCACTGCTTTCAAATCTGCAGGGATCACAGACATCTCACACCCTGTCTGGTTGTGCTCTGCAGGGACAGGGGTAGCATGGTTGGACTCGATGATACTGTGGGTTTTTTCCAACCTAGTGATTCTATGATTCTATGATTCTGTTGTGCCACCTTGCTAAGGCCTTGCAAGCAGTCACCTTGTGTTCTTGACTGAATAGTTTATTTGAGCAGCTATTTCTTTGTGTACAGCAGAGTTGTTGTAGCTGCGTTGGTAAAGGTGCAGTGATCCCAGCCACTTAATGAAGAGGCAGCTAATGCTGGCCAGTATTGCTTTAACCGGTTTCTCAGATGAAAAATGATCTGTGCCAAAATTACTCATTACCTTGTAGGTGTCTATATTTGGATTTCTTAAGGAATACCCTGGCATAGGGAATTCTGCTAAAGCTGTAAGTGAACACCAGGCCTAAAACACATGTTTTAACAAAATTGCTTGAGCTGTACCAGGCACTCATTCTTGTCATGATTAGAACCTACAGGCTATTTTATTAACCAAATAAGAAAAAATACTGAAAATATTGAGAGGATAGACATGATTTTAGCCTTATAGCAGCTTTGTGAGTGAGTTAGAAGTCACATCACCAAGTACATTGATTCTTGAAAAAAATTGTAGAAGGTTTTCTGAATGACCATGTTCAGTTTGAGTTGGTTTATTCAAAAGACTGTATCTTCAGCAGCAGATGCACTAAGCATAATTGAATTATTTCTTATAATTTATTTCAGGAAAAATCACAATTTTTTGTCATACACAGGTGTAAGTTCAGAAATTCTGATGTCAAAATTATCTTGGTCTTTCAAAGCTACCTACTAATGACCACATGGCAAGAGTAAGAATTGCCATGGAATTCTTGCTGGTAGTTTTGCACAGACAACTTGAGTCCAGATTTTCTTATCCAAGTCAGAGCTTGCAAGTGTTATTAGCAAATGGAGTTTGCTATTGATTTTCACAGTCCGTTTGGCAGGAATAAACTTGCAAGGAAGACAATGAATATCTGTATGTAAAGCACACTGAGGACTGCAGTTAGATATCTCTTTTGTTCATATTAATGTATATTTTCATATGGTGTACACAAGATGATTATGTTTTAGTTGAGCGTATAGAGCTGCTGCTGAAATATCAGGCTACTGAAGGAAAGACCTGTCAAAAAGACAGTCAGTTCCCTGTCTTTTATTCCTGCTCTAACATGAATAGATTAAACTTCTTGTTTTGTCTTGCTTGGGTTTTGTTTTGGTTTGGATTTTCTTGGGGTGTTTTTTTCTTTTGTTTTGGTTTTTTAATGTGATTTGAATCTTCAATTTCTGTTCTCAGGTTCAAACTACTGGTACTCAATTCATCAAGTTTATAGCTTGGTGCAGCTGGTACTTTACATCTACGTGCAAGTCATAAGGCAACCCCTGGCAAAATCCCACAACACTGTAAAGCCTCTATGTTATCAAAAGACTGCTTCCAAAATTGCACGGGAAGATCTTATTGTAAATTATCTGTACAGCAGGTTGTCATCTAGTTTCCTTCTAAAAGCTGAGCCAGTAAGTATGGAAATCACAGGGGAACAGTGATCCAAGCACCAGAGATGAAAAGACAATCCAGTGCCCTGCTTTAAGGTCAAGATATGAATGGTTGTCAGCTTGTGGGCTGGGTCTCAGTGCTTTAAACTAAGCCAGTTGTTATATCAGCTTTGTTCACTAGGGAAGCCATGTATTTAAATAATGTTTGGTCAATTATAAAGAACTTAAGGGATTTTGAGGGCAGATTTTGCTACAGAAACTACAGGCCATAAGAAACATGCTTACCTCTTTACTGATTACTTAAAAGTTAGGGGGTTGTCACTATTGAAGGGACAATAAAAAAAATCACAAGAAAGGAAGGGCAAAGATGTAAAATATTTCTGTCTCATATGGGTTCCTAACTAAAGATAGAATCATAGAATCATTTAGGTTGGAAAAGACCCTTAAGATTGTCAAGTCCAACCCTTAGCCTAACACTGCCAAGCCATCACTAAACCGTGTCCCACATTACATGTCTTTTCATAGAATCATAGAATAACCAGGTTGGAAGAGACCCACCGGATCATCGAGTCCAACCATTCCTATCAAACACTAAACCATGCCCCTTAGCACCTCGTCCACCCGTGCCTTAAACACCTCCAGGGAAGGTGAATCAACCACCTCCCTGGGCAGCCTGTTCCAGTGCCCAATGACCCTTTCTGTGAAGAATTTTTTCCTAATGTCCAGCCTAAACCTCCCCTGGCAGAGCTTGAGGCCATTCCCTCTTGTCCTGTCCCCTGTCACTTGGGAGAAGAGGCCAGCACCCTCCTCTCTACAACCTCCTTTCAGGTAGTTGTAGAGAGCAATGAGGTCTCCCCTCAGCCTCCTCTTCTCCAGGCTAAACAACCCCAGCTCTCTCAGCCACTCCTCATAAGGCCTGTTCTCCAGCCCCCTCACCAGCTTTGTTGCTCTTCTCTGGACTCGTTCCAGAGCCTCAACATCCTTCTTGTGGTGAGGGGCCCAGAACTGAACACAGGATTCGCGGAGCGGTCTCACCAGTGCCGAGTACAGAGGGAGAATAACCTCCCTGGACCTGCTGGTCACGCCATTTCTGATACAAGCTGGGACAGGGTCTCAACTGCTTTTCTGGGCAGCCTGTCCCAATGTTTGCCGATCCTTTCAGTGAAGAATTTTTTCCTAATATCTAACCTAAACCTCCCCTGGAGCAACTTGGTGCCATTTCCTCTCGTCCTATCACTTGTTACTTGGGAGAAGAGACCAGCGCCCGCCTCACTACAACCTCCTTTCAGGCAGTTGTAGAGAATTATAAGGTGTCCGCTCAGCTTGCTCTTCTCCAGATTAAACAATCCCAGTTTCCTTAGCCGCTTCTCATAAGACTTGTTCTCCAGACTCTTCACCATCTCTGTGGCCTTTTGTTGTACACGCTCCAGGAGCTCACTGTCTTTCTTGTAGCGAGGGGCCCCAAACTGAACACAGTATATGAGGCGTAGAGGGGGATGACCAATTCCCTAGTCCTGCTGGCCACACTATTTCTGATACAAGCCAGGATGCTGTTGGCCTTCTTGGCCACCTTGTTCCCATCTTGGTCAGTGGAACACAGCTGGCTCATTCAGCTGGCTGTTGACCAGTACCCCCAGGTCTCTTTCTGCCTGGCAGCTTTCCAGCCACTCTTCCCCAGACCTGTACTGTGCCATGGAGTTGTTGTGACTCAAGTGCAGGACCTGATACTTAGTTTTGTTGAATCCACATACAGTTGCCCTCCGCCCATCAATCCAGCCTGTCCAGATCCCTCCATAGACCCTTTTTACCCTCAAGGAGATCAACACTCCCACACACCTTGGTCTCATCTGCAAACTTACTGAGGGTGCTCTCCATCCCCTGTGTCCAGGTCATTGGTATTAATGAGCCCTGGGG
Source organism: Phaenicophaeus curvirostris (assembly GCF_032191515.1). NCBI lineage: Eukaryota > Metazoa > Chordata > Aves > Cuculiformes > Cuculidae > Phaenicophaeus > Phaenicophaeus curvirostris. The sequence goes on from NC_091394.1 coordinate 63,475,623, forward strand.
AACAGATTGTGCCAATGCCTTGCAAAGAATTCCAAAATACTTTTCAGATACAGTGATTCTAATGTCTATATTGTTTTGGTTTCACCATGCAGGTTTCTGGCATCAGTCAGTGGCTGAACCAAGGACTGTAATCCTCACAGCTGCAGAGATCCGTATTTGGTTGCTGGTGAAGTTCTGAAGATGTGAAAAAGGACTGATAATTGTTTTTCTCTGCTCAAACCACTAAGTCTGCAAGCAACATGTATGAAATATTATAGTTGTGCTATCAGACCTGAGAAATGGTTTCTGAGAATGTTGATATGTATGTGCTAAAGCACAAAAGCACCACTGCTTTGTTGGAGTGTTTGTGTTTATGCATAAAACAGCACAAGAGAAAAAATGTGTTTGAGAAACAGCCCCCAAAGTACTGTCTAGTACTTTTTAAATGTTTGTTGGAGTATTCTAAAAGCCATTTATTTTGTCTCATGTATTTAAAATGTTTCCAGTGAGTATTAGATACTTGTTTAGTGAGAAAAATGTAGAGAACTTTCTGTGTGAGAGAGAATAATTAGCACCTGCTTCTGATAGGTTTTATGTGCAACAATTGTATGTACTGCTTTTCTGAAGCTAGGACTTCTGTGCCTTTGCTTCCAAGAGACAGTAAAAGGTGATAGTAAGAATGCAGTTTCATGCTTGAACAAGCTGATGATCTATCGCTGTGTTGCCTCCCAAAGGGATTTCTTTCACCTATATGAGCTCTCACCCACTTTCCTGTGTTGGTGCAGTTGTGCAGCTATGCAGTGAGTCAGTTCATCTCAGTGGTCCAGCCAAAAATCAGCCTTACAGAAAGTTAGTTTTCAATGGAATCAGTGAATCAGTCAGACTTACGTACACATTTGCTAATTCTTACACAAGAAAGGGAGTGGGGAGACGTGGTCAGGGCGTTAAGGAGGGCCACTTGGCTGCTCGTGGTGGCACTGTCTTAAATCATCTTGATGACCTTTAAAATAGCACAGTAACAGTAAGACTGTGATCACTTTCAGCTAGAATAAGACAGAACTGCCACTAAAGGAAGCTATCCTTCTTCCTGCACCCACCTGTAAGTTTCTTGCTTCCCTGATCAACATTTGCATTGTCATGTTGTGAATTATGCACTGAACCACATTCAGAATTTAATTAGGTTGAAATTAACTTGACAGGAAGCAGAGGATTTTTAGTCCAGATATACTCCATATACTGATTCATTGGGCAACCTCACAAACATTTGTATTAGCTCAAGGGCGGGGATAACACAAGGACAGGAACAAGAAAGTAGGCAAGAAGAGGGCAGGCGTGCATTTTTTGGCAACGTTACCAGCTTATGACAACTTAGAAGTATTGTTTAAACCATTGTTTTCAATACAAATTTAATTCAGTATTTACATTGTGCAAGAGACCACTCAGCCCTGTCTTTGTATGTGACCCAGTATATAGGACTGATGGGGACAACAGATAGGGTCAGGGTATTAGTGCCAGTGTAGATGATCCTTTAATTGTTGTGGCTCACTTGTTGGTACCTTCTTTATCTGCAGTATAGTACTTTGCATTTGCCCCCATTCTGTTTTCATGTACCAGATGCAGATGATCAGTGCGTGATGGATCAGGGTCCAGGCAGATCCAGCAGATGGGAACCTGCAATGGAAGAGAATCATAAAATCATAGAGTCATAGAATCATGGAATCATAGAATCATAGAATAGTTTGGGTTGGAAGGGACTGTAAAGACCATCTGGTTCCAAACCCCCTTCCATGCGCAGGGACACCTCCCGCTAGATCAGGCTGCAGGCACCTTGGTAGAGAAGTTTCCAAGTTTCTTGTTGAATGCATTAAGATTTAGCAAGTCTGCTGGTGGTGCTTTGTCATGTAATACTGAGGTATAGAGGCATTTCTCTCTGTCCCTTTGTGGAGTCCTAGGCCTGCCACCCTTGTAAAAATAAGTGAAGCATAATTCAAGAATATTCACTGTATCCATTATGCAACGGATCACAATCTGTCACTGAAACTTAAAGAGATGCACTCACTATAAGTGTGCTTTAGTATTTTTAAGAGGTGTTTTTTTAAGATAAATTCAGGAGCTGAAATTAAGAGTTGATGGTTTGTTTGTAGAGTGAGTATTCTAAGAGGTTAAAATAGGCTGCAGTGTATCCACGGTGGCACTGAAAGAACAAAAAAGCAGTTGTTTATTAGCACAGGGAATATTATCAATAGGTAATTCCTAGGTTGCTTCCAAGCTTTTGTACAAAAGCGATGATGCCCTGGAGTGGCCAACAATGAAATACATATCTATCACTGCGAGGAGGCACTTGCAAGGTGACAAATTTATTCCTGGAAACTAAAACGTACAGGCTCTTGCTATATTGAAATACAGTCGATACTACAGTTAAGTGGGGATACATACTCCTAGTAAAGCATGATATTTGTCAGTTTGTGACAGTTTGAAAAATGTCAGATAGCAATGAAGAAAAAAAGAAAACAAATCTCTAGTGGTTGGTGGAATTAAGTTTTGATTTGTGGCTGGGAACTATGGAGCATACCAAATGTTCCCAGCTGTAGCTTGTATTTATATGCTTATACTGCTGCAGGTGCTGGAATGTCACCCCTTTTTCCTAGGAATTTTTCTGTAAGAATACATTTTCTTCTGGCCTACCTATAGGATTTTGCAACTTCTTTCTTCAGCACTTTGCTCCTGCTAATAGATGAATAATTCTGTTCCCAAGTTCCATGACACCTCAGCATACCATTGCCTAATATTTTGAATGAAGAAGGAATACAAACACCCATCTTAAAGACTGAAGGAAATATATATTTTTAAAATTGGTTATTCAGGTTGGTTTTTTTACAAAATTTCTTCAGTAGTTTTTCAAGCTTGAGGACCTGATTATGGCTGCATCACCTAGACAGGTGATTTTCTGAGCTATCCTCTTTGAGTAAAGGTAGAGGGTTCCTTTTGGGGAACATAAAAAATGAATAGCATGTTTCCACTCTGACCCAGGAACCTACTATACAGTTATTGTAATATGTGAGGCTATGCAAATTTAAAGGTAAATCCAAGCCATTACGGTGACACCTTCATAATGGCAAGTATTTCTGTCTCTGAATACCAAGAATACAATGTTCTGACAATTTCCTGAGAGCCCTGCACTGCAAAAGATGTATGGAGGAGATATGGCAAAGGTAGCAATATGATCTACTGATTTATTGCCTCTCCTAGCCAACTCCGGCAGATAAAATTGGTAAGAAACTATTTATTATTGGATTTTAAGGATAAACAATTGAAGGGAGGGAACCAAAACGTGATTGCCCTCTTTCTTGGCAGGTACTGTCCTTACCATTACTGTTTTCCTAGATTATTCTGTGGGTGTGAGCCTGCTTAATTAGTTATCTCCCTAAACATGTGTAATAGGAAGGACTACCATAGTGTATGATTATCCTGAATTCTTAATCTTCAGTTTCAGTTTAGGGAACGGGATTATCCCGATTTGTAAAAAAAATCAGAAAAGTAATAAATTTACTGAAAATGATGACTCTTTTGCCTTTAAATCCTAGCTTTAGACTCCTGTGGGTCTTTTATAACTGATGTGGCATGACCAGCCTAATGCATGCTGAGTTGTCTTACAGATTAAGCATTAAATAGCACAGATATTGGGAGCTTGAAGCATTAGTTTTAACCTAATTTTTACATGCTGAATGACTCTCTTGCCCTTGATCTGAGCTGAATTCAGTGCATTGCTTTAGAATTTGCGCATTTTCAAAGGTTTATGCAGATCTCTTTCAATAAGCTAATAATAGTGAAAGGAGGGTTGAAAATGAAAAGGAACTGAGAAGAGTTGAATGGAATTCAGCTGGAAAAAAATATCCCTTTAATCTGTGGGTAGGGCAAGTCAAATGAATAACAAGGATGGTTTCCAAGTATTTTAATATCCGCGTTGAAAAGCTTAGACAGAGAGGTCATAAAAGTCATGTGAATTAAGGTGAGAAGCAATGAGACTAGAGCGATAACCGCTTTTAACTGCCATAAAGTGATCTTTGAATCTGCCTGATTGTTTCCTCCAGCAACTGCACTGGGTTATTTCCTGTCAAAAGTGCAGTAACTGATATTTCAGCATTTACGTTATAAACTGCGTGCTTCGTGGCAGGAATGAGAAATTTTGTATACGAATAACTAGAAAGATAAAATTGAATGGGAGTTATGGATATTCTTGCCTAGAAGAAAGACATTAAAGAAGCACTGTAGTGATTCATTTTAGTATCCCATTTAACTCACTAAGTATTTACTAGATGTGTATTCGCTCAAATATCTTTACAAAACATTTTTAAATACGACAGTTCTGATTAGACTTCCACAATGTTTTGAATTTCAAATCAAATGTCAGAGCTGACGTGCAATCTGGATCATTAAAAACTGGACTGACTGGTTTACAGTGTGTATGACGGATGGTTTCTCGTGACATTGAAACTTGCAGCTGTCTGGGTGCAGATCCAGGCAGACCTGGAGTGTTTAGTTTTGATATCTGGAAGGCTGTATTGTGTGCTGTATCTTGCTAAATAATTTTAGATCTCTTTATGTATGACTAGAGACAGTAGCTACCAGAAAATGTTGCTATGCCACTGGTGGAACTGTTGAGGTGCAATTTGTAACTATTTGTAGCTGAGAAGGTCAAACGTACATTGTTGTGCTGGTAAAAATCTCATTCGTCATAGTTTGTGAGACATGCAGCAGATAATTCCACAGGGCCAAGTTCCTCTGAATCTGTGGAGTCATTACTGCTTTTTGTGAGTGCTTCTCTTCTCAGTTCCTGAGAAATGTGATTTGAGGTAAGTTGTGCTTAGTGGTAGTGCAATTGTTGCTTAAACACGGATTTTGTAAAAGAGGAGGCTTTGTGCAGGGCCCCTGTAGGAGGTACATAACCATACAAATCAACACTAGTGACAATTTTTTTGGTGTTTTCTACCCATTTGGACCAAACTTGCTCCTTTGCCTCGCACTGGGATTGCACATACATTTTGCAATAAAAGCTTGCTTATACGAATTTAATAGCAGGTTATGGTAGTGGAGCTTGAACTGGTCTATTTATGTACACACGGGATGGGGGTCACACCTTTGGATAGCTGCAGGTATCATCCTTAAAATGCCCACTTGACAAGCCACTTATATTCATTATTTTGTTCTTTAACTTTTCCTGGATTAAACTCTCATCAGCACATTGCTTTTTCCTTCGCTCATCATTTGAGAACAGAAATAATACTTGGGATATTATTGTAAGCAAATGGTGTGAACACAGATGTAAGAAGGAAACTATATGGTAGGGGATGGTGGGGAGTACGCTGGCAGTAAGCTCTCTTGCAGGGATGAGGTCAACCTAAATCTGGATACTTAGAAGCCAGAACACTGAGCATAGACCACTGGAATTTTTGCCTTTTTTTTTTGGTGCAGGAGTATTTTGGCACCTGCAAGGTAATTTCCTTAACCTGAAGGCATAATTGTTCATGGAGGAATATGTAAAGGAGGGCAGACAGTTGTGCATTATTTTAAAATAGTGATTTGAAGCATTCATGTCACAAAATGTGAGACTTCACCAGAATTTTCCCAAGTTTGAGAAGGTTTAAATTCGTTGTTTCACTTCTTTTCATTGGATGGCTGGATCGAAGGTAGGAGATTAAAATCCAAATTGACTTTATATTTACAGTGTAACATATAAGAATGAAATTGTGTCCTTCAGAACAGGTGCCAGCCCTCTGTGGAACCTGTGCTCTCTTTTAAAATTCCAGCAATGACTTCTAAGTAAGCTTTGCGTATTTGTGCACATTTGGTAAAAGTGATCACCGTGTGAAATACAACATTAAAACATTCTGGTCTATTTGCAAACCTAATGATGTTGCAATCATTGCAAATATTGATTCATTTTAAAAAATTACAGAACACAAAAATTTGTAGTCACTATTTCTATGCATAAATGCCAAGGTTATTTTTAATATGTCATTTACTAGAAAGCAGTTCACTCATACAATTCTAATAAATGTTTTACCATGAATCTATGGCTGAATTTTGTTTTCCTCACTCATAAAAAGCTCAAAGATTATTTTCTTTCTAATGAAGCTATTGGATTTTACAAGAATAAGATTTATTTCTGCAGTGGGAGGCTGAAGAGGCTGTGGCTTACTTTGAATATTTGTTTAAAGATTCAGTCACTGATCATTTACAACAAACATGAAGTTCTTATACATTCTTATAAGAATAAGAAAATATTTTCACTTCAAATTCAAGAAGCACTTTAAACTCAGTAGCCTTTAGATATAATATAATGCCTGCTAGAAGCAGGAAAAAAGATAATTAACAGAAGAGACTGGCTGCATAAAGGGATGTCCCATGGATTCAGCAAGCAGCTGCTGAGATAAAATTCACAGGGTCTCACCAACCCTGGAATCTGATATTCTTGGTGACAGATTTGAAGCTGCCGTATGATAGATTTTGAATACTCTACATTGCTTGATTATTCATGTACTGGTGTGTTGTGTGTCTTTGGTATTTTCTGCATGCTGTAGAGCAGCATTTGTTTAATTTGTCGAGAATCTCTGCAGGAAAAAAAGAAGAAAAAGAATGCATCCAGCAACTAAGTCAAAGCTAGACAGCTAATTGTTATTAATGGGGGCTCTTACATTTTTGGCTGCCTATCCAAGTACGAGAACAAGAACTGAAATGTGAATGTAGAGTAACAAAAATAGCTACTGGGATTGAAAGAGAAATGAAAGAGATGGACCAAAAAGGAGAAGCATTCATGGTCCACAGCATGGGAAAGATGCCAGGCTTCACTGGTGGTGAATTATAGTTGAAGTTATGTGACAGAAATATATGCAGATATTTTGCTGATTACATGTACATTATTTTATAGAATCATAGAACAGTTTGAGTTGGAAAGGGCCTTAAAGGTCATCCGGTTCCAACCCCCCTGACATGAGCAGAGACACCTCCCGCTA